>NC_142584.1:49667128-49970159 GCF_965207765.1 Zootoca vivipara
CCGCTGTAGCAGTTCCTATTTATCTACTTGCATTTTGACGTGTTTTCGAACTGCTAGGTTGGCAGGAGCTGGGACCGAGCAACGGGAGCTCACCCCGTCACAGGGATTCGAACTGCTAACCTTCTGATCGGCAAGCCCTAGGCTCAGTGGTTTAACCCACAGTGCCACCTGGGTCAGCTTAGAGACCAACTAAGTTTGTCATTGGTATGAGCTTTTGTGTGGATGCACACTTCTTCAGATACATGCACACAATAAACTTTTATTTTGTTTCACTATGGCAGACCAACACGGCTCCTTCCTGTAACTTTGTTTATAAGGCACTTTCTGCTAGTCATGCACACTTAAGAGTCTTACTTAAGTATGCACGACTAACAGAAAGCGCTTTACCAAAATAGACTATTTTTGTTGTTGGAAATTACAAAGCTTTTTAAATCCGGGGTTCTCCAAATGACTTGTTTTTTTTTAACATCCATCCTGATTTTCTTGCACAGAGTTTATGCTGAGATTATACTATGTCTGGTCTTTATGCATAATTTGCTCTGTTTTTGTTCACAAGGAAGTTATAGGGCAAGGGGCACTCATCCTGATTTTCTTACAGGGTGTTTAGAAATGTTAATCATTTGCACATCCCACATTTTTCAGTGTATTTCCCTATCACTTTCCCAACTGCAAGAAGTCAGGGGCAGTTTTGTGTGGGTCACATGACTTGTGCGGGAGTGCGGACCTGGAAGATGGCATCCCGGATTTGGGTTGTGCCATGTTGGAAGGTATATTCTATTGGCAAGGAGTTCCACAGCCCAGGGCTTTTCAGACTAAAGGCTCAGTACCCCTGCTAAAGGCCAGCTGAATCTCAGGGTCATGTCGGAACACTGAAAGCTCTACACACACAACCAGTTGGCTACTATGCGGGAGGGCTTTTAAAGTCCTTTGGAATTACACCAAAGAACCTCTTTGTTCTTGAGCAAGCAAAACTTCTGCCGCCCCAGCAGGAAGAGAAGAAATGAACACTGATTCTCATGCAAGTGCTTGGAACCAGTAGGAAGCAGGGGGACGAGTGTTTTATCATAAGATCTGTTGTTGACATTTGGGGTTGTTCCTAAACCTAAAAAAAAAATAAAAAAATAACCTGAACCATACCCTTTTGTAATAATAATAATAATAATAATAATAATAATAATAATAATAATAATTTATTTATACCCCGCCCATCTGGCTAGGTTTTCCCAGCCACTCTGGGCGGCTTCCAACAGAAAAATGAAATAAAATAATCTATTAAACATTAAAAGCCTCCCTAAGCAGGGCTGCCTTCAGATGTCTTCTAAAAATCTGGTAGCTGTTTTTCTCTTTGACATCTGGTGGGGGGGGCTTTCCATGGGGTGGGTGCCACTACTGAGAAGGCCCTCTGCCTGGTTCCCTGCAACTTGGCTTCTCGCAATGAGGGAACTGCCAGAAGGCCCTTGGTACTAGACCTCAGTGTCCGGGCAGAACGATGGGGGTGGAGACGCTCCTTCAGGTATACTGGACCGAGGCCATTTAGGCCATTGTAATTTTGACACTGCCCCTTAGGGGCAAAGCAGTTACTTTAGTTTGGTTTAACTTTCCTTTCCTGTCTTCATATTTGTTAGTTACACCCAGTCAGGCACCAGAAGCAGCCTTTCTGGCCTCTAATAAGGTTCTTAACCCTGTTCCACCGGCTGTTGGTGGAATTATTACAGCCTGTAATTCCATGGGAGAGCATGTGCTTTGCATGCAGAAGGGCCTAGGTTCAATTCCTGGTTTCTCCCCTTTGTGGTGCTCCAGTTCTCCCATTGTGCCAAACACCATACTCCTATTGTCCAATTAGCGACAGCATAGAAACTAAAATTAATAAACAAACAACAACCTACCTAAACTGATCTGGAAATATGGGAGGTTAATCAGCTTGCATAGTTAAATCAATGGCATAACAATAAGCCTCACATTTATTTCTCTCGTGCTCTGCTGTATTCAATAGATCCTGCATCCTTCCCATAAGCAACCTTGTGGTATATGGAGTGCTGACAAGTTCAGTTTCAGGCACCATAGGTGGTAGCATTTCATTAACCAGTCAAATCATGTGTAGAGATGAAATTCAAATGCTTCATTGGAAAATTAATGAATTGTTGTCTGATTCAGCTTTAATCTGAATTAATGTTTTGATTCCAGCTGCAGCTCCAGTAATGTCAAGGACAGGAGTGCATTTCTAATTTCCACTTGGACTCTAAATTGTCGGTGTAATTGGCTTCATAGATCTCAGTCACTGATAGGGCGGGCCTCCCCTCAAAAAAGGGGGGTTGCAAAGGAACAATGGGTTAGGTAGAACACTCTTCATTTCACTCAAGGGGGTAGGAAAGAGAACAATGGGCCATAGAAGTCAACATTCAGAAAGGACTAGGCCACCGGTGCATTCTGGGGGACTCATTTACAATTCGAATATGTATAATCTGGGATAATCTATTCATTATATTAGTCTAACTGGCCCAATTTATTCATGTATGCTACAACAGTGAAAGAATCTTGTTGGCACAAAAATGGAAGAATGAGGAAATCCCAACGAAAGATCAATGGCAAGAAAAACTAATGAGTTATGCAGAGTTGGCAAAGATGACATACAAACTACGTGAGAAGGACAACCGTGACTTCAAAGAAGAATGGGAACTTTTTACAAACTATTTAAAAAGACAACAAAAGGATTTGGACTCCTTGGCAGGTTTTGAATAAACATCCACAATTTATTAGTAGAACATATGATACAGTAGATAAGGTAAATGATATGTACAATTTTATAACATGCAGAAAACATACCAGCAAATCAGAGGGGAGCTGGGGGAAGTCCTTAGAGGGTGGGAGAGGGTGGGAGAGGGAGGGATGGGAGGGGGAGAGGGGGGGAATTGTTATTGGTAATTTGTATTGTTTAAAAATTCTTTTTCTTCACTATTTTTTTTAAAAAGATAATCTTAACACACATGAGAGCTAATACAGGAGAAGGCATTCCCTGAGATGCATTCGTTCAAGCAGTTCCAAACAGATTTGGTGAATTTAAAGCTTGACAAAGCTGTGCTGCAAACCTGCAGAAGATTTGAGTTCTAACGCCTGTGTTTTTAACACATTTAATAATGGATTGATGTTTTCATTCTAACTATAGCTCTAGTAATGTCAAGCATAGAGCATGCTATATTCTGTTGCAAAGCAAAGTGACAAAATATGAGATAAGATATCTAAAATGTATGAATATGGAAAGTGAAAACCATGGTATGAAAATCCTAGGAATAAAATAAAGTAGATTTGAGTCCTACTTTCCAGAGCAGGAGAAGGCAAGCTTGCTCCCTCTTCCATGTGACAGCCCTTGAGATATTTGAAGATGGCTATCAAATCTCCTCTGTGTCTTCTCTTTTCAAGGCTAAACATTCCCAGCTCCCTCAACCACTCCTCATAAGGCTTTGTTTCCAAATCCTTGATCATCTTGCTAACCCCCTCTGCACACATTTCAGCTTGTCTATCTTTCTTAAATTTTGATGCCCAGAAGTGGACACAGTATTCCAGGTACGGTCTAAGGCAGAATTCGAGAGCACCCAAGTGCAAGTAGATAAATAGGTACCGCTCCGGCGGGAAGGTAAATGGCGTTTCCGTGCGCTGCTCTGGTTTTGCCAGAAGCGGCTTAGTCATGCTGGCCATATGACCAGACAAACGTTGGCTCCCTCTGCCAGTAAAGCGAGATGAGCGCTGCAACCCTAGAGTCGTTCGTGACTGGACTTAACTGTCAGGGGTCCTTTACCTTTACCTTTTTATTTATTACTTCCCTCATTCCAGGCCATTCACCAAGCTTCCTGAGGCAAATGGGAGCTGGAGACTAGCAACCTCTGGAAGGCCATAGGTGTCCTTAGTAGTGTTAAGCAACTTGGTTTCTTATACAAAAACAGAGAAATGGGATCATAAAAGTAGAATATGAGACACATGGACAAAAATGAAATGAAGCATCGGCTGCTGTTCACACTGAAAAGTAAGATGTGTAGGATGATCATCAGATGTGTGCTATCTAATAATTTCAAATATGGAAGATACGGATTGGATTAAAAGGATAGATTATAGCAGCCTTCCCCAACCTCGTGCCCTCTAGATGTACTGGGCTACAACTTCCATGATCCCTGCCAACTGGTCACCCCGGCTGGGGCTGATGGGAGTCCAAAACTTTGAGATGGCATCAGGTCAGGGGAAGGATGGAGTATAGTAAATCAAAAGAAATCATTTCAAGTCACTGAACACTGAGAACCCAAGAGACTTCAGAATGAGATTGTATGTACAGATATCCGTTTCATTGAAATTTCTGTTTGCCCAGAAGCAGCCTCTTGGTAGTGCCATCTGTGACAAAATTATGTATGGGGGCACAGCTTTCCAGCTGCAGGCCTTCCTTCCCTTAGAAGATTGACTGAGCTCCAGAAGTGGATATTATATACTTTAATGCTACTGAATCATTCATTAAGCAGCCAAAGTCTTCAGAGCTAGGCCAATATACAGAGACACAAATGTTTGTTTGTTTTTTAAAGGAATAAAAGAGCCATGAGCCAGAGGTAAAAGGTAAAGATAAAGGGGCCCCTGACCATCAGGTCCAGTCGTGTCCGACTCTGGGGTTGCGGCGCTCATCTTGCTCTATAGGCCAAGGGAGCCGGTGTTTGTCCGCAGACAGCTTCTGGGTCATGTGGCCAGCATTGCAAAGCTGCTTCTGGTGAACCAGAGCAGCGCATGGAAACGCCGTTTACCTTCCCGCCGGAGCGGTCCCTATTTATCTACTTGCACTTTGATGTGTTTTCGAACTGCTAGGTGGGCAGGAGCTGGGACCGAGCAACGGGAGCTCACCCCGTTGCAGGGATTCGAACCGCCGACCTTCTGATCAGCAAGCCCTAGGCTCTATGGTTTAACCCACAGTGCCACCTGGGTCCCAGAGGTAGTTACATTTAAATAATTTTTAAAAGTGTTAGGAGAAATTTGATATCTTAGTCTGGCCCACAGGGCAAGTCCAGTTCTCAAGGGGCAGGCAGTCCACTGACCAGAGTAGGTAGCAGATCAGTTGGTTAGTCAGAGGAGCATCAAGCTGGATTACTTGAATATGAGCTGCAGGTCCTCAGATGGCTCTGAGGTTGATGATTTGATGCAGGGGTAGTTAGAGCCAGGCATGCCAACTTGAATAAAACATTTGGGGGCCACGTAAGCCCTGTCCCACATATTCGATCACAAGATGCGGCACACACAAACCATTTGTGTCCCATCAACAATGCCCATCAACTCGGGGGGGGGGCCCTCAAATATTTTATGAGGGTGGGCAAAGGGACCACAGTCCCTAGGAGTTGGCTCCTATGGTTAGAACCAAACAGAGTTCTTATTTACTTGTGCAGTGAGCAGTTATCTTTCAGAGATTCTAGGATTCCTAGCAGATCTTCTGACCCTGAGAGGGGTGGGTCTCTCCTGGCTTTTCATCAGGTCCACCACCACACCTGCAACACTTAGGGAAAGAAGAATGAGTCTACTTCTAATCTGTGTCACTGTCTCCAGATTCACAAGTAAATTATATCCCTTTTCTGCAGTAATCTGCATTTCTTAAAAAAAAAAAACACCTGTATGAAAATGCAAATTTAAATATGTAGTTAAGTATGTAATTTTTTGGTCTGAAGTTACTGTCTGTATTCAGCTTGTGTTAGCAAAATACTTTATACCTGCTTATTATTTGTGTATTTTTAAATTATTTCCCTGTAGTATGAGGGCTAACAGCAGGACAACAAAAATGGATTTAATGAGCCCTTATGGTCGCTAAGAGACTTCTGCTTTGAGTCTGTAAAGATAAATACTCACCATCTATTATACAATGGCTTGGAGGCCTTAATGTCCTTGCTATGTTTGAATGTACTTTATAGAAACATACTTAGAAGAATGAGCTAGGTATTGTTTGGATACCTATTAAGATATTTGAATGGTGTATATCGATCTGTGTTTGTAAACTGGGATGGATGCGTTGATGTTTATTGTAGTGTGAACAGGAGCTGACAATATTGTTTTTGTTCTGTTGTGTTCCCCATACTTTGTGTGTCTATGTTTCTTTTGTTTTTTTCTTTAATAAATTTACAATTTAAAAGATCAATAACAAGTATGTATTTTTGAACATACAGTCATATCTCGGAAGTAGAATGGAATCTGTTCCGGAAGTTCATTCAACTTCCAAAATGTTTGGAAACCAAGGTGCAGCTTCCGATTGGCTGCAGGAAGCTCCTGCAGCCAATCAGAAGCCCCGTCGGACGTTTGGGTTCCAAAGAACATTTGCAAACTGGAACACTCACTTCCGGGTTTGTGGCGTTTGGGAGCCAAATTGTTCGACTCCCAAGGCGTTCGGCTTCCAAGGTATGGCTGTATTTAACTCAAAATATGCACCTGTAAGGTTGCAAGCCATCTGTCTCATTCAGTGCACTACTGGGCTCTCATCAGCAGCACAGAATGGACCCACTATAAGCCATGGGAGGAAAATATACTACACCAGCCTGTCAAGGTACTGGGAAGGCCTGGAATCTTTCAGAGTTGCATGTGGCATCTTCATTATACAGTCATACCTCGTGTTACGTTTGCTTCATGTTGTGGCTTTTCAGGTTATTAACGTGTTAAACCTGGAAGGGTTTACTTCCAGGTTCACCATGCACACACGTGCAGAAGTGCTCTATCGTGCTTTGTGCACATGCAGTAGTGGTGCTCTACTTACGGACTTTTCAGGGTGTGAACGGCACCCCGAAACGGATTGCGTTCGTAAGTAGAGGTACCACTGTACAGCTTTCCATGAATGCTGAAGACACACCTGTTCACCCTGGCTTTTGACACTTGAGATGTATATTGTAAGTGCCTACCTTATTTTTGTAAGTAGCTTTAAACTGTTTTTACATTGTGTTTTAATACAAGTTAATCACAATTTGCATGCGTTCAACTTGTGTGCATTCAGCTTTACGCACCTGGCAAAAAGATTTGTTAACATTAAAAGGGGGGTGGGAGTCCAGCTTGGGCAAGCCTACCCATCATTGCACCCATTGTGTTTTGACTACTGTATTCATGCTTTTGGCTTTACACACTACCCCCAGAATGTAACTCTCGTGTAAGTTGAGAGTGACCTGTATTAATGTGCCTTGATTGTTGTAACCTACCCTTAGGGTGAAGAATGGGTAATAAATTGTAATAATAAGAATAACTGTAGTAAATAATAGGCAGGCAGGCCATTGGCTTGATCTAGCAGAGTTCTTCTTAAGCTCTCCAACTCAGAAACATAACCTTTCATTCCATTAAGAATCTAAACCAGGCCACATTCATTTTCAGGACATCTGTTGGATATCCATGTGAAGACTTTCCAAAAGCTGGTTGGAAAACAACTCCAGGGATTGGCCTTTAATGGCTAAATTTGTAGATATGTTCAGAAAGAAATATCTGAATCTCACCAACAGTGTTGGAATAGTTATCTTGTTTCCACCTATTTGATTTATTTCACGTCACTGAGGTGCTTTGTTATAAGCCAGATGGATGGAGACAGAATTATACTCTGAGAGCTCTGAAAAATGCTGTGTAATAAAAGGAATGGCTGTGCTTGAAAGTTTAAGTTCATTGTTAATGCTGCCTCAGAAAGAATAATGCTATATTTGCTCTGAGCTTCTGAACAACAAATCTCATTTTGGATGCCCTGGGATGTGGAATGTGTGGGGTTTTTTTATGTATGGTAACAGAAAGTTTCAATTTTTCTGCTTGGCTTCCCTGGAAACATTAAAGGCTTGAACTTTGTGCAAAGAACCCAAGAGATCCTCCCCATTGTTGCTTTTGATTCTGTCCTGCCCATTCTGTTTATTAAATCAGTGCATTCCAAACATTTATCTTTGAGACACACTTTCCATAATTCTTAGCTTTGCTTCTCCATAACACCTGAATCAGCGGAGGCTGTGAAAACTCTGGACCAGTGTCTGAATACAGTGGTGGACTGGACGAGGCCAGATAAACTGTGCTTGAATGCTGGGGAGATGGGGGCTCTTTGAGTGGGTGGTTCCCCTGTTCTGGAAACTAGCTTCATTAGCTATGAACCCCAAAATCTGGGATCCCCTCAAAACTGGTGCCAAAGTTCTGTAATTATTTCGAAGCACTTTGTAGCAAACCCCACATTTTCTAGCACCCCACAGATTAATTGATTCATCAAACTCGGGGTCCTAGTTAACAAACAAAAACCCAACGTTGTCTGATCCCCTTGAAACAGGTGTGGAAGTTTTGTACAGTAATCATTTTATAGCATTTTGTAGCGAAACCCCCACAATTTGTAGCATCCCACAAATGGAGCAATATAAAATATTTATTTGCTAAAAATTATTTTTTTAAAAAAAATTTCCTTCACAAAATGTGAATTTTGATCACTAAAACTGTATTTTTTTAATCAGCTTTAAACATTTCAAACGTATGTGGGGTGCTACAAAATGCGGGGTTTTCACTAGAAAGCACTACAAAATGATTACAAAACTTTGGCACCGGTTTTGAGGAGATCGGACAATGTTGGGTTTTGAGGTGACCCTGTGACTCTCAGGTTTGAGTGTCTATTGCTCCGTTTGTGAGGTGCTACAAATCCTGGGTTTTTTGTTACAAAATGCTACAAAATGATTAAAATTTTTCGCACCGGTTTTGAAGGGATCAGACAAAGAGGTTTTCACTACAAAATGTTACAAAATGTTTACAAAAGTTGGCACCAGTTGGAAACTGGCATGTTACCTGTTCTCTCCCAAAAGGATACTCCTGGGTGCATCTTTGCCCAAGTGTCCTCTTGTGCCTTTTATGGGTCTTTAGTGAAATTCATTCTGACTTGTTTGCAGGGAGGTTATATAACAAAGAGCATATGGCACATCCTAATTTGCTTGTGCAGTGCTTATACATGCTCCCATTAATCATTTGTTCATTCCACACTTTCCAATGCATTTCGCCATCACTTTCCTAACCGCAAAAATCCCATTTTAAAAAACTAAAGTGGAATTGTTGCATTAGGCCTTCAATCCATTTTAACCTAAATTTCCTGTATGCACATGAACACCTCTTGTAGAATACTGAGAATATTCAAGCGGAATGAAGGATTTGCTGCAATCCTGAGGTGGCCAGGATCTAAGATATATAAATAAGCTCTGTAAATTATTTATTTTTAACAGTTTTCCTGAAAATGTTCATATTGAAAAAATAACCATGCAATAACCATCCTCCTCCACGCCCCTCTCGTACTGTTTCTGTGTTAAGGCACTTAATAATGCCCCTGCGTTGTTGGGAATGAATTAGAGAGATTTAATTGATTTTAAAACTGGTGCTGGCAGGGAGAAGAATGGATGAAGCAACATGGTTACTGCTAAGTGCAGCATAAATGGTTTGTTTGTTTTTTGCCACGAGTGCATGTCAAAAAATCCTTCCCCACCTTCTCTCGCAGTGGCTGTTTAAATCATCTGTGTGCTTGGGACACTTGCCTTTCAAAGCCCTGAGATAATAAAAACCCTCTATCATGCTCCATCGCCAGGCCAAATTATCCAATGTCCTATAGTTATATTTAGCTATCTCTGGTGTTGCAGAACAAAGGGCAGACAAACATGTAGTTTTTTAAAATCTGGCACCGCTCTGCAAAAAGCACATGATGCATCTTTTATATTTAGCTCCTTTGGTTGTTTGAAGTGCAGACGGGCAGTCCCCTTTCAATGTGACATTTAAAACAGCCCTAGGAAAATGGAAAAGGAGGATATTCCCTGCCCCCTGCCCCTGAAAGCCAAATGATACAGCTGGAAAATATGCATCGGCTTACTTGAGCTGACACATATCAGAAAAGGGGTCTGAAACTGGTTACACAGAAGAATGTAGAGGCTACAACTCTTTCAGAAAAGGCAAAATGAAGTATTTTTCAGTTCATACACCCACAAAGTCTTGCTCATGAGCAAGAAGCAGATTGCAAGACTTGTTCTGACATCCTCCAGTTAAAGGGGCGGCTTTACTCCAACAAAAATATCACTCTACCTTTCTCCCTCCTAGGAGTGCCAGCTTGGTCCTGCGACTGTGGGTGCCTGAGGCCGTGGGTGCCATGCAGCATACATGGCCCTGGCACTGAAATTTTTGGGTGCCCAGCCCCTTCATGGGGAATTCTGTGGGTGTTTTGGCACCCAAAGTCCCAGGGAATTAGTACTTATGCTCCCTCTCTTCCCTCTTCTTCTCTGTTAATTGTGGTAACTCTATTTATAACTTTGAAGTGTGATCTTTAGAGCTGTGCACCAGATTCGGCAGAGGCCCTAGGCCTGAACTGCATTAAACTGACTTGGAGGAATATGGCTGTCAGTTGGGTGAGGTTGAAGTAGCCCTGGATCCTAGTGGGCTGTGTGGCCCAGAGTGATCCAGGAATGTCAGGCGGTGTGCTAGGAAAAAGGGCCTACCCAGCAGCTGAGTCTTCATGGAGGGGGGTGGTTGACTCCCCCCCCCCGATCTCTTCTTTAGCCTTGCCCTCAAATTGTTTTGAGGACAAATCTCAGGCAGGTGGTCCTCAGGGCAGCCCAGATCAGAGTGGCCTGATCAGTGGACCACAGAATGGATGGGGAGTGGACGATCATTTGACTGATCAGCAACGTGACTGTGGTTCATTTGAATCCTTGACCTCAAATCTGACCAGCTGGAGGGTTGGGCAGTGTACAATAGAAAACTGAGCTTAATTGAGCTTTGAAGAGGTGCCTGATATTGAGTCAAACTAATAGGAGCTCTAGTGTTGTCCTCTTAGCCCTGATAGGCAGCAGCACTCCTGCATCAGACATCATTTGACACTCCTACTACCTGAGAGCCTTTTAACTACTATGAGATCCTCATGCATGCTAAGCAAGTGTTCTGGGCCAAATACACATTCTACTTACTGTGTAGCCAGTAGCAGCCAGTGGAGCATCAAGGATGGGGCTTGTTGCTGACCTGACCCCCAACACCAACCTGCCAACTCATGCTACTGTACCTTCACTAGGCCAACTTCCTCATTGCCTCCCTCTCTCTATTATAGTAGGCAGCCGCAAGGTACTGCGTTGGGAAGCCAAGCCAGCAACACAGCCCTGCCGCCCGCTACCCTATGCAGCATGTTGCTGTTTTCCATTTCTGTTCACTATTGGCCTGACCAAGCAGAGCTTTTCTTGTGCCCCTTTGGAGCTTGTTGTGTTGATAGGGTGGCAATATGTTCCGTACATTGCACAGGACTGCCCTCATATTTGAAGGTGTCCTCTATTTGAAAGGCTGTCCAAGCACAGTCCTCCAACTGAAGGGTTCATAGAATTGTAGAGTTGGAAGGGAACACGAGGGCCATCTAGTCCAACCCCCTGCAATGCAGGAATCTTTTTGCCCAATGTGGGGCTCAAACCCATGACCCTGAGATTAAGAGTCTTGTGCCCTGTCGAATCCAAGGCTGGTTTACAGATAAACAACCATCCGAAGGGTAAGCACGGGATTGGTCACCAAAACTTTGCTCCTGGACAGTAGACAGAACAGGCGCAAAGTTCACCTGGTCATAATCTTCCCCACTATGGTGAGATGTGGCTTAATTTACATTGATGTTGGCAATCTTGAGTGGCCAGCCTGCCTGTTAGGTTCACATATAAACTTGCCCCTTGACTCAACAATATCATGTAAGCAACTGGATTGTGTCAATGAATTGTGCTGGCTAATCAAGGAGTGCCCTCCAGATGTTCTCCTCTTGTGCCATGCCAGATTAGCTGCTCTGTACTGTATATGTGTATTGGGACCCAGGTGGCGCTGTGGGCTAAAACCACTGAGCCTAGGGCTTGCTGATCAGAAGGTCGGCGGTTCGAATCCCTGTGACGGGGTGAGCTCCCGTTGCTTGGTCCCAGCTCCTGCCAACCTAGCAGTTCGAAAGCACATCAAAATGCAAGTAGATAAATAGGAACCGCTATAGCGGGAAGGTAAACGGTGTTTCCATGTGCTGCTCTGGTTTGCCAGAAGCGGCTTTGTCATGCTGGCCACATGACCTGGAAGCTATACGCCGGCTCCCTCAGCCAATAATGTGAGATGAGTGCGCAACCCCAGAGTCGGTCACGACTGGACCTAATGGTCAGGGGTCCCTTTACCTTTACCTTTACTGTATATGTGTAGGTTGAACTGGGTCTCTCTGGAAATCCCTGGTGCCTTGAACAAGAGAGAGAGACGGGACGAGTGGAAGATGTGGGGGAAGCTGGTAGCATGTTTTTCGAGAGCTAATGCCTGGTTTTCTTTGACTCTTTTGTGCGCTATCTGTAATTGCCTGCTGTACAGACAGCAACGCTTGGCATCTCAGGGATCTGCTGTAGAAATACCATCTAGCGGCAGAGAGCTTCGCTCATGCGCTCTAGGAAGGCTATAGAGCCCCTCAGGAATTACGACCTCCTGTCCAGCTAGGTGTATGTAACTCTATATTATTTATACACTCACACATACTTACACATAACCTAGAATGAGTTTGCTTCAAGGGCTCATGGTTCACAGAGAAGTGCAATCTCCTGAGGATTTTTTTCTCCCTTTTCTTTCATTAAATATTCTTTGTCCAGAACCATTGGCAAACCTCGTAAATCGCCTGGCAGTTAAGCACCCCAGCTAAAAAAAGAAGGTGCAGTTGATGATGAAGCAATGATTTATAGGACACGGGGAAGCAGGTTCAAACAGGCAACAAACCAATCAATCGCTAGGAAATACTTACAGCCTTATCAGCTCTCAGAAGGAAAAATACCTACACTTGAAAGGCTTAGAAATCAATGCCTTTGGGTGCATTTTTCCTGTTAGAAACTTTAGTCTTTCCTTCCTAGGCCTGAGCATACAATGTCGCATATACAGTGGTACCTCGGGTTACAGATGCTTCAGGTTACAGACACTTCAGGTTACAGACTCCGCTAACCCAGAAATAGTAACTCTGGTTAAGAACTTTGCTTCAGGATGAGAACAGAAATCATGCGGCAGCGACACAGCAGCAGCAGTAGGCCCCCATTAGCTAAAGTGGTACCTCAGGTTAAGAACAGTTTCAGGTTAAAAACGAACCTCCAGAATGAATTAAGTTCTTAACCCAAGGTACCACTGTATACACACATATTTTTTTTCTTTTTATGCCACTTTTCCACAGTT
Source organism: Zootoca vivipara (assembly GCF_965207765.1). Taxonomy (NCBI): domain Eukaryota; kingdom Metazoa; phylum Chordata; class Lepidosauria; order Squamata; family Lacertidae; genus Zootoca; species Zootoca vivipara. The sequence continues at coordinate 49,680,296 of NC_142584.1, forward strand.
CAAACCATGCTCAAGGCAGCTTACAACTTAAAAAGAATACATAATTACAACATGAAAAAACCACATGACTACAACATAACAAAAGTAGCCCTAAACAATCACAAAAACATTAAAAATACACAAACGGAACAGTGGGTTGCAATTTGTACATGGGTATTATTCTATTTATCCTGTCTGTGGGGCTTTTAAAGGGGGGTGCCTACCCCTGGCATGCACCCCTGTCGCTCAAATAGCCCGGTAACGGTCGTCCTTTAGGCAGACGATCCGCTCCACACCACCATTTCCCTCCGCAGGCAAACCAGAAGCCCCTATCTATCATCGTTGCTGCTGTAGTTGTTGTTGTTTAGTCGTTTAATCGTGTCCGACTCTTCATGACCCCATGGACCAGAGCACGCCAGGCACTCCTGTCTGCCACTGCTTCCCGCAGTCATCTCTCTCTCTCTCTCTCTCTCTCTCCCCCTCCCTCTCTCTCTCTCTCTCTCTCTCTCTCTCTCTCTCTCTCTCTATTGATGCAGCTCTGAACTGGGAATGGAGGAAACTATCACACATAGATGTCCATGAGGTTATTACATGGCCATAGGACTATGAACTGTTCAGCTGGAAGCTCAGGGAGTTGTTCATGATGATCCCACCTTTCACCTGAATCTCTGTTATGGAAACTGGCATGTGTGGCGAGAGATTTGAGCCAGCCTGTTTGCTATGCAGTTTTAGGCACAGATTTGCAATGATTTGGGGGTCTTCTGTAAAACAGAGAAAGGTTAAAACCCTGACATCTTCCTCGCACTTGAGGCAAAATGGTAAGTTGCCCAGTTTAGCTCAGAAGTTGTCTATATTTGGATGTGTGTGCATTTGGACTATGTTAATTAGCACCACCTGCAGAAATAATGTTGCAACCTAACGAGAGGTTGAGACTTTACATCTGATGTCAGTACCTTCCCCCCCCCCCGCCCACCGGAACACCTATCCTGAGCTTGTCACAGAAGCTTCCGCCAGGGAGGGTTGCACCTAACGTGCAAAACTGTTAAGAGGCTTCTAAAAACCATTCCACTGAATATGAGCTCCCAAATTATTCGAGATCCACCATGAATAAAGCAAGAGGCAGGCCAAAATTGCCACTGTGCAGTGCTGAGCTCTGCCTGCACAAAGGTCTTTGAGAGATTGGAAGTGTAGCCTATGCAAATACTTCCTGAATTCCCAGTTCTGCAATATAGCACTAAGAGGACGTGCACCTAAGGCGAAGAAGCACAGAAATGAGAGGTGGGATAATTCTACTTTGTCACGATGGGAGGACATGCTACTGTTGAGTGCATCCTCCAGAGAAATCACAAGAAGGAAGGACTTCCTTGCCTACTCGGCAAGCAAGCCCTACTCAGTGGGGCTACTGAAGGTAAGTAGGGATAGGAAGGCATAATTAATTCCTTTCAGGACAAGAATCACGTTGTTAGCACTGAGAGACTGTTGGATTCTCCCTCCTCCACCTCCCTCTTTCCCTCCTAGAACTAAAATTTATATCCTTGAAGAGCAGGAAAACATTTTTCGGAAGGAGAATAGGAAGCAGAGAAAAAGAGCTAAATATCAAATATGTCTCCATTGCCCCCTTGTGGAATATCTTATAAATAGCAGCCTCATAATGGGAACACATGGAGTTCGGTTTGAAAGCTCATCATGCATGCCAAATTGAAAGGATTTCATGAAAATGCTAGCCAACTAGCCACCTGTGGATCTACAGTCAGGATGACCAGTTCACTTTCCCTATGATTCTTCCATCCTTTGTCCCACGCCACTTGGTTGCCCTCCTCCAATGTCTGCTACTGACAAACAAAGCAAGATGCTTGTCTGTGGATGGCATGACCTGAGCCAAAATATCTGGCAATTTCCATTGCCCTCTGGGTGCACAGCCTCCATCCCCCAGAAAGTCCAGCAATGGCTAATGGGCAGGGGGAGAGGAATAAACAGGAAAAGATCAGGGGTATGCTGGGCTATCACCACAGTTCACAGTAGACAGGACTCGGGAGGCATCTAAGGACACAAACACCCCAGTAGTCTCACTTGGAGATTAATAGGGGCAGGGTAGGAAAATTGCTGTGTTAGGTGTTTTATATATATGAGACAGTCCTCTTTGAATTCTATGGATTCTTTGGCTATGGGTAGGCTAGAGGGATTTTGATCAGTGTTGAGCATTTGCAAGCCAGCAGCTGCATGGAGAAGGTTGAATGCTGAGAGTCGGTGTTGTGTACCCTGGTAGCTGATTCCCTGGGGTCTCAGGCAGAGATATTTCTACATCCTGATCCCTGGGATCTTTTTAATCGGCAACATCAGGAATTAAATCTGGGACTTCCTCATTACAGAGCACATGCTCTTCTACAGTGCTACGGCCCCTTCCCACATTCCCCACCCCCTTTTCTTTTTAAATATCACATATTTCACCTCTGAATCTTTCCTGGCTCTGAAAATTCTGTCCCAAGGCTGAGTCCTGAAAAGCGCTAGATATCAGTGAAAAGGTGAATCAGAATCTGCCAATGTAATTATTTTAACATGGTAGGCATTTCTTTTCCCCAAAGGCACAGTCCAATCTTTATTGAAATTACATTTGCATATTTTGTATTCTCCCCTTCCCTGACGAAAGATCTTTTCTTTTTTTTCTTTTTTTGTGATATAATGCTTTTCCTCCTCTGGGTTTTCAAAAGACCAACAATACTGGTGCACATTCAACGAGGGTGACCCCCAAATACCTGGCATCTGCTTCTTCTTTGTGATAAAAACAGAGAGGCGCTTGCTCATTTCGCAGATAGGATATCTTTTCTTTTAGGCGCAGGATGTCAGAGAAAAGGATGAGCTCTGGGGATTACAATGCAGGTTTTTTTCCCCCTGAGGGGGATAATAGAATGCTCTTCCCATTGCATATGCTTCCTGACGATCCCCACATAAATTTAACAATAGCGTCCTCTGGTGGAGTTAAGATGAGTCTCCCAATCAGTCATAATCATTGCATGTTTTTCTTCATGAAAGCTGTCGGAATTTAACTGAAGAGAAGTAAGTAGGGATTGGAGGAGGGCTTAGATTCTGAAGTGGACTCATGATCAGTTCATGGTTCGCTTCAGATTCCACAGTCCTGCAGAACTCTTTTTAAGGTGTCTGAGGGCTGTAGAACTGACTCTGTCTGGTAGCATTCTGCCCACCCCCTGCCCCCACCTTGTAAGGAGCTCCAAAACAGGTCATCCAGCCACCCAAAGCTAGGAGTGGCGAGGGCTCCCGAATACGGCACAGCAAGTCTTCCTGGGGTGGGCGGGTCTTGGTGACATTGCATCACTGAGAGGGAATTGTACTAAAAAAAATGCCTGCCCCATGTAAAAGGGGGAGGGCAGGTGACCTCAAAAGTGGTACTAGCTCAAAAAGGAAAAATATGCCCCCTTACTTTATACTAATGGTTTTGCAATCTACTTCTCTCTCGTGAAGGCATGGCCCTTTGTAGCAGTGATGTAGCTTTGGTTTGAGTTTTCTGCTCTAGTGGAAATACAGCCTTTATATTGGTTCATAGTTAATGAGTGCGTATCACTGAACAAGGAAATTCTGTATAGTAATTGTATCTTTGCATACAGGACCAACGTTGCATCAGTCAACAACATACAGCTCAAATGGGCCCAAATTGTTTTGACTAATCTGACCAAAGTACAAATAACTGCATTGTGGCTGGTTGCTGGTTGCCATCAACTAAGTGTCTCCCTATCAAATTGGCCAAACCAACCATAGCCTCCAACAAGTTGTGTGATAGGTAGACAAATCCTATCAGAGAAAAACAAAGAGATGCCTCCACTGGTTTTATCTGCATTTCAGCATTCACTCTTGCTCCTGAGCCCTGGAAAGCCTACCTTGGCTCAAAAGGCTGGATTTCATTGGAATCACTCATTTTGTCTGCGGTGACAGTTTGGGAGCTATGCTGTTGGCCATAAAGGCATTTCTACGAGAGCAGAGCTTACTCACAACAATGTACCTGTGCAGGCCACTGTCATGTTTTTACCTCCCAGGGCCTTCTCTCTGCTTGACGGGGGCCGTGTGAAATGCTCCCCTGGTCTCAACACACCAATGCCAACATGGGTGTGTGGTTCATGCATCTGCATGCAGACCTGTGAACAATTGCACCAGTAAATGCCATCGTTTCCCATCAGGATATATTGTCCAGGTCCTGCACCAGCTCACTTGTGGCAACAGAAGATTGCAACTCAAGGACATGCACAGGGAGAAAAGGCCTCTTATAGATGTAAGGGAGATCATCTTACTGTCGCTACAATGTAGGACAATTGTACAGCATATGATTTAGATGCAGGGAAACCCATGTTCAATCTGTGGCTTCTCCAGTTACAAGGATCTCTGGTAGGAGGACTAGCAGAGGCCCCTAACTAATATCTTGTAGTCCATAGCATCTGGAGAGCACTACGCTGGCTGCCCTTGAGCAGCCAAGAGCTAGATTAGATAAACCAATGGTCTGATTCAGTATTGAGCAGCCAAGAGCTAGATTAGATAAACCAATGGTCTGATTCAGTATAAGACAGCTTCACGTGCTAATCATTAACTGTGAGGATATCTGGTTGTTTTAGATGGTTTTAGTATGTTTTTATATTAGTTTAAATGGTATCAATTTACTACTGATGGGTTTGCCACCTTGAGTGTCTTTGGGAAGAAGGGTGGGCTATGCATTCAATTACATCCACCCATATCTAGCTCACATAATGATCTGCTCACATGTTTATTAATGTTTTTAAAAAGATTGATCAGAACTGACCATAGGGCAAAATGAAATGTCACTGAATTTGACTTCATTACAAGTATATCTTTGATTCCACCCAAGCTGCGGTTTTGCAGCCACCCACTTTGCAAGTGCCAATCATGAGATTTGACTGGCACCTCGTTCAGATTGGACCAGCACCTTCTAATAAATTCTACAGCATATCGCTTTGGCCCATCTCCCAGACAGCTGAGGATGGAAATTATGTGAGCACCAAATAGGTACCTGTTAGGATTCAAGGACAGGCCAGAATTAAATTTCTAGACATGTAGCACTGACCACTGCAAATGCTATTTGGAACTGACAGCTCCATCTGCTTGTGTAGGCATCTCATGTGGCCCCCATCCCTCACCCCTCATGTTCATTCACTCATTGTTGCTTTCACACAATGGAACAGTCCAAAGAAAAGCTGGGAAGGCAGGTGATTCTATCTATATCTATCTATCTATCATCTATCTATCTATCTATCTATCTATCTATCTATCTATCTATCTACCATCTAAGATTACTTCAGAGCCGACACCAGCTAAGACAGAGCTACTGTAACTAATATTTAGTATCTATTGAGTCATTTATTTATATCATACCGCACCTTTTCCCCTGGTAGGTGGCTTACATATAAAAACAAGAATTGCTAAAAACATAGAAAAAAACAATAACTAAAAAGCAATGAAACATTGATAGAATGCAAACTATCTATATATCTGTTTAAATCATGCCAATATTTCCTTATGTGCATAAAGTCTTCATATTAATTATCTTGCAACAGTCCTATAAGGCAGGAATAATTACCTGTGGCTCTTCAGATGTTGGATTTCCATCAGCTCCAGATAGCATAGCCCATTATCAAGGATGATGGGAGTTAGGCTCCATCTGCACTATATAAAACATCATCATGCATGGGTATGGTTGTTCATTAAGGGTGCTGAGAATTTTTATGAGACCCTCATTCCCCTCACAGAGCTACAGTTCCCAGAGTTCCCTAGAAAAATAGCTTGACTGTTAAACTCTGGGTTTAAAGTAGCATGATGATGCTTTAAACATGTAGTGAAGATGTGGCCTTGGAATGCCAACCACATCTGGAGGGCCACAGGTTCCCCATCTCTGCTGTAAGGTAAGCCAACACAGCATTTTTCAGCCCTGAATTTATTCACGACCACCATTGCCTTTTGCTCTGGATCAATCCAAGACCTGGTGTAAGTTTCCTTTCCCCCTCTCTGACTCCTCAGCAGATTTCATTTGCTATCACCCCCCAGTAGTACAAGCGGTATCTTGCCATAGCTGTTAAATCTCCTGCTGTAGCCTCATCTGCATAACAAAGAGTGTTGTAGTGCCTCGGAAGCTAATAAATTGATTACGGCATCAGTGCATAGCTGCCAAGTTCTCCCTTCTTTTAAGGGAAATTCCCTTATGCTGAATAGGCTTCCTCGCGAGAAAAGGGAAAACTTGGCATCTATGCATCAGTGACCAGAGTTTACTTCATTGAAATGTTAGAGGGAAAGGACCCACAGTTCCCTGGGTGCTTGGTCGAAGCACAGCTGAATTTCTGCTTCTGAGATGAGAGGCAGGCAGTTGCTAGGCAACCTTTTGATCAGCAGCATGGAATGCTAGCATCTGCTTGACATTCCCGGGTTTTGTAAGGATGTTAACAGGTACATAAGGAGGCAGCAGGTGAGAGGATGGGCATGAGATCCTAGATATTAGGCTGCTGAAGCAGCCGCCAGGGCAAAGTTTTAAGGTGGACTTTAGTGGCCAAGGGAGCCAGCTGTTTTACACAGGGCCCAGTTCTCAGCATTTTGTCTCTGATATACACCACATTCCTTCCTTCCCCCGCCCTGTTCTTCCAGTCTTAGTATATTGTTTTACCTTTCTGTCAGAGAAATTTATGGAGGGACGGACACCAAGAGAAGCATCATAACACATCTGTTTGGGTACACTTGGGAAAGAAGGCAATAAGTCTGCTGTGGTGATCAGCTAGAAGGAGAGGGGTTGAGAAGAGGGTGACCCCCCACACATTGAAAAGAATGCATTTTCACATCAACATGTGGAGAGGTTTTTTGTTTAAGTCCTCATGAAAATTCATCAGCATTGAATGTGAATTTCTCCCAATATACACATTTTATATGTAATTTCACCAGTATACATTTCTGCAAAAATAATTTCCCCTAATATAATGTATTTTTGCATGCCCCTCACTAATATTTATGCACACCTTATACATCCAGTTTTATGCACATTACTTGGCTGGAGAATTACAAAATTCAGAAATGTGTGAATTTCAAAGGATGGGTGTGTTTTAGTTCACATTTTGCATCAGAAAGTGTGGATTAGATAGGCTTGCCCTTAAATATGAACTGAATCAAATTTCAAACGCTAAGGTAATGTGGACGAACAAATGACCCTTGTAGGTTAATCAAAATCTTCTTGCTGTTAATATCGCAAATCTTTGGGGCCAGACAGGAAGAAGAAAACATAAAGTGAATGCCAAAGTACATTCTTCTACAACTAAGTAGAATAACTTATAGCTAAAATTCTTTAAAGAAAATTCATAGGGACAAATTTTCATGTACCTGAATGTCAGCAAGAAAGCAAGCCAAAAGCAATTCATATATTGTGTCCTTAAATCTAGCTTCTCAATTGCAAATTCTTCTATCATCTACTGACCCTCTGTCTCCATTTTCAGTTAGCAAAAGGGAAGATGCTCAAACTTTCAGTATACTATGGATTTGCCAAGTCATTCATGACTATAAACAGAAGACAGGAAATCTTCCCACTTTCACCCCTTTTATAGGTGATCAGTTTCAACATCAAAGACCAAAGTTATGAAAGTGTCCATCATTTCACAAGCACAGCAGTTGCGGAAAATGCATCCAGGTTTGGGAGAATTGCTTGTACCTCATTAACTATGTGGCGCTACTTGAAGAATGTTAAAAAGATATGGCATTTCCTATCTTATAATCCATTATTCATCAAAGAGCCATGTAGTGAAAATGGAAGTACAAAACATCTGTTTTCAAGTAGACCTTTTTTGGGAGCTCTAATTCTTCCAAAGAAATCCACAAGCCAAATCTCATAAATAGTCAAACAACTGATGTTAGAAGAGACGAACACACTTTCCTCATTAATCTTTTGGTATTTGGGGTCATGTGTCACCATTTGAATTTTCAGGCTTGAACAATGTCATACAGTAGCAATTCCAAACAGGCTGGGCAGAACCTATACACGGTTTACCAAGAGCATTCTGCATGCCAGCAGCGAATAATGGGGGGATACAGCTTACGTGTATAACTTCCAGATCACTGGAGGGCTAAGTGATACTTCCCAAACAAAAGCTATGGGAATCTGAAACCTCAGATTGCATCTTTGGTGAGCTCCTGGATTCAGCTCTCAGCCTAGATGCCCAGGGAATCAGCTGTGCCCATTCCTGGAGATGTCTGACCTGGCCACATTAATAGATGCCTCAGTTGCCACCTGTTTGGATTACTGCTACATGCTCTGTTTTTGGAAAGTGTTCAGAAACTTCAGCAGGTCCAAAATGCAGCAGAGCTGGTTACAGGAACATCAGGATGGCCTTTCTGACAGTAGCAGCAGTTCCACAGTGGAACAGTCTCCCTTGGGAAGTTATGGGCTCTCCTTCATTGGAGGTTTTCAAGCAGAGGTTGAGTGGCCCTCTGTCTTTTTTTAAAAAAATGATTTTTTTAAAATTAATTTTCAGTTTAAACATATATACATTGTTATTATCCACATTACTTCTTTTGGCTCTTTAGAGCCTGTCAACTTCCTTTCCTCCCACCTATTGGCTTTCAAAAGTAACCTTTACATCACAGCATTATAGATATATTCCATTTCTAATATAACTCATTACAAAATACCTCAACATTTAAATAAATATAGAAAGATAAAAAATTTCTCATTACAGGTCTTCGGGTAACCCTGCTAGTGTTGTTAATTGGTTACAATGCTCTTTCAAATATTGTATAAATTTACTCCAGTACTTAATATATATATATATATATATATAATATTATTTTATTAACATATAAAACGCATACATTTACATTTACACAATACATATACACAACACACTACCTTATTTTCATAGCATAAAATATACCTACATTACTCTATATTATATACCTACCTATATTATACCACCCTATACTCTACATCAGGCATCCCCAAACTGCGGCCCTCCAGATGTTTTGGCCTACAACTCCCATGATCCCTAGCTAACAGGACCAGTGGTCAGGGATGATGGGGATTGTAGTCCAAAACATCTGGAGGACCGAAGTTTGGGGATGTCTGCTCTACATATCAACATACCTACACACCTACCCCACACGGACACCCACCAAGTGACTTGACTTCCAGCCGTTCTTGCTACGCTACTTTATTTTTCCAATTAGCTTAAATGCATTTCGCTATTTCTTTAATCTCTTCTTCTATCTTTATTTTACTCTGCCTTCACTCTAATACTTTTGTGGATTCACTCAATATCTGTCAAAAGTTCTACTTTTTCCACATAGATTTTGATGTATTCCTTAAAGATAGCCCACTCCTTATTCACTTTTTGTACCGTATCTCCTCTTATCCTCCCTGTTAATTTGGCAATATGGAAGTATACCGTCATTTTAGATAGCCAGTCAGTTTTAGTTGGGACGCTGCTGCTTTTCCAATTTTTGGCAATTAATAACCTTGCCACCACAGTTGCATACATAAATATTGGTCTGACCGTTCTTTTTATTTTATACAATGATTTCCTTATAATATGGTCCATAAAACTCTTGTGGACTCTCACCTTTTAATCTACAGTGGAACCTCAGGTTGCGTACATATTCCATGATGGAGGCACGTCCACAACCTGCAACGTTCGTATCCTGCAGCGCTGCATCTACGCACACGCATGACACAATTTGGTGCTTCTGTGCATGCACAAGTGGTGAAACACAGAAGTAACCCTTTCCAGTACTTTCGGGTTTCCCGCGGTACACAACCTGAAAACGCGTAACCTGAAGCATCTGTAACCCGAGGTACCACTGTATTAGGTATGCATGCCATCCAAATCGAGTATCTACTGCCTCCAGATCTAACACATCAGTATTCTTTAACGTAATCCATTCCCTTAACCAGGTCAGACCTGCTGCAGCATGGTAATTCCAGGTCAGGTAGGTCAAATCTGCCTCTCTTTCGCCAATCAATAAGTAATTTATATTTTATTCTAGGTTTCCCCCCATTCCATACAAACCTGGATAGATCTCTTTTCCACTTCTTAAAACAATCCATGCCACCTAGAATCGACATGGTTCGGATTAGAAATATCATTCTAGGCAATAGAATGAGTGGCTGGGGAAACCCAGCCAGATAGGCGGGGTATAAATAATACATTAGGGACCCAGGTGGCGCTGTGGGTTAAACCACTGAGCCTAGGGCTTGCTGATCAGAAGGTCTGTGGTTTGAATCCCTGCAACGGGGTGAGCTCCCGTTGCTTGGTCCCAGCTCCTGCCCACCTAGCAGTTCGAAAGCACATCAAAGTGCAAGTAGATAAATAAGGACCGCTCCGGCAGGAAGGTAAACGGCGTTTCCGTGCACTGCTCTGGTTCGCCAGAAGCAGCTTTGTCATGCTGGCCACATGACCCGGAAGCTGTCTGCGGACAAACGCTGGCTCCCTTGGCCTATAGAGTGAAATGAGTGCCGCAACTACAGAGAGAGACACAACTGGACCTGATGGTCAGGGGCCCCTTTACCTTTACCTTTAAATAATACATTATTATTATTATTATTATTATTATTATTATTATTATTATTATTATTTCCTCTTTACTGTTGGGATACGGCCCCAAAACGATAGATAGCCTATTTCAAGTTTCTAAATTTCTCCTTATCTCCTTCCATACTTTAACGTAGTTTTCTTGAAATAGGTCTATATTTTTTGTTGTCATCCATATGCCGAGATATTTCATCTTTTTTAAAAATCTCCAACCCTGAGATTTTTTTGTAGCTTACTTTTATCTTGATTCCCCATATTTTTTAACTAATAGATTCATTTTTTAAAATAGTTTATCTTAAAGCCAGCTAGGTGTTCTAATTCATTTATACACTCTATTGCTCTTGGGATACATTCTATCGGATTTTCATTAATGATGATCAAGTCGTCCGCAAAGGCTCTTACTTTATACTTCCCCCCCCCATCACAATCCCTTTTATATTCTCATCTTTTGGAATACTTGATCTCGCTGGTTTCGTAGTTTTCCCATCAGCTTCTCCAATTCCACAAAGTCCATCATTTTCATCTGCCACTCTTCTTTCGGAGTGGCCCTCTGTCATGGATGCTTTCGTTGAGATTCCTGCATTGCAGAAGGTTGGACTAGGTGACCCTCCGGTCATAGAACTCTACAATTCTATGATTCCTTGTTAGAATAGCTCGACTAGCTATGTTCATAACAAGTACAAAATACTTAATGCAGTAATATTTTTAATTACCTCATAGGAAAAGCTTGAGGGAATAGATAAGTTTTTAAGCATGGACCTAAAGGTCAGTATTGTATGTACCTGATGTTAATTGAAAATGCCTTTCAAAGTACAAGCACATCTCCACTAATGGCCCTGTTCTTAGTGGACATAAGCCAAACCTTGGGAGGAGACAATTAATAAAAGCTTCTCTTCCGTGGATCAAAGCGACAAGGCAGATAATGTTATTCAAGGTAAGGCAACCCCTGGTCCCACATTATTCAGATCTTTCTGTGGAGAGAGAGAGAGAGAGAGAGAGAGAGAGAGAGAAAGAGAGAGCTTTCCATGGTATTATATGATGTTTATGTTGTCATTTAGTCATTTAGTCGTGTCCGACTCTTCATGACCCCATGGACCAGAGCACGCCAGGCACTCCTGTCTTCCACTGCCTCCCGCAGTTTGGTCAAATTCATGCTAGTAGCTTCGAGAGCACTGTCCAACCATCTCATCCTCTGTCGTCCCCTTCTCCTTGTGCCCTCAATCTTTCCTAACATTGATTGATGTTTATACTGCTCTTCAAACATACAGGGTGGTCTATAGATGTTGTATGAGGCTGGATAATAATACAGTATTAAAATTCCAAAACTACATGAGAAGAAAAACCCTGATTTGAGAAACACTACAAAATTCATAATTTCCTTTCGTTGTTTTTTTTTTAAACCACTTTCCTCAGTAGAGGGCGTCTCAGTCTGCAGCAATGAACTTCATAGATGTCGACTGTTATGTCTGCCCTGGCACTGTCTGTCATCATTTCAAATTCAAACATTTCAGATCAGGTTTCATTGCTTCAGATATTAGTATCTCAGCAGGGGAAGAAATGGTGATACTTAGGGAGCTCTGTGTATACAATAAGAGCATGTGAAGCATTCAGAATGAGAACGAAAACCTGCCAATTTCTTTTGATGATCTCAAAAGCTGGAGTTGGGGCATGTATTGGGCAGGGGGGCGATTGTCAGCAATATCCATTTGGAAACATCGAGAAAGGGATGAAGGCAGTCTTCCTCCCTCTCATAATGAAGTCAGGGACTGAGAGTGACAGGACTGGAACTAAAGTGGGGAACCAACAGGAGAGAGGTATATTAACATGCTTGGGGGAACCAGGAGGTTAGAAGACTGAGGGCTGTAGAAGTAAAAAACAAAAAATCTAGTAGGGAAATAAACCACAAAATAATGTATATTCAGTAGGCATGGAATGTGGAACTGGAAAAATAGCAAGCAAAGAGAGATCCATAAGTCAGCGGGGCAAGAGCCAAAGTGGGTTTGCAGCCTTGCAAGTTGGCATCTTTATTTATTTCACAAGATTCGTATACTTCAGTGGTTTACAAAAAGGATGAAACAATACAATTATCAGTAAAAAATAGTTTAAAACAACTTCAGTGGTTAAAATGATTAAAATCAACAATAAGCAAAAAATCAGGTTAAAACAACTGCCAACATGTGTTTTAATCTGGTTTTAGCTTGTTTAGGCATTTTACATACTGCCTCATGTTTATTTTTGTTATGAATTTATTAACCCCCTTCCCCAGAAGTCTCAAGGGAAACTCCCTCCCTACGGAGGCTAGACTGGCTGCCCTCCTTATTGTCCTTCCACTGGCAGGAGAAGACCATTTTATTCCAGTGGGCTTTTGGGAACTGTTTAATTTGAGGGGCGGGGGGCTTTTAACAGTGCTGTGCTGTTTTTATTAGATTTGTTTGCTAGATTTTATAGATTTGTTTTTATATTGTTTTAAACTATGGCATTGTATATGTTTTAGCATAATAATAATAATAATAATAATAATAATAATAATAATAAATTATTTATACCCCACCCATCTGGCTGGGTTTCCCCAGCCACTCTGGGCGGCTTCCAACAGAATATTAAAATACAATAATCTATTAAACATTAAACAGCTTTCTGTGTTACATCCATGTTCGTTTCCACTTTTGTGGCTGCCTTGAGTCCTGGTTCTGGGATATAAAGCTGGGAAACCAAGAAATAAAATAATTGACCATTAACTACAGTGGTACCTCGCTTTGCGAACGCAATCCATTCCACAGAGGCGTTCGCTCGCCGAGGCATTCGCTTGCCGAAGGCACGTTTCTGCGTGTGCACGAAGCACCGATAGAGCGCTTCTGCGCATGCGCGAGCTGGGCAGATCGTGTCTGCGCATCCGATGCCGCGGAACCCAGATGTAAACACTTTATTGTCCGCCGCGTTCATAAATGGAGGTTTACATAAATGGAGGTAGTCGTAAACCGAGGTTCCACTGTATTCTATTATTCTATTCTATTCTATTCTTATGCAATATAAATGCATCATGCCATCCAAGGTAGTCATAGTTTCAGGCCCTGATCAGACCCACACCTGCTTAGCTTCAAGAAGCGGGTTGGCCTCATATGCCTTCAAACCATTCCCTGCTGCCCCATAGCATGGACTTGTGATGGTGCTGGACTGTGTGAATGTGTGAGAGAGTTTGTTTTGTGAACATTTGTGAAGCTGTCCTTTTCTCTTTCTAAACCAGGCATCCCCAAACTGCGGCCCTCCAGATGTTTTGGGCTACAACTCCCATGATCCCTAACTAACAGGACCAGTGGTCTGGGAAGATGGGAATTGTAGTCCAAAACATCTGGAGGGCCAAAGTTTGGGGATGCCTGTTCTAAACTAACAGGATAGTGCTTCAACCCTTTTTCCAACCAACTCTTTTTGGCCAAGCGAACACTTATAACCAGTCAGCACTGTTTGTTCTTGCCTACAATATGATCTTGCTTAGCAGGAACGACTTCACAGAAGCATGGTAATCAAACAATGGTTGCAGCATTTCATGTTTGAAATCAATTGCAACATGAAATTATGAGTTCTCTGCTCAAATAGAACATCACAGCACATTCCAGTGCTTTTCGGTGGCGTGTGTTCCCACATTTAGCTGTGGGCTGCAAGTAAACAGGTGATAAGAAATGAAGTGGTGTGTTAACTATAATTGCAAGTGTGAAGCAGTCTTGAGAAGTCAGATGAGGTTCCCATAAAGCAGGTGCGAGGAACCTTTGGCCCTCCAGATGTTGAACTACAACTCTCATCAGCCCTAGCACGCATGGTTAATGGGCAAGGGTGATGGGAGTTGTAATTCAGCAACATTTCTGCCATTTCTAGATGGCATGTCTCACAGCTGTATACAGCACAGATATGTTGTGAACATATAGATGGGAAGCAGTAATTAAGACGTCTTAACACATTGTAAAACTGGGCTGGGGCAACCCTGAAACAAAACAGTGTGATGATGCTGTGAAATCTGTATTCTCAAGGCAAGGTGGTTATAGAGCAGGTGGTAAGCAACTTTCCCTGGCTTTGGGAAGAGAATGATAACCATAAAGTCATTATCTGGTTTCCATCTCTTATGTTCCCTGACATCACAAACCATGAAACTTACCCTTGGGTGTCTTCAAGTTGCACCAGTATTGTGCTGGCTTTGCAACACATGAAAATAATGTACATTGAATTTCAATGTTTGTTTTATTTATAATTACATCTGTATATTGCTAATTAGAAAAGAATTCAAAGTGGTTTAGAACACACACACACACACACACACACACACACACACACACTGACACACATAAAATAAATGCTATGTAAAAATAATTTAAACTCATAGATCAGTTAACTATTACGCAAAGTTATTTCTTAATTGCCTGCATATTTATGTTCCCATGTTATATTGAGAATCTAATGTTCTTTGGGAGTTTTAAAACTTGGAAGAGCAACTCTGTTTCATTTACTGTCAAATTATAGTTCACTTTCTCCCTGCCCACACATTTTCACATCTATATTTGTGGTTTCCACTCAGATCAAAGGAACTGATGCATGCTCAGTACTAAAGAACATCAGGCCAATTACTCATGTACCTTGTAAAGTGTTGTGTTCCCAAGCCTCCACCCTAAAATGTCAAAGCAACATTGTTTTCTTTATTAACTATGCATTATAAAAAAAACCCCTTTAATTCACTAGAGCCTTACCTCTGAGTAAACATGATTAGGTTCTGTTCTAAGCCTTGTAAAATGTTCAGGCTAACCCAAAACAGGTATGTGTGTCTAGGTTGGAGAGGAGTGCTTTTGGCTATTTTTCTCTCTGTGTGCAGAAAGTTCTCCCGTCTTCAGCGATTTGGGGAGGCAAGCAAACATGCCAAGCTCAGGATTAAATATGAGCTTCGAGGGTTTGCAAAGCTCACCTCAAAGGAGAGTTTTACAAGCCCCCAAGTTATTCAACTCAGATTAAAATGCAAGCTAGAAAATAATGTCTGACTTTCCTTCCCCCTCCCCAATGCCCAACCCATCCCCATCACAAACACCAGCAAACAGGCACAAACAGGTAATCTTTCAAAGGTCTTTCTTAAAACAATTTGGATCTTTCGAGGGTGCTTCCAGACTATCACTGTTTCAGGCGGGTTTCAGTTACATACTGGAAAATGCAGGTAGCCAAATTCAAGATAATATGCTGTTCTTGAGCTTAAGCCCTCTTCCCCTTCCCAGAATAGGACCTTTTATAGTAATATTTGTGACAGAAAGATGCACTGGAAAGTGTGGGGAAACAATTGCTTGAAGTAACATCATCTAACCTCCCTGCCAACAAATGTGAATCAATGCTCAATAAATTGTTGTTATTGTTTAGTCGTTTAGTTGTGTCCAACTCTTCGTGACCCCATGGACCAGAGCATGCCAGGCACTCCTGTCTTCCACTGCCTCCCGCAGTTTGGTCAGACTCATGTTGGTAGCTTTGAGCACTGTCCAACCATCTCGTCTTCTGTCGTCCCCTTCTCCTTGTGCCCTCAATCTTTCTGCAAACATTACACAAACAAATCAGGATGATAGCTCAGTAGACAGGTTATCTGGAAGCAACCTTAGAGTCTCTGTTTCTCAGGCAAATATGGAGAACATTCAAATGAGTTAAACTAAATGAGTGTCATATTTACTAACAATTCCAATATTTGGTAGAATCAAACACTTGTAAGTTTGTTTATATATCTCACATTATAGAAATCTTTGCTTTCGATGCCCAACTTAGGCAATCCCTCCAGTTATAACATAAAGCATATGTGCTGAGTCAAGAATTATCCTAGTGCTGTGCTTGGAAATTACATATTTTTCAGGGGCAAAAGGAGGTTATCTTCTGCATCAAAATTTATGGATTAAGTTCTAATCCAAGGTGAACACTGTTGATATGGCAACAACTGCCAATTTGAGGTATGTTAAATAAATCCCAACCTGCAAAATAACCCATGGGTGTGTGTCCATTCATGGATCAATCTGTCATTTTCAGGGATGAGGTGGACCAAGGATGAGATGGATCATCATTTGGATGGGGTATTGTGATTGCAGGAGTGTCTTACATAGAGGGAAATCCATACTTCAGTGCAGCATAGTTCAGTGGACTAGGAGCCACAAGATAGATGACCAATGTGAGATGTGACTATGAAGATCACTTGGGCAGGAGACTTCTTACAATTCCCCATTTCTCATAGAAACAGGTAATATTGTGGAGTGTGGAGAAAAGAAGAACTAGAGAGGGTTCTGTCTAAGGAAAGGGCTTTGAAGAAGAGACCTGAAAATTAATATAGTATATATGGTAAACTGGGAGAGATTGTTTGTTTTGAACATGTTAACATTCACAATTTTATATCCAACGGTGCATATATACAGATTGTAAATATGTGAAATATGTTTCCACCCTAGGGCTAAAATAGCAAACTGGCAGTGCGGAATTAATGTTTAAATGTTGATTAATCTCTCTTTCTTTCTCACATGATACCCACACCAGCAGCAACATTTATGTTATTTAGGAAAAATAAATAATAATAAATGAAATAAAATAGATGTATGCCACAATTTCATAAGAAAATATCAAAGCAGTTTACAACAGATATATATTTCTAGATAGACAGATCTGCAATAAAAACCACATAAATATTTAAAATTGCAGCTCATCAGCTAACTGCTACAGAAAAGGTTGTTTTATTATTTAGGATGTCCTGAGTTTGGCAAAAGACTGGCAATTGTGTGCCTGTGGTCTTGTAGCATACAAAGCATTGTATCTAACTTTGTGGTCAAGTTCCACTTCACAAATCCTGTTGGAGAACAGAGGAGTCAGGTATAGTTTCCATATGCTTAGTATAACACTTTTTTGTTTAAAGCTGAGATGGGTAACAATGTTTGAATGAGGAACTTCCTGCCTCACAGCTCGTGCTCTTAACCACTGTGGTACACCAGCATCTTCTTATCAGATCCCTCACCCTTCAACCGCTACCTGGCAGTCCACAGGGCAACTGCAAAGTATGTAAATGAACACAGCCGCATGCCTTATACCAAGTCAGACCTTGGGTTTATCTAGCGCTGTATAATCTACACCAGGGGTTGGTAAATCTACACCAGGGGTCGGCTGGATCACTCCCACAGAGATCATCTGTGGGCTGGACTGGTGCAGAGTGATGCCGGAAATTGTTTCTGCGCATGCCCAGACGCTGAAAATCACGCCTGTGCAGAAGAGATTTTCAGCGTCTGGACATGCGCAGATGTGGTTTCTGGTATCTGCGTGTACACAGACATGATTTCTGGCACCGCTTGGTGAGTCCCCGCAACGCACTGTGCCCATTTAGCATAGCCCACAGGGGACTCGCCGAGTGGGCCAGTAAAACAGTCTTCGTGGGCCACATCTGGCCCATGGGCTGCACGTTGCCGACCCCTGATCTACACTGACTGGAGTCTTTCTTTCCCAGCTTTAACCAGAGATGCCGAGAGCTGAACTTGGGACCTTCTGACTGCAAAGCAGGTGATCTACCACTAAGCCATGGTCTTTCCCCAGTGATTCAAGAATCAAGCCAATTCTCCTTCCCTAGCCTCGATTTCTCAGCCAGCTGGACTCAGGTGTTTGCTGTTATGGCTGCTGAAAAAAGAAAATCTACGCAGGAACTGGGGAAGGAGATAATGAGTGCTGGACTATGCAGGGAGCTGATATCATTCAGGGCAATTTTTTCAATGAGGTTTTTTTTTCCTTATGAAAAGTCAAATCATAAGGGAGCTCAAGAAGAAAAAACTTTCCAAGTTGCAACCCTTTCGAATTTACAGGCACCAGAAAGGTTTATTCATATTTGAGAGAGGAAGAAAGTTCTTTAAAACGTGGGTCCCCAAAAAAGCATCTGAGGAGAAGGGAGGGGATGCTACCACCAGCACTTCCATGTGTGGCGACATGAAACCTCCTCAACTCAGCCTCAGGAGCTCCTACTGAGAAGCAAGAGCATTGTCTTAGTTGCCTTCCTCCCTACAAAATACACCAATGTAAACCTCTTTGGGGTTTCTTCTTTTCTTTTTAGACTGCAATTCTATCCACTCACCTGGGAGCATGTCCCATTGAACTGACTGGGGGCTTACTTCTGAACAGACGTGCATGGGATTGCAGTTAAAAACACCTTTTTATTGACACCCCAGCAATGCTCTTGACTCGAAATAGATGTGCCTGAGAATCCCTCCATCAAAAGGGGGACATCTCCAGAGTGTTTATTCCCCTGTCTAGCTCAAAAGGGCCCCCACCGTCATCTGCCTGTGCTTTATATATCTACTGCTCTGATGCGTAGGGAAGGGTGGGAGAGGATTGGGGTGGGGGCTGTGGGTTCTTTCGTTTATGTGAGTCTCACAGCCATAGGGGGTATTTAACTTTCTGCCCTGGTTGCTGTAATTCTCTCTCCAGTGGATATACAGTTCAGATCAGGTTCCTATTGCTGTGATGACAGGCATTCAGCAGGCACTATAATTGCAGAGTTAAAACAGCTCATTTTCTTACTGGCAAGCTGTAGTTAAAGAGGTGCTAGGAGGCAGCCTGGCTGTCTGCATAGAAACTGATCAAAGCACTGAAAGGCATCTGGGTTGCCTCTGTTTTCTTTCACCACTCTCCCCCCTCCCCTTTTGCTTAAAAAGGGGGGGATGGGGAAGGGAGGGGGGAGGAAGAAAAATTGGTTTTAAAAGTAATTTAAGAAGATGAATACCTATCCCTTTCCTGGGGCTAAAAGGTGGCCACTTATTAGAGATATTAAACCTACGCAGAGTGGGCTTTCTTGCGCCTTAGACATTTTCTAATAAGAGAATTTGGGCTGGTGCGCTAGGCTACCTAGACGTCTATTTCCATTAAGTCCTGCTGTGCAAAATTTCCAAGCTATTGGATTGGACTTTTCACACTTGAACTTATTTCCTGGAGGAGATGAAATTTTCCCCACCTCTTTACTGATCTGAAGCTGTCCCGCCTGACTTTCCCTCACTGCCCCCTCCCCATCGACAGTATCTGAGCCCTCCTGTGAAAAATGACGGTGATACCTCTTCATATTGAGTGACTAGATGGACCACAGCTCCTGTTTTGCTGTCTTAAATCTTTGCATGATCCCCTGCCCCACCTCTTCGAATTCCTTTTTCTACAGAAAGGAATGCTTGGAGATCCGTTCTAGGTATTCATATATTTGGGGAAAAGATACACATGCTTAAAGACGTGGGGCCCAGGGGACACGCCCTAAGATGAGTTGTCATTTAGCCTTCTCGTGTCTTCGCTAGACTTGGAGAACCTCATTTTCAAAGGGAGGTGTGAGAGCTACAGAATGGTGCATGAACTGTAGGTAGGAACTACTTACTCATTTACACTGGAAGTTAGGGGAGTGATAACCAGGACAAGGGCTTTTTTGTTGTTGTGGCAGCTGGCCTGAAGCATGTCCTCTGAAGAGATGCTCACCTGGCATCTACTTTGTCATTTTTGCATAGCTAGGGAATCTCACTCTTGAGGGCTCCATGTTGACCTCCGAGATTCTCTATGTGGGCCTAATGATTCTCCTTAAACTATGACCCTCAGCAGCCCTGATCTGTGCCTGGGAACATGTTTGCCTGGTTGATAGGTGTCCTTGAACAGTCATAAGGGATCTTCCTTGCCTTCATGGGTTGCCATGGACTGGTTGGATGCAGAGGAAGGGTGGTAGGAAATGGAAGTTGGGGCACCACCTCTCTCGGTATACTCTGTGGCAGGGCAGGAGAATTTATCTGACAGTTTCTTGGCAGTGGCACTTCCCACCAGCCTCATGATGTCTTCCTTCTCCTCTCCCCAAAGTCTCCCCCTGGCCACTGTTGCAAACAGCAGCAAGTGCACCAGCAAGCACCATTTTGCATGGTCGGCAATGATCCAGACCTAGCAATATTTGGTGGTGTGGTGGAGGCAACTGCCACAAAACCATGGCAAAGACTTTTTTGCAAAATTGTCAGCCATGCCCCCACCACCCCTATTGGCTGGCTGGCAATGACGTGGCCAGGATGCCCCCAGGAGGCCCCTGAGGGGAGGGGGCCGTTTCCAGCCATTGCCGAGCCACCTGCGCTTGTGCTTCTGCCTCGCCCGCTCCTTTACTGGCAGCGGTGACTAAAACGAGGCAGCAGCAGCGAAGCTGCCTCCGTCGAGAGAAACCTGGACCTGGGCCTGTGCTGCCCCACAATGCTCCACGGCACCTCATTTGCATACATGTGCTCGCTGTGAATTGAAGTAGTGTGGGCTCAAGTTAGTCCAGGTCCAGGTCCAGGTTTCCCTGACGGAGGCAGCTTTGCTGCCGCCGTTTCGCTTCAGCCCAGCAGGCTGAGGCGGAGCACAGCTTGCAGCGTCCCTTCCTGTCATGCTGTGCTCTCCCTTTTTTGCTTGGGGGGGGGGGGCAGCTGCCCCCCTGCCCAGTGCTGGGTACGCCCATGGTGGGGCAGGGGGATAATGCAAGCATTGTAAAATATATCCGTGAAAGTAGATTCTCTGTTGTGCTGGTTTAGATCATGGGTAGCCAAAATGTTGCCCCTCCTACATTGTTGGACACAAGATCCTATAATCCCATTGATCATGCTAGCTGGGGCTAATGAGAACTGCATGAAAGTGTATTGCTCATGATTCTTACATTGTTGTTCAATATATGCTGGAGAGTTGCTCAACGGCAAAGCTTGGAAAACGTTGTCCCATTTGATTTCCCTTGCCCTGTCTGCATATTGACCATGGAAAGGCCCTCTGTTCTCTCTCTTCCTTTCTCTCTTTCTGTGGTGATGTTGTCACCTTTTTGGAAGCAAAAAGAAAGAGGGGGTGCTACCGGTATTTCTTTTAAAGGAGATCAGACTGTTGTTACCTTGCTCCCAGGAGCCTACACATGGTTGGCTACAAATTGAGACTGAAAGGGGTCCTATGCTTTGACTTTGTCTCCTCTGCTCCTTTGTTTCTTATTAGCATAATTTATTAATATATTGGAGCCTTGCACGGGAATGCACGGTATCGGTTCTGAGTGTTCCCCGAGGCTGTTCTGTGAAACTTCCCCCCACTGTTTTAATGACACATTGAATAAAGAAACTGGCTTCAGATATCATTTAAATTATAGCTTTCCACTCGGTCTCTGAATGCTCATTTCCTTTAAACAAGGTTAATTTCCTTCAATAACGAAAATCCCTCAATTTCAGGTTACTGTTCATTAGGGCCTCTCATTCATATGCAGCAAAGTGCCACAAACCCATATTTAAAAGGGGGAGAGGGTGAAAAAGATTTCAAATGAGCCCCCTCCCCCTTAGAGAAGTGTGTGATCTTTGTTTTCTTTCTTTCTGGAAATCACATGCTGCCAAGTTTAATAAAATATTTCAAGCATAACCATTCTGGGGAGTTTTTTTCCCCCCATCCCAGGGCAGACTACTGTTGTAATGCCTTCCTATGAATCCGCCCTAAACTCTTTGCTATGAGCAAGAACTAACAGGTGTTAGATGAAGATGAGCTGCATAAGTATAGCTTATCGCCAGGGCTCTGGCAACCTCTTGCTTGTAATTAATAGTTGAGGGCCGATCAGAATTGGGTACTTTGAATCCAGGCAGAGTCCAGCAGGGTAGAAAAACAGGTGTCAGTGTTTGCAGACTGAAATTTGCGGACCACTTTTCTGATTATAATGATTGACAGCCTGAAGAGTATATGCACCTTCTGAATTTGTTTGCAGTAAATCTTTGCTGTTGTTGATGCTAACCCTCCCCATTTATATCTGGCTGTTCATTCTTGTCTGATAATTAACATTCAAAAGAACTGGGAAAGACAACTAGGTCCCAACTGCACTTCATGGGCAAGCGTGCAGGGAAAGCAATTGTGTTTTATTTTATTCATCATTTTAATAGGAACATAGGAAATGAATCAGAACAGTGGTCCATCTCGCTATGTATTGTCTATGGCTCTGACTGGTAGGAGCAACTCAAGATTTCAGGTGCAGAGAGACCTTTCTCAGTCCTACCTAGAGATGCCACTGATGAAGCTGTGACCTCCTGGCATGCAAAGGAGATGCTGAGATATAAAAAGGGTACAAGAGGGATACAGAATAAAATCAGTTAGCTGGTTGGTATCCGTCTGTCTCGGGAAACAATGGAAGAGTGCGGCTTCGAGGGTGAAGTCAAACTGTTGGGGAGTTTCAGGGCTTGCTGTGGATGTAGAGACCAATTCAGGAGAGACATGCTTTGTTGCAGCTGGGGCAGATGAAGGCATCCGGTTGTGCTGATGCAGGTGTACCATTGCGTTTCTTATTTCTGCACTCCTCCCAGTGGTCATTCCCCCTCTGGTCACTACTGTAGAGAGAGGGAAATACTTTGGTGATGCTTTTCTATGTGTATCTCATTCTGCATCACCTTTAGCATCCGCACTGCATTTCCCAGAAACAATTCAAAGGATGCTGATTAGTGTAACAGGTCCCCAGCTTATCCCAGGGAGCTGCAGCACAAGAGTCCAGTCTGTATCTTTGAACCACAAATATTTAAAATACAGAGATAACTTTTTAGCATTATGAGCTGAACGTCGAAAGCAGTAGTAAATCTGTGGTTTTTAATATTTGCCCTCTTGCTTTCGAGTCTTTTAGATAGAATGCCATCATTCTTTCAACTTGGCCTCCATAATCAGGAGCACTAGAAAAGGATGTGAAAAATGAGAAGCAAGATTTTTAAAGGGAATTTAAAGAGAGTGTATGTGGGCAGAAAAAGCTGCCTTCTCCCAGGCTATTCAATAGAGTTGGGCAATAAAGAGCTCATGTACCCTAAAATCAGCCAGTTCCCTTCCCCAACCCACAGAGATTTATGGTAGGATTAGTCCTATACATCTTTTGCTCACCCAGATGAGTCAAATTAAATGTTTTGGGGGCTTTTTGTTCTTTTCATAGTTCCTCATAAACCATCCTTTGAACAGTTTATAATTTCCCCAGCTCTTGTTCTAATTTGTCTGCATCCCTCTGGTAGCAGGTTTCTAGGTGTGGCTCTAATATATCCGTAGATGCGGAAACTGAAGTAAATCTGTTTGAAGAGACAATTAAATTGTACTCTCAAAGGGGGCAGACACATCCTCTGTTGTCACTAACAAACACCACTCTCTTCATTTCTCCAAACAAAACACATTCAATATTCCATGTCAGTTTACTGTAACACATTTGACATGAATGCTACATCTGCAACAGGGTTATTTCTGTGCTTTAAAGTGTTGTTGTTTTTTAGCCGTGCTATGCACTTCTTGATAAAATCCTAACAGAGGCAGTTAACTTGTTTAAACCTATGCTTGCCTATAAATATAAAAATGTGAAACGATCAGCAAAATACATTGCAGCATATACAAACGTACCTTGGATCCTGAATGCCTTGCATTCAGGATCAAACGTTTTGGCTCCCAAACACCACAAACCCAGAAGTGAGTGTTCCGGTTTGCAAAGCCAACCAGAAACTGTGCCTTGGTTTCCAAACGTTTCGGAAGTCGAACAGAGTCCAGGATAGATTCCGTTCGACTTCCGAGGTACAACAGTATATTTAAAATATGTCTGTTGTAGATCAGCATAGAGACATGAACCTGTAAGTTGGGGTACAACTAATAACATCAATTGTTTTCATCAGACTATCAGAACATGTCTCACAGTGGCCAACCAGATGCCTGTGGGAAACCCACAAACAAGATTCGAGCCCCAGAGCACACTCCCCTTTTGTGGTTTCCAGAAGCTTGCATTCAGAAGCATTGTTGCCTCCAACTGTAGAGGCAGAGCACAGCCAGTCATGGCTAGTAGCCATCGACAGCCCTCTCCTCCATGAATTTGTCTACCAGTGTGGTCACATTCCACCAGTGGGCTGTCTGCGAAGATTATCCTGCATTATCACTGAATTTAAGGTTCTTACAGATTGGGTGGGCCACCAACGTGAATCTGACCAAACTGCAGGAGGCAGTGGAAGACAGGAGGAGTGCCTGGCGTGCTCTGGTCCATGGGGTCACGAAGAGTCAGACACGACTGAACGACTAAACAACAACAGTTTTTCAGGTGGGTTGCCCAGAAATTGCATGGGCCATAAACAACCATGCTAGCCACATGAGCCGGAAGCTGTACGCTGGCTCCCTCGGCCTGTAAAGCGAGATGAGCGCCGCAACCCCAGAGTCGTTTGCGACTGGACTTAACTGTCAGGGGTCCTTTATCTTTTTTTAAGGTTATGCAAATCTACACCACTTTTAGTGCTCTTTTTTGGTGATGCATTCCCTTTTGGGGGTGGGGGGCAATGCATAAGTGGCCCCTCTATCAGTGAACCTTCCCATGCTGCCTGCAGCAACTCTTTTCACCAAATCCTTTTTGCTTCCTTCTTTGCTTCCTTTGCCTCACCTGCCCTAGTCTTTCCTCTGTTGCCTCTCCCAAAATGTGGTTTGTAATCTCCTGGGGACAAGAGTCCATGCTGTAGCTTGTGAAGCTGAGCCTGCACAATGCATATACTGTACAGAATGTTAAAAAAAAAGTTATCTGAGTAAAAATGTCTGTCTCTCTCTCCTCTCAGCCCCACCACACCATCCCTTTAACTCTGGTATATAGACAGCCTGCCTGCAAGATCTCTAAGGCCTTGATAATTGCTCCCACACAATAGTTTAAGAGTCTCACCATTTACATGGAGCAAACGTTTTTCCAAAGGGTCAAAGTGCAAGGAGATCTTGTAAGCAGATTAAGAAACTGGTAGAAAGGCCAAAGGCACCCTAAGACTTTACATTCCCAAAGTGTTGTGTTAAGTGGTAGCCCAAGGATGTACTTAACTCTGGAGGTCAAATGAACTTGCAGCATTTCAACCATAATCAGTCTGGAAATACAGTTGTTTACAAAGTACATTAAAGGGGCATCCAAATAACAAAATGCCATTTCTTCAAATACGTCTAGCCCATACCAGACCGCTGCTGAAACAAAAGAAATATTCTGTTTTCACTTACTTTAACTCTTAATGTAAGTTCATGCCTAAATTGGATACATGTTCTACATTTCTTTGAAAATTTTGAGACTTTATTTTCAGTAATTCTATTGCATCAGCAGCACTGGAGGACTGCAAGCCTAATCTCCCATTTAAGGACCCCTGACCATTAGGTCCAGTCGTGACCAACTCTGGGGTTGCAGTGCTCATCTCGCGTTATTGGCCGAGGGAGCCGGCGTACAGCTTCCAGGTCATGTGGCCAGCATGACAAAGCCGCTTCTGGCGAACCAGAGCAGCACACGGAAACGCCGTTTACCTTCCCGCTGTAGCAGTACCTATTTATCTACTTGCACTTGATGTGCTTTCAAACTGCTAGGTTGGCAGGAGCTAGGACCGAGCAACGGGAGCTCACCCCATCGCGGGGATTTGAACTGCTGACCTTCTGAATGGCAAGCCCTAGGCTCTGTGGTTTAACCCACAGTGCCACCCATGTCCCAAGTTAAATCTACCACTTCCCTGGGAGTAAATTCAATAGGACTTACTTCTGAGTAGAAATAGTTAGAATTGTGCTGTTAGTCTTGTAATATCTAATTGTCCAGTATGAGATTCAGGTAGGTAGCCGTGTTCGTCTGACACAGTCGATACACACACACACATGCCTATTATCTCAAATGGTTGGTCTTTAGTACTATCCTTGTTCATTGAATCTATATTGAATCTATAAAACAGAGGGCAGCCAATATAGTACTTCCATTGCATGGCAACTGGCCATGATGGCTACGCTCTGCTTCCATGATCAGTGGCATAAATGTTTTTGAGTACCAGTTGCTGGAAACTGCAGACGGGGAGAGTGGTCTTCTGCTTAGGTCTTGCTCAGGGGCATACCTAGGGGGTTGGTTAAGATATGGTTCCCATATTTCAAAAAGTAAATACCAGGACACCCTGGAAGTTGTCAAGCATTCTTTAAGAAGACCCCAAAATTATTCAGCGTTCCCCACCTCCGTCAGTTCCTCCACACGCTCCCTGGGCTGCTCCTCCATTGTTCTGAGAGGGCAGGAAGGCAGGACGGCAGGCAGGCAGACTGCCTGCCTGACGAAGGAGAAGGAGAGATGGAGCAGAGCAGCCCCGACCCATGGTCGCAGAGTAAGTAACTGGTGAAGTGAGAAAGGCGATGAAAAGCAAGCTTTTTGAGTTTCTAGTCCATGGACTCTTCCAGCTTTGGTGGTGCTTATACCTTGCCAGGGATGCAAAGGACAGGGCTACTGATCTATCTCCTTGCCAAGGGCGCAAGGGAGCGTAGGTATTCCTCTGGTCCTGCTTGTGGGTTTTCCACAGGCATCTGGTTGGTTCCTGTAAGAACAAGATGCTGGACCAGATGGGCTGCTGGCCTGATCCAGTAGGCTCTTCTTGTGTTCTTATGTTGCTGGACTACAAGGCCCATCACCCCTAACCTTTGACCATTCTAGCTGGCACTGATGAGTGCTGTAGTCCGAAACCATCTGGAGGGCACCAAATTGGCTTTCCTTGCTATAAAAAGTTTACTTAATGTATTTTGGAACATCTCCAAACACACATACACTCCCATGGCACTGAATTTGATTAAATGCCACACATTCTTGCTCTTTGCCTACATCGAACATAGAATGTAAGCATTTGCTCGACCCTTTGTATTACAAGCATGATAGTGATGATGAAAAAGAAATTGGCAGAGCTCCCCTTTCCCTTACAACCCTTACCAACCATCTCAGCAGAGCTTAGTCCTCTAGTTTTACATAAAATAAAGAATAGAGACATCTGGTGGCTGAGCTGCATAATAGCAAATAACTAACCAGCCATCCCAATTGTTGGCATCTCTCTGGCAGGGTCAACAGAAGCAGAGACGAAGAATCAATGAGATGGTATTATCTTCCCTCTGAAAATAGAGAAAGAAGTAGCTCATACTTAAAGCAAGGAAACTTTCAATAAGAAGAAGCGATTCACTGAAATAAAATGATGGAAAATTCCACAGAGACTAGGAGCTGGGAGGGGGGCTGTGGTGGTGGTGGTGTGTATTTGGCCATTGCTTCTTCCTATCATCTACCATTGCAAAGCTTGCTGTGCTGGCCCAAAATCTAGTCAGCTTTACAAGTAGATTAATGCCTTTCCTCCATTGTGTTGCATGGGCATCCTTCCAGCTCTACAGTGTGAGAACCAGAAAGACGTCAACACTTTTGGCCATGGAGAGAGCTAATTAAGCAGTTATTCCTGCTCTTTGTCTAAACCAAACTGAGCATGTAAGTGCTTTCACTCCACCTTTTGTACTATGAACATTGAGGTTTTTTTGTCTGAAGAAGCAGTCTATGGAGCCTGAAAGCTCACATAATGTCCTTAAACTACTGGTTGGTCCAAGCATCCCATTGATTCTATGCCTGGCTTGTTTGTCTTTGGCAGGAGGCAAATTGCTACTTACACAAAGTGTCCTTATTATTTACATAGCACCATCAATGTCCATGATACTTCACAGAGTACAAGAAGACACACTATCCTTTTTTTGGAGTTTAGGGCTTTTTTTTTACACTATTGTCCAAGGAGAGGCAAGGGCATAAGAAAGAGTTATGCTCTCTACTTCATTCTTCTTCCAAGAAAATAGCCACCCTTGAATCTGTTTTATTAGCAGGCAATTTTTATAAATCATCCAAAGTGTTACAACAATGTTTGGGGGATTTGCAACAGCAAATTTTGTATGTATTATGCCATATGAAAGCAAAATGACAAAAATATAATGGGTTTGGCACATGACATATTCATTTTTCTTTTAAAAACTCCTTTTCACAATTGAGTATTGGGTGTCTCTATGTCACAGAACCAGTTTTTTTTCTTCCAAATTTTAGATTGTATTTTTATTGCTTCTTTTGTTTCTTTTATTGCATTTTATTGCATTATAACTTGAATTTTATGGAATGCAAATTGTAATGCAATACAATAAAATAAAAGAAACAATTAAAATACAATTAAAAACCATATAGCAGCTTACAATTCCCACAATGGGCAATAAATAAATGAATCATTACATGGTCTGCCAAGACCATCAGGAATTTTCAAGGGATCAGGGGTTGGGGGGTTGGGAACCACTGATTTAGAGAAATGTTCACTAAAATGTTGATGAATTTTCATGAGGACTTTAAAATAAGAAAATAAACATGCTGATGTGGAATGGAAATGTGATAAACTGAACCTAACAATGGGGAAATGAGGGAATCTGAAATTGACAGGTTCACACATTCCTAATTAATTTCCCCTTTTGTCAAAACACCCAAGCATAATCTTGTCAAAGTCAAGGACTTCTATTAGCACTTGCCTTTTAAAATCAGTGAGAATTAATTCCAACTTATTGAACCTTTTAATGCTACATTAAGGAACTTCCTCTTGGCTGCACATTCATGGCACCCGAATCTGTGTCTGGAGATGGCTGCCTTGTTCTTCCCAATGGCCTTTGTGACCTAAGCACAAATATTGGATGTTGTTAAGTTGCTTCCCCAAGCTGAAAATAGATGCCAGAGAGACATTCAGTAACGTCTGAGCAAGAAGCACTTTTCATTTTGCAGACACCTTCTTATTTTTACATGTTGCGCGATAGGTTTCTGAGAAGGCACACAGACTTGTGAGCTGCGCGCTCTGCGTCCTTTAAGGAGGGCCAAGTGAGCTGGCCAGTTAAACGTGAAGTGATGACTGCCGTCTTGACTTTGCAAAGTCCCCTTTGGTCTGTTTTTAGAAGGCTATTAAAGATAAGATATTAGCGAGTTGATTTCAAACGATGCTGGCTTCAGAGGGATAATGCAACCGTGAAAGGGCAAGAAGGGAAACATCTTCCTCAGATAGACAATCTTCTTCATAGCTGTTGTAGCCCAAGCCAGTGTTTCTCAACCTTTTTTGGGCCAAGGCACACTTGTTCCATGAAAAAAATCAAGAGGCACACCACCATTAAAAAAGTTAAAAAATTTAACTCTGTGCTGCCCTATATTGACTATATAATTATGACTGTAAGAAACACTTGCCAATTGCTGTGTTGGTTGCAATCTCCTGTAATAAGGCTTCACAAGCCGCTGATTTCTCTGCCAGCACAATCCTTTGCTCAGCAAGTTTCAGGTTGAGCTCATCCAGCCAGCTTCTTTAAGTTTGTCTAAAACCACCCTCCCGTGGTGGTGGCTGTTGAGAGCTGCGCTCGCCCCACGTCGTGACCCGGCCGGCTTCCTTTCCGGCGGGTTAGCGTCGGTTATTGGCGGCCGCCAGGCATGTGACAATGTCAATCGCCCTTCTCGTCGCCGCACGTCGCGGCACACCAGCCAGCGTCTCGCGGCACACTAGTGTGCCGTGGAACAGCGGTTGAGAAATGCTGGCCCAAGCTATGAGCTCAGAACTTCCAGCAGCATTAGAGTCATGCAGGAGTGACTTATTGTCTTATAAAACAATCATAACAGGCATTAATAATGTTGGTGGCCTACCAGTGATGTTCTAATTACTGGCAATTCTATGCAACATTAATGGACAACCTTCATTTGCATGGGCCAAGCTAAGACATTGCAGACATTCCCCGAAAGTTTCACTACAAGTCTCTTTGGCTTAGCCGGCATTGCTGCAACAGCTGCTTGTGGTTGACGGCAGCAGTGTATCCTCCACCCTCACTCCTCGTTGTGTTCATGACCTCTAGGAACCTGCTAGTTTACAGCAAATCATTCACAACTCCCCCCGAAAAATAATTTGATCAAGTCAGGCACAAGCTAGCATCGTGAAGAGAGCTTGTCTGCAGACACCTTTGGGGGCTGCCTCTTCGACTTCCTGAGCATTAGAATCCTTCATTTCAGATTCCAAGCATGTCGCTGTCTCTGGGTGACTGCCATGACCTCATTTACAAATGTGTGCAGCTACATTGATTCCACTCCAGGAAACGGGGACTCATTTGCTGGGTCCATCTAGCGATATAAGAGCAGTGGTTGGCTCCGCAATATGAAAAAAACACACACACCTCATCAGATATGTTCAGCTTCGGCAAAGGTTTGTTTTTCTTTTCAAATATTCTAAGCAGCACTTTTTGTTGTTGTTAACGCTACTACATAATAATATGTGGAGTGTAACGTTGTTGTAATTATAGCTGCTGATAATTCTATTTCTTTGTTCTGTTGACTTTGAGGGAATACAGTGATTAAAAAAACAACAACACATGGCTTGAGCTCAATTGTGTTGTGGATTGTGTGAATTAGGGCCAGGTTCTTTGGCAGTGAACTGTCAACTTTTGTGGGAAGGTAACATATCGACACCTGCAGGGCTGGCCTATGATATTTTTGCTGCCTGGAAATATGGAGCCTGCTTCCGTTCTGTGCACAAGACAAGACCCATAAGGACTGTGAGGGAACTCTCACTTCAGCATCCTACATTGTGCCCAAGGAAAGTGCACAAGCTGATGCTAAGGCAGGCCATACAGAGCTCTGTCCAACAACTTTCCGCCAGTCCTCACCTCCTGGCATCTGCCACTTGGTGGGTTGCCTTGGGAAGGACTTTTGAAACAATTTGCTCCTGTTTTCTTTCTGGGTTGTGATCTGGACACAGAACACTTTGCAGCTATTTATGACAAAGCATACTTCCCTTTTTATCAGAAAAGATGTTCTTGAGCTTCCTAATGATCCAGCAATATTCTTTTTGCTGGTCATTCATCCCCCCTTGTGTTGGCTATTCACATCAACCTCACCTTGAGTTTGCACTCAACTTTTGATACAATAAGTGAATGGTAGACCTTGGATAAATTCTGCTGCAACAACTGTAGGTTCACCCACTTTTACTTTGGGCAAAGGTAAATTTGGATACAGCAGAGCACACCAAATATGGAAATTGTTAACGGCAAAGTTGTTGTGACTTGATTTCATTCATAGCTTGCAATTTGCGTTCTGTTACATTCTAACATATCCCCACCCTTTCTCTCCCTTTGTTTATCTATGCGCGTAACATTCCTTTAGGGGTTGAATTTGGATAGAAAAACATCCACTTGGGATGGATGCCTAATTTATCATGTTTCTTTTCTTCTGTGTTTTATGAGACACTTGAAACATAGCTGGCTTTGGATGGCGGTGGCGGCGGCGGCAGCAAAATGCCCTATACCCTCTTTACACTAGGTAATTTCAGGGCATTGACACTCTGTGATGGGTGTGTGCAAAGCAAACTGAGAACACCACGAAAATGGAAAAGATGTTCTTGGCATCTGCTTTCTAAACAGAGCTTAGATTTATTTGAACTGCCTTTGATGTTTTAATTACAATATTGATTCATTCTCAGAGTAGTAGGTCTAGTTTATCTTGCTCATAATTCATGTACATTGTTTTCCCTGTTCTTTGGCACCCCCAATCTAGACTATACTTAGGTAAATGTCCTTTTTGGACAAAATCAAGCAAGGTGAACAGGGCATGATACTTCCTTGAAGCAGAAGGCATAGCATATTATTATGAAGGGGCCTGTGTGACTGGGGATGCCTCCAGACATCTCCCCAAACGGAATATGCACCAAATTCTGGGGTTCCAGTTAGAGAGGATTTGCTCCCCGGGTCTGAACATGTACTCAGATCTTGTGGGTGGGTAAATATGCAGTCCCCGTTCAGAGGCTCCACTGGGCCTTTTAACAAATGTGTGAGTACAGGGAAAGCACTGTATTCGTGTAGTGTCATGATATCACCATGTCCCTCTGGAGCAGGGATGCAAAAAGAGTGCAACGAGGTCATAAACAGAAAAGCTGGAAGTCTATGGATTTGCCTATTGCACCACGGAATATACATTTCCTACTTATCAATAAGATGTCTGCAAACCTAACATGAAGGCTGGCATCATTAACCTTGCCATGTGGGAAACCTTGCAGATGAGCACAATGCCTGGAGACAGACAGTCAGGTATCTACAGCAGTGACCAGAGGAGGAATGACCACTGGGAGGAGAGAAGAAATTCCATGGTGCACAGTGCAATTTTTCTAGAAAAAGAGGTGCTGGAACTCACCATGACCACCTCCCTTGTTCTCTTACAATAGAAATAGCGCCTGCCTGAGAGGTGCCAGAACTGAGTTCCAGCGAGTTCCAGCTTGAAAAAAAGTCCTGATGGTGCACCTGTAGCAGCAAAACCAGGTGCCTTCATCTGCCCCACCTGAAATAAAACATGTCTCTCCCATATTGGTCTCTACAGCCTCAGCAGGTGCTGTAAGTCTCCAATGGTTTGACTTCACCCCCGATGGCTAATTCTTCCATCGTCTCCCGAGGCAGATGAGTGTCAACATGTGGCATTTAAGAAAAATATGAATCAATAATCTAGGTTTGAATTGGAGCTAAATCTCATTCAGAAAGTGCCAGATTTTGTCACTTTTAGCAACACACAAGTCATTATTAGTTGCTACATTACTTTTCACTTGGAGTTTTCATTATTAAGAAGCATTCATAGTATATCAATGTGATTATTTCATGATCCTAAAAAGTAACATCAGTTGATTTCTGACTTATCCCTTTGTTTACGTTGCAAGTCAACTTGGTGGGACACCATTCATACTGGTTATTCACACTTAAATGTGTTCCACAATGTTCTGCAAATTTCAGTGTTCTCTCTCTCTGTAGATGTGCTTGACAATATACAATATTATGTGCATTTCTGTTTTAGAGCACTTTTTTCTTTTTTCTAAAACCAAACAAGAGAAGGAAAGTGGAGTGCCACATCTTTGTATTTTTGTACTGTAACACTTTATGGCTCACATTTTTGATTTTTTGTTTTCTTTCTTTTTGGGTTGTTGGGGGTTTTTTTGCAACTTTTTTTGTTAATAAATAAAAAAGTATTTTGGCTAAAAGCAATTAAACTAAGAAGGAAAGATTGATCATAGCATGGTCATGCTCATCGCATCAGTCCATTCTCATTCA
This sequence comes from Zootoca vivipara, assembly GCF_965207765.1. Taxonomy (NCBI): domain Eukaryota; kingdom Metazoa; phylum Chordata; class Lepidosauria; order Squamata; family Lacertidae; genus Zootoca; species Zootoca vivipara. Next base: position 49,713,724 of record NC_142584.1, read on the forward strand.
CATTTCTTGGAATGGCCCACTTGGGTTACCATTGTTAAATTTAAGATTATTTTGTGCTCTCGGTTAGTTTCACATGCCTCATCACAAATGCCAGCTTTAAATTCTGCGTGGGTGAACTTGTCACCTTTTGACTTGGAAGTGATCTTAGCTGTTCCCCAAAAAACTGCAAATAATTGTTTTCTAAGCCCATATGATCTTAACAAACCACCTACCTCAGCCCGCTTCCCTCTCAAAACAATTAACCCACCTGGGAAGTGGTGGCAGTTTATATACCTCAACAAGAGTAGAAATAGGGCAGTGTGTGTGTATTTATTTCCCATGTAAAGGCAAATTTTCGTATTTTGCACTTTCCAAAACATCACAAGAACCAAAGCAAAGCTATCTTTCAAAATCCACACTTATCTGAATTTTGTAGTTCTCTAGCCACGCAATGTGTGCAAAACAAACAAACAAACAAACAAACGCATATATTAGTGAAAATGCATACATATTAGAACAAATTCACACCTAAAATGCTGGTGAGTTTTCACAAGGACTTCTTTAAGAATCATCAAACTTTTGTGGAAACATGGACAACTAAAATAAAGGTACAGTGGTGCCTCGCTAGACGAATTTAATTCGATCCACGGGTCTTTTCTTATAATGAAAAATTCGTCTAGCGAATCCCATAGGAATGCATTGAATTTTTTTTGAATTTTTTTTTGCCCATAGGAACACATTCATTGAATTTCAATGCATTCCTATGGGAAACCGCGATTCGCTAGATGAATTTTTCATAAAACGAATTCGTCTAGCGAGGCAACCTCCGCTCGAAAAATCCTTTCGTTAAGCGGAAATTTCGTTAAGCAGGGCATTCGTTAAGTGAGGCACCACTGTAGAAACAATGAGAAACTGAAACTTACAGAATCACCCATCTCCAAGCAAGCAGGAACAAGGACAATCTCCTCTCTCTTTCTTCCCCTTCCCTTACCTCTCGGATGTGCTTCTTACAAGTGCCAGGAGGAAAAGTCCTGCTTCACACTTGGGAGATGTATTCGCAGCCACTGTACATTTGTACATGTGGGCTTAGTTTGTATTTCAGTCTGTGGTATTATGTCACTGCACTTCTCACTTTCTCTGAAAGCCAACAAGTAACATTTGAAGACACTGCTGCTCTTAGTTACAAGTTACAACATCATACTCCGGAAATATGCTAAGGCTGCATTCACTCAAATAAAGTATCAACAAACAGGAGAATTCGTTAAATGAGGCCAGCTTCCTATCTTCCCATTATTTAAATGCATTTCACCTTAAAAAACCTCAGAGAACTGACACACAAAGCAAACACACCCAGATATTTTAACATCTGGAACTCTTGAGTAATTTTTTCCAAGACTTATTCTTTAGACAAGGTTTTGGCATAATCCTTTATGATTCACACAGATAGTGACCTGGAGGCCCTTGTGGTATTGTCCTCATTCTGCCAAGTCTGTTAAGGGGATACAGAGACAACTTGCGGCATTATGGAATTGAATTACACGGCCGTTGTTTTTGTAGGATCCAATGGATCGCTTGCTCTCGGGCTGCTTTCTCAACGTACTGTGAAAGCATGACTTTCCAAAACAAAAGCTGTTCCCATCCTGCCGCCTTCACTGTTGGACGGGGAGAGAAGGCCTGAGCCAACACAGTAGTGTTTGATTCGAGGAGAAACAGGATGTTAAAGCAGAGCTAAGCCTAATACTGTGTTCAGAAGAAAAGGTAGATATGCCGAAACTGTAGAAATTTCCCTGGGAAAATTCATTCTCAGATGGGCAAAGGCAGCTTATTTATTCAAGGAAGCCGATTTTGGACTCCAAAGCCACAGCTTTATTATTATTATTATTATTATTATTATTATTATTATTATTATGACCTCAGGGACATTGTTTGACTCCATTACCATCAAGCTTATCTGGAGACACTCTTTTCTCCCAGGAGATCTATTGAGGAGGCGAAGGAATGCATCCAGGGGAATTGTTGCAAATATCGCCTGGGAGATTATCAAATAACCTTGCTGAATAACCTTCCTTTGGTACCTCAGAGCATTGGAGGCGGCTGTGGAAATGTTCACTGTGAAGATGAATTGACAAAGAAACATCTACAAAGACTGAGACTGAGTACTTGGGGCCAGTTTTCCAACCAGGCAAGTTTAGGAAGAAGGAGCTGCAAGCAATTCCTGGATATCTTTCTGAGGAGAAAATAAGGAAGTGTGTGGAGATTTTTCTTCCTCCTTTGCAGGTAACTTGTTCATTTCCACCTTAATGCCAAATGTTATTATTATTATTACAACTCTATCCTACCTTTCCTCCAAGGAGCTCAACGTACCATACATGGTTTTCTGCCTCCTCATTTTATCCTCACAATAATTCTGTGAGGTTTGCTAGGCTGAGGGGAAAGTTCTGGCTCAAGGTCACCCATTGAGTGTCATAGCTGAGTGGAGATTAGAACCCTGGTCTCCCAGGTCCTAGTCCAACACTCTAACCACTACACTGAACAGGCTCTTATTCTACATCCAGCAGAAATTGGCCTACGTTGAGTCAGTCCATGGGTCTGTTGGTCTCAGTATGTAGGTGCTCCGGCTGACAAGGCATCAGGAAGTCATAGCTGCTAGTCTTACTACCCGAGACTCTTTTAAACTGAAAATAAAAATTAAACCCAGGACCTTCTGCATGCAACACGTTTGTTCCCCCACTGAGCTATAGCCCCTCCCCTTACTCCCAACCATCAGCTCCCCCTTATCACAGCAGAAGGATTTGAACCGATGCCCTCGAGGGCACATCACGCAAGCATGACTCTGAAAACACCGAGGCACAATATCTTGCCATTTATTAAACATGCGGGAGGGAGAAGCAGTTTTGGAACAAATGAGTACATCCATATTTCATCCCCAAAGATTCTTACGCTTTCAAAATTAGGATTTGTTTTAAAAACGTCCTCCAGATGATTCTCCTCCACCAAGAACGTTGTAAAAATAAACTTTTTAGATATATAAATTGTTGCCACATTTCAGGGAAGCGGGTGACTCTGTTTCACACACACACACCCAGCCGGGTGTTTTGACCTTTTTTCATTTGAACAGCAGCAGCAGCTTGCTCCCCCCCCAAGCCCCACCACCACCACCCCGCGGATAGCAAAGCCCTTTGAAAAATATTAGGAGTGTTCAAACAAAAAACAAAAAACCCGGTATGAAATATGGAATAGCGGAGGTCAAATGCAACTTAAGGGTTATTTTTTATTAGACACTTGGAGCCCTCTGTACTGTAAAGAGGGTTACATTTATCTGAATAAAATAACATAGAAAAGAGCAGACGTCGTATTTGGTATGTGCAGCCCTTTGGATCTGCTCAAAGAATGTGTCTGGATTGCAACCCTTCTCAATTACTTCAAGTTTGCCTCGTTCACAGCAGGCGCTAGAAAGCTGCTCATTGATCCCCAGGGCTTGCCGTTTCAAAGCTGCTGATGAAGGGACAGCAGGTAGCTGCCTGGCTTTTGCCGTTTTCTAGGGGCGTCAGGAGGGCAGAGTGATCGCTGACTGCTTGATGAAGAACCAGCCCCCCTGAGGCTGCTGAAGAGCAGCAAAGCAGACCAGGTTAATTAATGGAAGAGCAACAGGCACACTTTGTGAAGTCGCTTTGACCAGCTTAGTTAGGCAGAAGGCAAGGAATGCATGTATTAAACACCTACCTTGCTGATTGAATAGGTGCTTCCTTGCTTTGCAGCATGCGCTATAAAAGTATATGAAATATGTTATTTGGTTTAATAAAAAAAAGCACATCAACGTAGGCACCATCTACGAAGCAGCTCTGTGACTTGTAAAGTTATAATAATACTTAACATGTGTATAGTGCAGGCATCCCCAAACTTCGGCCCTCCAGATGTTTTGGACTACAATTCCCATCATCCCTGACCACTGGTCCTGTTAGCTAGGGATCATGGGAGTTGTAGGCCAAAACATCTGGAGGGCCGCAGTTTGGGGATGCCTGGTATAGTGCTTTCAAGTGTCCAAAGGGCTTCCCCTGCATTATTTACCTGTAATCCTTACAATAACATACCCTGGGATGTCCCAGAAAAACCGAGGCATCCCATTTTTTCCTATGCGAGCATGGAAGCCATTTGGGTGCTGTGGTATCGCATACCCTCCAACATTTCTCAAATGAAAATACGGATGTCACATTCCATGATGATTATTTTACTGTTTATACCCCACACATCTTACTGGGTTGTCCCAGCGTTTCTGGGCAGCTTTCAACATACCCTGTTTCTCCGAAAATAAGATGTAGTCATAAAATAAGCCATAGCAGGATTTTTAAGCATTCAAGGAATATAAGCCATACCCCCAAAATAAGACATGGTGATAGGCGCAGCAGAAATGCCAGCCACGGCAGGAGGAGGCGGAAAAAATAAGACATCCCCTGAAAATAAGCCATAGTGTGTTTTTGGAGGAAAAATAAATATAAGACGGTGTCTTATTTTCGGAGAAACACGGTATATAAAAACATAATAAAACATTAAACAATTTTTAATAACTTCCTTATGCAGGATTGTTTTCAGATGGCTCAGGAGTTGGATAACTCCATAACCGCCAGTGAAAATGAGGGACATCCTACCATACCCCGCAACATTTCTCTAATGAAAATAGGGATGTCCTAAGGAAAAGCGGGACATTCCAGGATCAAATAAGAAACCGGGATGGCTTCTCTAAAGCAGGGACGTCCCTGGAAAACAGGGAGACTTGGAGAGTCTGATATTGTGTAATTCTGCACTGAGATCTCACCCCGAAAAGCACTTTTTCTGGAGCTGCGATCTCACATGGATCCCCAAATTGTGCATTTGGGGGCACTATGAGAGCATGGCCCAGAAAAAAATATCTCTTTTAGGGTCTGTGATCTCACGCAGGTCACATGACTCACACAAGAGCACAGACAGGAAGACGCACATCCCAGTTTTAGGACTCAACATGTTGGAGCAATGCTATGAAGTAAGTTAGTATTGCTGTTCCCCATATTGCAGATGGGGAGACGGGCTGAGAGAGAATGGCTTTCTGATGGCCTCCTTGAGAGTGCATGGCAGAGGCAAGATTTACCCTAGGGGCTTCCTGATTCATAGATGGTGATGATGGTGATGATGATGATGATTTTACACCCCACCCCTCCCTATACAAAGCCCAGACATAAGAAAACCCAGCATAGCAAAGTGAAATTAAAGCCATTTTTTGCAATAAAATAGCAGTAGCATATGACAATCAATGATGCACTTAGATAAATAGGGTCACTCCTGTTAGACTCTGGAGGCCTGTGAAAACAAATTAGTATTAAGCTGATGCCTGAAGAAATATAAAATGGAGTACATCGAGATCTGCATTGGGAGTTGCATAAACATGGTGCCACCACTGAGAAATCCCTGCCCTCTTAGCCACTGCACTTTATTTCCAGATCTCAGTTTCACCACTACTCATGCTTGTGAATTGGATACACCCAAAGCCGCTGCCTCACTTTAATGTTAAAGGAACTGATTGACGAGGTTTGGAGCTGGGCTGACTAGATTGCCATAGAAGCTAATGTATCAAAACAGCTCTGAGTGACTTTGCCAAAAATTGCATTTTGCATTATGCCAGTGTAATTCTAAAATGAAAATTTAGAGTTGGATTGGATTGGATTGGATACAGACTGGGCGGAATTCAGGATAGCACTATGGCAAGTTTTTTCCACTTGCCAGATGGAGCTCCTCCCCCCCAGCACACTGTTCTGGGGGTTCTCTCATGCCCCCCCTCCCCAAGGCAATTTCAGATCCCACAAGCAGAGGAGGCGAGGAAAACCCTTTTGCACTAGCAGAAGTCCATGCACAGAAGTCCACCAGAGAGACTCCTGCCCTAAGACTGCAATCGTATACCTGGGGAAATAGACCTAGAAAAGACCTCACTGGAGTCAATACAACTTATTCTGTGCTCTAAGTCAGTTGCTCATGAATCCCATTGAAAAGTCAGTCATCACTTAAGCCCCCATGGAGTTCAATGGGAACTAGATGCAACTAGATCCAACTCCTAGGCCTTAGGTCCTAACTTTCCTTCTGCAAATGGAATCAAATCAAATTCAAGGATATAGCAGGGGTGTTTCTCCCTCCCCTTTCCCCTAGCAGCCCCTTTTAACCATCAAAAGCCTAGTCCTGGGGGTTGGGCGATCCTTGAGAATGGTGTGGGGAGTTGGGAAAAATTATGCCCCCTCCTTTTTTGACCAGAGGATCAACTTATGAACCAGGCCTGGATCACCCTAAAGGTAGTTATTACTACTGAAATGTTTAACAAAATGCCATTGAAGTCTCTGCAGTTAGGGAGACATGATGCTTTCATGTTTCTTTTATTGTGAACAGTAAAAATAATTAAGCAATAATAAGCATCAAGATACCCAGTAAAAGAGAGAGAGAGAGAGAGAGAGAGAGAGAGAGAGAGAGAGAGAAGAAAAGTTTCTGGGGGGAAAGAAACAAATATTAATGTTTGCGGTCAATTCCCAACAAATGCCCTCTTCAAAGTGAACCAATTGCATTTTTAACTGAAATATATGACAGATAGCTGCGGCACTAATGTTTTTCACTGTTAATAAGGTCGATATGGAACAGAGCTCCTTTAGAATATATATGGCAAAATGGAAATGCATGCTTTGATGACTGCTATAAAGCAGGCCAAAGATATGTCATGTCCAATTAATGTCAATAAGGAACATCTGTATTTAGGCACCCAAGTTACTTAATGCAAACATTTCATAATTATATACTATAGCACACATGGAGCATTATGAGATGTGGTGTCCCAGTGTGAAAAATATTCACATTTTTCAGATCAGTCAGCAGTCTTGGTCTGGCTTTGGCTCAGCTTGCCGTCTCCCCATAAGAGTATTTCTTTATAATATTGAATTAAGTACAATCCACATTTTTTCTCTTATCTGTGAAATCTTGTGGTTGCAGCTTGACTGTTTTCATAAAATGAAAGGTCCATGTGCACAGAACGTTGGGAAGGTTTTCCACCCCACCCCTTTCTTTTTAGTGAGACACATCTGTTTCTCTCCCCACCCCCACCCCAAGCTAGGAAGCAACGGCTGAAGCATGAAGAATGCAATCTGCAAGACTCAAAACTTGCACTGTTGTGGGTTTTGTTTTTTTACTCTATGGAACAATGTGATTGTATATAGAAGAACATTGTGTGCCCGGTCCAGTCCCTCCCCTGCATATGCCACTCTTGTGATTGTAGCTATTTGCACACGAATGGGTTGTAGGTGGCGAAAGGAAGTTGGTGGTAAAAATAGATCTTCATGCATAATGGCAGCATCAATGCATGTATATAAGCTATATATATATATATATATATATGAAGGGTCCATCAGAGATTTAACACAGCAGGCAGAACATTCATGCCATGGCAGGTGCAAAGATTTTCAGCGGAGCCAAATCACACGTTCTGCTACCGGTACCACCAGGAGTAAAGTATAGAAGAATCAAGGGTGTACATGCATGTGTGAAATAGTTCTCAAAGGTATCCTATCCTATCTGTCATCATTTGCTCTATTCTTATTGCTCAGCCTGTTAGTGCTAATGTAATCAAAATGGTGCCATAATGTAGCCATAGTGGCACGATAATGTAGTCAAAATGGCACCTTAAGAAATATCAGCAGGCTTGGGGGAAAACCCTAATTTTTGCCCAGACATGACACATGAGGTGGGGTACTGCTGAAGCACCACTCCTCCAGATGTGGTGGTGCTGCTGCTTGCTCAGACCAGGATGGGGTAGGGCGAAGGAAGGCAGCTGACTGCTCTGGATTTGCTGCAGATTTTTTTTTTTAAAAAAACAACCCTAAAGGCAGTGGGAACCTCAAAAACTTCCCAAAGGGTTCTAACCATGCTCGGTGCCCATGGAATACTGACTGTAGGTAGGGTTGCCAGGTCTGCTTCCAAAAAATAGCGGACAAGCCTGGGGGGTTAAATTATATTATATTATATATTTTCTTATTTGCTGCTGCTCCTGCGCGTCAGGAACAGGAAGAGGCGTCTTTTTCTTTCGCACCTCTCCCTTTTGTTCTCCCCACGAGTCAGGAACAGGCGGGGCAGAACTCCAGCAAGAGGCGCCTCCCCCCCCACTCCATTTTTTAAATGTCTTGTGAAACAATTGAGTATGATTAATTATTTTTTCAGAAAATCGAGTTCAATGGATATTCGATCTTTGTCTCATTCTTACTTATGAAAAAAAGACAAAATGTGATTCTCCTATCCTTATTCTCTTAGACTGTACAGCTTTAGATTACGTACCATTTCATCATAAAGCTTTTGAATAAGAAAAATGCCCACTATTTTGTGGGGAAAAATAGTGAACGTAATGTGAAAAACGTGGACTGTCTGCTCAAATAGTGGACACCTGGCAACCTTAAGCAGGGATGAGAGTGATTGGAATCCTGAACAACACTTGAAGCTGCAACGTTTTGTTGCAGGTGCCACATATTCTGTTCTGTACCAGGAGGGACCATAGCTCAGTGGCAGAGCATGCCAACAACAGACATCTGGGAGAAAATAAGATGGGACATATTGAGAGCAAATGAAACCACAAGATACAAACAGTTTGGTGAGACAAGGATACAACCAACAAGAGATTTTTCGATGAGGCGAGACGAAGGCCATTCCTTTTGCAATGGAATCAATATAAACATAAATGAAGCTGTAACTACTGGTCCTGGTATGATTAATTGTCTATATTTTAAGCATGATATAATTAATTGTAAATCTTTGCTTTTCTATACTTAAGAATTACACGTGTGTGGGATGTGAAAACTGACATCAAAGAAATAAATAGAGAATAGCCTTGCGCTGCACAATTAAGACCCCTCCTATCTCACTCTTTGGCTGCGTTTAACTTAAGACGAGTGATTGTTCTCTACATGAGAACACTTAGCTAGAAGAACACATGGTTAGTCTTCTTTGGGAGGACTTTGTTTCAATCCCTATTTGAGCTGCATGTGAAGAAGGGCAAAAAATTAATAATGTTCACCTCCTTTCAATGGCAACGGTTGGCGCCGCTTGGGAGGAGACAGTCAGCCCCAATATGTATGGCACATTTCTCCCACCGCTTCTTTTGCCAGCAGCCAGTTTGAGGAGGCACTCTGCAGCAGCATGCAGATTGGAAAGCTCACCATCTTTTGAAAGTTTTCAAGAGAAGGGGTGTATTGCACTGCAGCAAGCCGCTTTGAAGGGGGCATTCACAATTTGATGCACAACATGACCCCTCCCTTAACAAGCACTTTGCCAATATGTGCTGGCAGCCGAAGGCGGCAGGGGGAACAGATTGAAATCTCACTGTGAAAAGTGTTGGACTTCCCCCACCAAAGGGAGCACTATTCTTTTTTTTGGGGGGGGGGGACATAACCCTATTCTTATTTGCTTTGAACAACAGCCCTTAAAAAAAGAGAGTTCTCTGTTCAGTGACAGATCCTTGAGAGGCATGGGTTTACTTTAATTACTAACCTTCCTTTTGTCTGGGATCTCACTTGTTTGATGACTTTGAGGTGTGTTTGTCAAATGTTTAATGAACTTCTTGTGGGGCGCAATCACCCTCCACTTATCTATGGTGGTTGATTCAGTGCTTTGAAGTAATATCCAAGAGATCCTGTTGGAATTTGTCTTATATAGGAAATGGGTTTTGACACCTACATTGTTAACTGCATTTTAGCTCCTGAGAAATTTTATTTTATTTCACACCTAGCCATTGAAATGGGGTCAGAATTGGCACATGAAGGCAAACATTTTTAGGTCATCTACCATTCCCAAGCTCTATGGTGAGGAATAGCCAAATGAAGCTTGGAGGAGGAAGTTCATGTCTTTTGGCTGTCTTTGCTGAGGCAGACATTTGGTTTCAAGATGTTGACTTGGGATTCACAGGTCAGAGATGATTTTTGGTGTGAATCTTGAAGCTACACATAACTTTTGCTAACAGATAACTGTTGAAATAATGAATTGATCTGCACATTTTTAGTTGTTCTCCATTCTGAAATGCCATGTAAATATGTGTGTGGATTTCAAAAATTATTTTTTCTCTGAAATACTGCTTGCCAGAAGAGTGTTCTTTAAATGGATGTTAGTTTGCCCCACATCTCCAAGTTTTCATGTACACCATCCAGGTGCGGTTTATTTCAGGTCTGGCTTCTTTCTTGGTGAAATCGAAAGTGATGGCAACTCCACTGGAAGTTGAAAGCGATTGTGAGAAACTCTTCATACTAGTTTTGGAGTTGACTTTGTAGCCCAACACATCCACTTGCTGAATCTGAACAGGAGGGTATACATTGCCAATATTGCTACCCCAGTTTATTACAGACCTTGCCCATTTACACTTGACCAGTGCTAAATTTACGTATAAGCTAAACAAGCTATAGCTTAGGGCCCCACTCTCTTGGCGGCCCCAAAAAAACTTAAAGGAAAAAAATAGGATGTACATTTCCAAAATATAAGATAAAAAACAAATTACTTTGATAAAATACATATTTTGTTATGTTCAAATGGCTTTAGATACCTATTAGGTCCATAAATTACCATATAGCATATATGCAGCATGAAAAACAGCAACAATTTGTTGTTGGCAAAGGATAGCTGGACATATAAAGGGCATCATTACCTTCAGTAGCTTAGGGCCTCATCAAACCTAAATCCAGCCCTGCACTTGACAACATATCATCTGAACACAGAAATGCTGTGAATGAGGCCCATCACATGGATCTCTCCCAACTAGTTGTCACTCGTGCAGAAAGAAGTTTTTGAACATTAGCTGTTTAGAGCTTTTAAGCTACAGCAGAAAGGATACGGCAAGCAAAACAGAGCACATTTAAACTTTGAAAATGCTTTTGGAGTCCTGAGTTGTTGAGGAGGGAGGAAAGAAGGAAGAAAACCACAGGCAATTTATGTCTCTAATTATATTTATATCCAGAAAGAATAAGTTATCAAGACAAAATCAGAGAAAAATCAGATAATTATGCATTTTTTCTTTTATAATGAAGTATCACACTTTAACAGCCTTTTTGGCTTCAACATCATCTCTAAATAGAAGAGGCAGTAATTTTAACAGTTAATTTTAACAGTTAATTTTGCATCAGCCATATTTCCTTGTTTGCTGAGCAGACATTCTGGTGCAATGCAATGAAAGAACTACACGTACATTGCCTTGGCTTCCTTGAAAGCAAAATATAAGTGTAGATATAGATATAGATATAGATATAGATATAGATATAGATATAGATATAGATATAGATACTGCACTAGCAGTGTGGTTACAAATGTTTCATTCTGAAATGGTAGGAAGCATTAGGTCAGACAGCTGAGCTGAATAGCCAGTTGAAGTTTTGTGCACACTTTGTTGAGAATAAGCTCCATTGAATTCAGTGCGATTTCCTTTTGAGTAAACTAGCACAGGGTTGCATTGCATATCAGTCAAATGAATCAAATGTCCTATTACCAATAAACAAGGAAGAAAAAGAGGAAGAGAAGGATAGGTATTCTTAAAGAGGCTGAATTAGAATCCAAACTTTGAACAATTTCGTAAAATTTATGTGTACAGTATGTGTTAAGGTCCAAGGTCCACTGCTACCAGCAGTAAAATGCAAAATAACCAAAGCTTAAGAACAAGACAGGCAAAACAAACAAATAAAACCAACAACCATTTAACCGACAGCAACATAGCTACAATAGCTATAAAAAGACAAAAGGTCTGTCTGAATAAAAAATAAATTTGCTTTCTGGCAGAAGATCATTGGAAATACGGAAAGCCAGACCTCTCTCAGAGAAGAGTTCCCGAGACCTAGGTCAGTCACTGAGCAGGACCTAAGTACTTACTAAATGTGATAGTGAGACAGAAAGAAGGGTCTCGATCATGATCATTTTTTATTAAAATGGGACCTCTGTTACTATAGCAAAAAAGGAAGCAGGTCCACCCCTGCTTGTGTACACCAAGATATGCACCTATTTAGTCCATTTATTATACCCTGTTGTTCTTCCATCATGGAGCCCAGGGCAACATCCATGAGGTTTCTGAGGCTGTCTTCCATCTAGCACCAACTAGGCCCAGACCTGCTTAGCTTCTGCAGGGTGTCGGCATCATGTCATATGTCCTCAGACCAAGTTTACCCCAAACAATGTAATAGTGAATGTGGAAGAGAAGAGAAGAGAAGAGAAGAGAAAGAAGAGAAGAGAAGAAGCGCTCAGGATGTCTGTGCATTTGAGTCATGAGCAAGGGGGAAATGCATAAGTAATACCTAATAAATCTGCTCTCGAGTCTTATTAACGACTAATGGGTTTTCTGTCTCTTCTACAACCACCTCCCATGAAACGCTTTGAACATTTAAAACTACAGAATTTGTTTGATTCCCACCCACCCACTGTTCCTTCCACCACTCCAATAAAACTCTGGAAATTAAACTTCAGTGTATGTGTAAGTTCTAATTATAACATGACAGAAGAACATTGCACATTAAGCCTGGCTTGCTTCCAGGGAATAGAGCTGTATTTTTCAAACGATTAAAAAGTCCCTTATTGTACAGTCATTTCCACCCCCACCCCACATCTTTGAGTGCCAGCATGATTTCATAAATATTGCAAGCGGGGGATTTCTACGAGGAAATGGTAGATAAGTAGATCTGGGCTGATGTCAAGAAAAGTTGTGTTGTCAACAGACACATTTTGAAAAATGCAGCTACTGATAAAGATCATTAGCACACCAACCCTGCGCACACTTACATGATAAGAATAAGTCATATTGAACTTAATGGGAATTAACTTCGAGTAGACATGCAAAGGCAGTAGAGGTCACCGGTTACTTCAAACAATAAAGGGAGTTATTAAACAAACAAACAAAAACAGCAACCGTTCCCTTGATATATAAAATTAGTACATTGAAATAATCACAGCTGATACAAGGGAAAAAGGATGCATGATACAATAGTACTGAAAAATAAATGAAATGAGTTAAACCCAACCAACTTTGGGTTGGGTTTAACCCAAATATTTTCAAATTAGAATGCACTTGACACACCTGACTGCCTTGGGTAAAATTTAGTGTTCAGTTGGGGAAATATTGTTAAATAATAATAAACATATTCTTTCCAAAACCTATACATTGCTTTTAGAATATGGCTCCAAAATGGAGCAAGTAAACTATAAAAGGGTTTGATGGGCTCAAGGCATAGTAGATAACATTCCCATGCCAGCTGGGAGAGTTTGTGCGACAATGGATTGCGTCTAACTTCGTTTTACTCAAAGTAGACCCACTGAAATGAATAAACCTAAGTTAATAATGTTTATTAAGGTCAATAAGTCTGATCTGGGTAGGACTACCATTGGCTACAACCCAATGTACACAACTTTTCTTTGAATATGATTGTTATACTACATTTTTACCCCTTCTCATATATTGTGGGATTGCCCACTGTCTAAAACGTTTTGGGGGAGAAATTAGAAGAGTATTGGTGAAGATCTTGAGGTCTTATATTCATTCCACTACAGCTACTATTCTTCTTTCTGACACATAAATGGAAAAAGCCAACAAAACGACAGAATGTCTCTATAGGAAGCAATTGACTGGTTTAGATCAATACTGGTGTCGTAAAAGCACCTTTTTGAGGCACATGATGCTGGCATGTCCTGTGGTGTCATCTTTCAGGCAATAAATTATTGTTCATATTAAACTTTGTTTAGACAAATCCTTGATATGTGCTGATGTCCATGCACTCATAAATTATATTCCTGTGGTGTGATGACTAATGGATGGAAGGCAAACGTGGTCTTTGCAAGCTCTTGTGATGGGTAACAGACTCCTATTACAAGGTTGGAAGGATACCCACCCACCAACCACTACTCTGGTTTGAAGATCTCATTGTCATTTCTGTTTATAGTTGTCAATCTCAAATAGATACCTATTTGAATTTATGGTCTGCCTCTATTAATCTATATATATTCAAATTAGGACTGATGAAATATTTTTATTTCCAATGCCTGCTGGCAATAGTTTTTTTCTTTTCTTTTTAGTTATATTTACAAATAATTCCTTTTAAGAAATAACAGAGAATTAACATCCTATATGGTCACAGATGCTAGGGTTCTTCATGTAAAATGCTGGAGGCTTCCATAATACCACCTGGAAGGGAATGACTAGGAAAAAATGTGGAATCATGGCACACTCATAGCAAAATGGGTAAAACATATATGCAAAGATGGGAGGAAGAGAAAAAATAGAATATGTTTTGAAGATACTGGACACCTTTGATTACCTTCTGAGATATTGTTTCCTTGCAAATGTATTAATTTTTTTTCAGTGCTGTGTAGTCAATCTTCTTACTTTTTTGTACTGATATCTTTTTAACAAATCTTAATTGTTTCGATCAATCACTGTTGGGGATTTCTTCTTCCTTTTAATCTTTTCCTTCTCCCGAGCCACAGCTCCTTATTTTTGATAGATGATAGATCAATCGATCGATCGATCGATCTATAGATAGACAGACAGACATTGGTGATGTGTTTTCTCTCCCCCCCCCCCTAAGTTTTCTATGTTGAGAAAGTACAGTATTTTGTAATGTGGGGAAACATTTAAAAAATTACCTTTCTCAACTTCAGGTTGAAACGGTCAAATCCCAAAAGAAGCCTTTGACATGATTTTGCTGAACATGTAGAACAGAAAACACTGTATGTAGTGGAACAGAAAACAAAGATGCTGGTGGAACGTAGGGGAACAAAGAGAGAATGAGACAGAATCTTATGCCAAGACAAGGGAGACAACACATGCAGGGCTATCATCAAGAGTCAGCAGGATGGGGCATCTGTTGAGGGCCCCAACCTCAGAAAGGGCCCCAATGACAAGACTCCCCTTGCACTGTTGAATCACAAAGGGTCTGAAACGATAAAAATATTTTTTTAGGGGGTGGGGGAGAACAAGACGGGGAAAAAAAACTTTTGAGACTTCCTACATGGAGTTGGAGAACCCTATATACCGAACCCCTACTGGGAGAGGCTTCTCAGCAGAAGAACAATAGTTGTTGTTCTATGTCCTTGTGAGACTGATTTAATGACACATACTAGCTCCCAAGGGGGTGTTGCTAATCAGAATTAATTAAAATGTCCTGGGGAAATTCTTACCAGCATGAAAGCTAGAACTGGGGGGGAGAAAGGGATCTTCCAAATGTGTCAAAGCTTTCCCATCAACATGTGAGCTGCTGACATATTAATTCACTTCTACAAGCACCCGTTTTAAGATTTCTTGCCAGTACTGTTGCTTTTTTAAAAAGTCAAAACACCAGATGCTTTTAAACGTATCTCTCTGGAGATCTACCCTCCCTTCAGATTCATTCATCAGATTCTATAAAAAGGAGACAAATGCTTGTTTTATGTTTCCAAGATGACACAACATCAAAGGACTTGCATATTAAAAACTTTAATTACAGATGATTGGTTGATTTTTATATGTTATATATATATAAAAATCCCTTCTGAATTTGATTAAACATGAATTGCTACTATATTCCTTGGGATACAGTCTGTAGCAATCAGTGCAGCCCTGAATATCAAATTATTACTTTTGGCATTCAAGGTTAACACTTTTCTCACTTATATAATTACAATGTACAACTTCAAATTGCTAGTTTCAAGACCAGTAGCCCCATAACTGCTCTGAAATTATGCCTCACGTCAATAACTTTAGCACCAACTCTTTTTTATTTCAGCAGTTGTAGTGGTCGTGGATGGAACATACATTTTGGAATAATAACAACAACAACAACAACAACACCTTTGCTTTATGGAGGATACAGCTATCATTGGCTGCTAGTGAGGATGGCTATAGGATCAGAAGCACTGCCAGGATCAGAGGCATCCTACCTCTGAACACAAGTTGCTGGAGAACAGGGCTATTGCGCTCATGTCCTATTTGTGGGTTTCCTGAAGGTGTCTGGTTAACCACTGTAGGAAGAAGAATGATGACCCAGATAGACCTTTGGTGCCTTTCAGCAGGGTCCTTCTTATGTTCTCTTGTTTTTAATTAAAAAAATCCTTCAGTAGCACCTTAAAGACCAACTAAGTTTTTATTTTGGTATGAGCTTTCGTGTGCATACACACTTCTTCAGATACACTTGAAACAGAAGTCAGACCCTTATGTATATACAGAGGGTGGGGGGTGGGGGTGGGAATGGGTGATGGGCTGATGGGAGTGGTAAACCTGTAGATGGCTGTTAACGACTGTTGGTGACTGCAATTGATGACTACAACATCCAACATACCATCTCAGGACTATTTAATTGCTCATCTTCTAACATTGTGTATGCCATCAAATGCCAACAGTGCCCTTCAGCTCTCTATATTGGACAAACAGGCCAAACCCTACGCCAAAGGATAAATGGACATAAATCTGACATCAGGAACCACAAGACAGAGAAACCAGTAGGAGAACACTTCAATCTCCCAGGACATTCTATACAAGATCTCAAAGCAGCTGTTTTATTACAGAAAAAAATTCAGGAACAGACTGGAAAGAGAAGTTTCTGAATTGGAACTCATTACCAAGCTTAAAACCATGGAGCTTAAAACCATGGAGACATTGGATTCTTATCTCATTATGCATGATCAAGCTTTCTTTAGCGCCTCGCCTCAGCCATTGCTTTTCCCCCGCAGGACCAATTGCAGTCATCAACAGTCATTAACAGCCACCTACAGGTTTACCACTCCCATCAGCCCATCACCCATTCCCACCCACCACCCACCCTCTGTATATACATACGGGTCTGACTCTTCTGTTTCAAGTGTATCTGAAGAAATGTGCATGCACACGAAAGCTCATACCAAAATAAAAACTTAGTTGGTCTTTAAGGTGCTACTGAAGGAATTTTTTTATTTTGCTTTGACTCAGAACAACACAGCTACCTATCTTGTTTTTAATATTATGCTCCATAGATTGCAACCTACTTGGCATTCTGCAGAATCAATGAAGCTATCCTCAAGGTTCATATAGACAGGCATTAGGTTGGACCTGGATGCAGTACTGGTTGGTCAATCAAAACCCTATATCGTATGGAAACAAGTAGAGTGAACAGGAGCATACAGTTTGAGATATAGCTTATGTTGTCCTTCAAGGAGAACTTTACTGGATAATCAAGAACACCTGATCCACCTACTGGGGAAAGAGAACATGAAAGAGAACAACTGTAGAATAGCTATTGGTGTCAATTTCCTAGCTGTGGCATGGCCAGATAAAAGAGGGGAAAGAAAATAAGATTTAACAGGAAAAGAAAAGGGAAGGAAGGGGGAGACAACAGAAAGGGGGGAAGCCAGGACATTTGGAGAAATGAAAGAACAAGAAGAAAGAGGTGGCTTGGGGGAATAAAGGAGGACTAGGGGGTGCCCCCAATTATTTGGAGGACTAAATTATCTTTCTTCCTTGACCTATAGTGGGGTACTGAGACTCTCTTTCCCCACAAATCCCCTCCAACCTCAAAACAAAGGAAATTTTAACATGATCAGCATACTGTGAGAGGACTATGGCACATCTGTGCAATATTTTATTTGTTTTATAGTGGTGTGTAATGGCTGCATACCTACACAAACTATTTAAATGGAGTTCAATATGAGTCAATAAATGCCTTTGACTAGTCAAGTAGTCCAATAATATACTATTAATCTGTGTTATGAGTATTTGAAAGGAACCAGTATTCATCTTCATTTTCTATTTATTTTGATCTTTCCTCATGTATTTCTTGTTCTTTTTAAGGAACTACCTAACTCCTTTTTATATCCCATGTGCACAAAAACTTATTACACTGCACAGTCTTTTGACACTGTGCAAAATGTGTGCGCTGTGCATGTTCCAATGAATTTTAATGACAGTGGCTCTCTGGGATCCCCTGCAGTGGTCTTTCACATCACCTGCTACCTAATCCTTTAACTGGAGAGGCAAGGGATTGAGCATGCCATCTTCTGCAATGCAGAGCATGTGGTCTACCACTGAGTTATGGCTTCTCCTCAACCCTTCTCTTTGTCGGAGGAATCCAGACTATAAGTAGGATACTGTTGGCCAGAGTGGTTGTCCTGTGCTACTCAGATGCAACACCACAGACTGTCATTATGGTCTTGTACACATTATATTAGAATGAGTTGTGCATCTCATTCTGAGCTATTGGCACACAAGTATGAATCATGTCACCGTATCATCTGAATGAAGAAACGTTTTAAGGCTCGGAAAAATCCACCTAATTCTTCCCATCTTGATTTTGGCTGAAACCATAGGCAGAAAAGCCATCCTATTAAATGCCAAGATCTTCTTGTGATGTTT
This sequence comes from Zootoca vivipara, assembly GCF_965207765.1. NCBI lineage: Eukaryota > Metazoa > Chordata > Lepidosauria > Squamata > Lacertidae > Zootoca > Zootoca vivipara. The sequence goes on from NC_142584.1 coordinate 49,732,067, forward strand.
CCAACCATAGATGGAACAAGAAAATTGTTGACTATTCCACAAAAGAGTCTGTTCTCAGCCTGATAAATGTTTGGTAAAGCATTTCAAATGGGGGAAAAAACCCTTTTGATGTTGATCCATTACAGCCTCATATCAAATGTTAAAGCTGTCCTGGAGCTTCATTCTGTTTCCTGATTCTTCCTTCTGAACCTTAGAAGCAGAAGTAGTCCAGCCAGAAAACAATTATGAAAAATAACTTGCTTTGAACTTGCCAGTGATGAGGTCTGACTAATTTTAACCACATATGATGATAATTATTACCTAGAGCATTTAGCACTGAACTCAGGAATTACTGATGTTTATACAAAGAAGACAAGTTCAGAGTACCAATTTGATTTGGGGGCTTAACATGAAAGTGTAATTAGTAGCTAGCTGTTCAATACATGATTTCTGCTCCCTTTCAATCCTCAACAATGTTTGGGAGGATAATTAATCTGCAGGATCCAGTCCTCGGATACAGCAGCAGTTTGGGGTTCAATGCTTTGCTACGATGTATGTAGGATGGCTGATGATTGTGCAAGAAATCAGATAACTCTGGTAACTTAGAGCACAATCTAATGCAAGTTTACTTTGTGTTTTAGGTGCTGGAATGAAATTTCATCTTTGAGCCACTTACCTTGGAATAACACCCATTGAAATGGGTAGGACTTATTTCTCGATAGACATAGGATTGCACTATTAAAGTGAAGTCACTTCCACAGTCTCTCTCTCTCTCTCTCTCTCTCTCTCTCTCTCTCTCTCTCTCTCTCTCTCTCTCTCTCTCTCTCTCTCTCTCTCTCTCTCTCTCTCTCTCCCTCCTATATATTGTGTGGACTGTGCATTATAGAAGCAACATAGCCCTTTTTAGTTATGTGACTATTGCTTCCATACAACTGAATAGCAAACTGTGTTTAAATAGAACAGGGCATCTTCCACTTGTTGCTGGACTATAATTCCTGATAGAAGTTGTAGACTTCTAGCAGCAAATGGAGGACACCATGTTGGCTGCTCCTGAAATTTGCCTTTAAAACTCTCATTCAGAGGCCCTTCGGTTATCTAAGCAAGCATTCTGCTTTGGAGGAACCTCTAGTACAGGCATCCCCAAACTGCGGCCCTCCAGGTGTTTTGGCCTACAACTCCCATGATCCCTAGCTAACAGGACCAGTGGTCAGGGATGATGGGAATTGTAGTTCAAAACATCTGGAGGGCTGAAGTTTGGGGGTGCCTGCTCTAGTACATGGGTAGGCAAAATAAAGCCCAGGGGCCAGATCTGGCCCAATTGCCTTCTAAATCCGGCCCACAGACAGTTCAGGGATCAGCATGTTTTTACATGAATATAATGTGTGCATTTATTTAAAATGCATCTCTGGGTTGTTTGTGGGGCATAGGAATTCATTCTTTTTTTCCATTCAAAATATAATCCGGCCCCCCCACAAGGTCTGAGGGACAGTGAATCGGCCCATTGCTGAAAAAGTTGGCTGAGCCCTGCTCTAGAATAATAACAGCATCCTATGACATAAATTAAGGTGTGGGTGGCGCTGTGTCTAAACCACAGACCTAGAGCTTGTTGATCAGAAGGTTGGCGGTTCGAATCCCCACAACGGGGTGAGCTCCTGTTGTTCGGTCCCTGCTCCTGCCGACCTAGCCGTTTGAAAGCACGTCAAAGTGCAAGTAGATAAATAGGTAGATAAATTTGATAATAATGTCTGTTTTCCTTTTTCTAATTTTTTTTTTAAAAAAAGAGATGTTTTCTTATTTTTTTGCACAATGCCCAGCTGTGCTGCAGTGATCAAGTACACCAGCAGGCCTTTAGATTTAACGCTGACACTATTACATTCAAACATATTCAGAAAGAGCAGTTGAGGAGTACAATCCACCCAACATGTCAAGATTGTTGACATTTCCCTTGTCACTGCAGACCTGTGTCCCCTTACTCTCACAATTTAGCCAGCAGTTCTGGAATCCTCCTGCAATCATGTGGGGCAACTGTACTGTGATTCTGAACTGCTACTGTATAGTTTTTCCAGAGGTATGCTGAAGTTGGTTTCCGTGGCATGGAATCCCAGATTTCACCCCACTTAATGTTCACCTAAAACGATCCCCTTCTGCATTCAAAAACATCCAGTGTCCCCCGCAAAACATTGATTAACTTGCCATATACATTGCACACGATATCCCTATGATTGCATTCAAAATTTAGGATTAATTGTTTCCAAACTGTCAAAGGATGAGTGGTCTGAAGCTGAGGGTTGTTAAAGTGCAATACATGAAACAATTGCTGCTCTTGCAACCGTACTCCAATTTTTGTAATACCCTTAGCTTTTATGACAGTTTACATATCAACATTTCATAAATATTTGTGCATATTAACACAGAGACCAAACAGTTCCATTAACCAGAACATCTTTGAAATTAATAATTTATAATTGCTATTATACAGTGGAATGTTAACTATGATATAGTGCTCCCCATAAAGTTGTTGTTCTACAAAAGACTTTTTTACAGAAGACATTTTCACACTCTTGATGAAGGCCAGCTAGTTGTTTATCACTGTCAAACCACCGGTAACGATAATCTAAGCACTGAAAATCCTGGTGCATCTTAATTACATATTTTATTTTTTTTGGTAGATTTGGCTTCTACATTATGTATCACTCGTTTATTTCCCATATTTTGTTAGATGTGTACATTGTTTAATGTTTATATTTATGTAGGTAAGGTTCTGATATGGTTTACCTTGCCTCATTGATGGTTGCACATCAAGTTCAACTAATATAATTTATATGTTGTTGATTGCTTTCTGGGCATGTGCCTGTTTTGCCTGTTGCACACATAATATCATAGATCATTCCAAAATCATAATCACAGTGTTTTGGCTATTCAGGGCCATTAAAATACATGTAGTACTGCTCATTAGCAATATATGGTTATTGGGCATTATATTTATGCATTTATAGTATAACGTGTCGTATAATAACATAAACCGTGGGGTTTAATCCAGAGAAAATTAGGTGTGCTGAAGTCTCATGGAAATAACTGGAATTAAACTGCATAGTTAAAATGTTTTCATGCCGTTGATTTCAACAGAATTTCAGCATGGCTAACTTTCATTAGATTGCAGCCACAGTCTTTGCCTTGAGGCACAAATGATCTAATTTCCAGAAATGACACAATAAATAAAGGCATGCTTCATGCACTGGAGATGCAGGGAGACGTAGAAAAAAGCCAAGAGCAGCCTGATCACAACAGCAACCTTTCTATGTAAGAAACATTCAAATGAAGTTTATTCTTGGCTGTTTCTTGCAATGTTGAGCGATCTTATTGCGATGCAATCCACCTGGCTGTGCTGTTGGCTTGGAAGCCTCAACTTGCCTGCTTCTCAGGCAAAGAAGAAGTGACTAATGCTTTTGCAATCTCCTGTGATTCAGCACATTCACAACATCCTGGCAGTTAATGTGAACCCCCCCCCCTCCCCGGCTTTAAGTAGCCCAAATGGATGTTGTGAATTGAGAGGTGATGAACAGATTATGGCCATATTCTCCTGCTGATCATAATAGTAAAAGTTGAGGACACTGAGCAAGAAGTATAGGCAGGTGTTCCCTAAATCTGTGCCACCCATCCCACCCCCAGAAAGAGCAGCACATCAGAGCAGATCTCCCCACACCACATTGCTCATATCAAGGAAGGCGCCTTAGCAGTAGTTGCTTGCTTAACTGTATGTTTATGTTTGACAAACAATCAATTATAGCTAAGCTGCAATTCAACATTTTCCATGACATTCACGATGTATGAGTAAAAGAAAAGCCGTGCTAGATCAGAACAAAGGTTCATCTGAGGAGGGTCCTGTTTCCCACAATGGCCAAGCAGATGTCTCTGAGATGCCCACAAGCAGGGCACAAAGTCTCCAGCCATTGGTTCTGGTCACTCTCCAGCAAATCATATTCACATACAAGCTGCCTCTGAATCTGAGGGTTTCATGCAGCCGTCATGACATGAGGTTCAACCCACTGGATAGATTCCAATCCTTATTTTAATTTGTTTGAAGGGTGGCAACATGGGAGGGGGGGATATTTGGGTCACTTTTTCAGAGAGGGTTGGGATTCAGGAATGCTGGAAGCTGCATTTTAACAATAACTGGAGCACCGCAGATTTCCCATCATTGCGCTAAGTCATCACATAGCATCAAAACCGGGTTTGGGAAGGAAAGGGAATGGCAGCCTCATTTAGGAAAAATTCACACAAATGCTGGTGAATTTTCACGAGGACGTTAAAAAATGCAAACTGATGAGGAAATCTGAAGAACTGAACTTCATATAGGAAAAAAATAGAAACTGGGAGAAACCAAGCATACAGTTGTACCTTGGAAGTTGAACGGAATCCATTCTGGAAGTCCTTTCGACTTCCAAAACGTTCAGAAGCACAATTGGACGTTCGGCTTCCAAAAATAGTTTGCAAACTGGAACACTCACTTTTGGGTCTGTGGCGTTCGGGAGCCAAAACATTCAAGAACTAAGCTGTTCGAAAAACAAGGCACAACGGTATTAATCAGGATTCAATCTCAATTTATTGTCCCTCATTCAAGGAGGCCGGCAAATACTTTCAAATAGGGGTGGGGAATAGGAATTAGATACTGCCACATCCACAAATGAATCATCACAGTCCTGAATCAATTGATTAGACCAAAGTATTTCCTGATTTTGGGGGTTGTGGCAGTGAGACAGCTCCACTGAACCCAAGTCAATTCAATTGAAGCCTTTGGGTATTTTACCTTATTTCCTTTCTTCACCTATTCATTTTTAAGCTGTGTAGGCCGTCACACCTCATGACCTCACATGCAGGTTTTTCACAATGTGCCCATGTGATACACCCATGCTGGTGAGCTCTGTTCACACAATCCTTTTTGACATGACAAAATGTACTGTGCCCACAGTGTGCGTTGAATTAGCAATGAGTCATTCGCCTGGCCATGTCATCACGAGGAGAGCTTGTGAATCGCCACCCCACAGTGAGAATGCTGAAAGTGCTTCAGAGTGAGGGCATGCTGACCCACAATCTATATTTGCATCAGACCTGGCTCCTGCTGAGTTTGCAAGATTTACTGTAGCACAAAGGACCAAGGAGTAGGTGAGGGAGAGGTGAGGTATCCAAAACAAGGTAAAGCACTTTACCTACACACACACACACACACACACCCTTCTCAAAAGTGATGCTGCTGTTTAAGCTTAAAGATAATAATTGTTGGGGGGGGGTTAACAAAAATTGTTTGCATTGCACTATGAGTGGGGGTTGTTGGTGTTTTCTTATCTTACTAAGTCTAGTTTATTCTTCAGCAGAGCAGCTTGTACAATTCTGAAGGGTGAAAAAATATATGCTGTGGACCATGCGAATGAATTCTGAATTGAACAGTGAATTGAACCGAAATTGAATTAGTTCCTTTTGGGTGGCAGAAATCTGGAACTGGAACCAATTCCATTTTTGGAGGGTGTGAACAGGAATGAATTACTTTTTAAAAAAATAACTTTTCAAGTACTACTTAGGACACATGTGTATGTACTGATATTTCATAATGACTTGCAACCAAACCAAGGAGTCCAGTCCTTGAAAGTCACAGCTAGATTGAGAGCAAGTACCAGCTGACAAGGACTCATATGACTGGCTTGTTCTCATGGCTGTGAGCCTTGAAATGGTACAAAAATACTGTGAAATGAACCCACATAAAAGAAGCTCGCAGACTGCTCTCATAATGTGCAAAGCAGGGATGGGGAATCTGTGGCTCTCCAGATTGCTTTGGACTCCCAACACCCATTGGTCTCAGCCAGCATAGCCAATAGTCAGAGATTATGGGAGCTGTAGTGTGACGTTTGGAGGGCCACAGGATCCCCATCCCTGGTGTAAAGAATACCTGTGCATAGGGAGCCCCCATGGGAGAAATTTAATACAAGCATACGGGCATATGATTGTGTCAGTCCTCTCAGCCAAACTCAGAACATTTTAATACATGAAGCTTAAATCACTTCTGAGCATCTTCAATGCTATTATGTGGACGCCTAATTCCCGTTATTGAGGAAAAGAGGATATTTGTATGCTAATGGGCACCCTGGCCAATGGTTGCAAACCACTTGAGGCAACAGCAACTTTAAGCTTCTTTGGACTCTGAAATCCTTTTGCAGATCTTCAATATTCCAGACTCTGAGGTTATCACCAACAATGTGAAAAGTGCCACAGGAACGTTAATGACTCTGTTGGGCCAGGAGCCCTGTTTTACATCTCATTTGGAAAATTGCATTCTAAAATTCCAAGGGATAAACAAATATATGTGGTAAAAGTAAATGAGATGTTTGCATCCCCCCCCCTGGTTTTTATGGTCTCTAGATTTATTTATCCATGCGATTTGTTACCTTGAAAATGTTCAATCTCAAACGTCATACTTGCTGTTTAAAAAAGTCACGGGGAGAGAATACTTTTCCACAGACGAGTATGAAGTTAGCAACCATAATATGAGGGCGGAGGGAACTCAAAGGGGTTCTTGCTAAGAGTCTTGTAGTGCTTTATGACAACTATGACTAGAACATTGAAGTAGGGATTAGAGGAGTCTGATGGGCTGACTCTACACTTATGATTTTAGCAGCTATGCAATAACTGCTTCCATCCCCCAGCAGGCTACAGAGCAGCTATGAGAAATCACAGGATCACTGTGAGCAACACAGTCTCCACACAGAAGGAAAAATGAGAAATATGATACCCTGTTTCTGCTCTTGGAAAGTTTGGAGGACGACTCTTTTTTCCATTTGGTTGTCTGCAGACATACGCCCATCCCCCTTCTGGAATCATAGGAATGTGCCTTACACCAGTCCAGGCTATTTGTCTATCTAGTATTGTCTGTTTGACTGGTCTTGGCTCTTTGGAGTCCCAGGAAAACATCTCTCATAGCATTTGCTACCTGATCCTGTTAACTGAAGATTGTCAGGGATTGAACCTGAGAACTCCTACATACAAATGTGTGCTCTACCATTGAACCTCCCCTTTTCTGGGGACTCCACCTTCCAGGAGGTCATCACTGTGGGCTTCCAAAGCTTCTGGGGGGATCATTAATGTTATATGCCACATATGGGTAGACATCTTGTGCATCAAAATGGCTTAAGAACATAACCAGACCATTGGTCCACCTAGCTCAAAATGGTTTGCCATGACTGGCAGCAGTTCATCAGGATTTCAGACATGGGAAATTCCTAGCCAGACTTCCGGAAATGATGGAGACTGAGCCTGGGACATTCTGTAGCAAAGCAAATGCTCTACCATTGACCTACGGACTTACCCCCAAAGGACAGGATGATGGGATGAAATAGTAGAATACTGCTTGTGTGATGTAGCCTATAATGCCAGAGAAGCCTTTCATACATTAAGTGGAGCCTGTCATGTTTCAGCAAGCCCAGGGTTTAGTCTGGTTTTATTCCTCTATGGCTGGAGTCCCAAATCTCCTACTAATATTGTTTTAAGTGCATCCTTAAGGGCAGGGGCTCAGGGCGGCTAACATCAATAAAGTTACAATAAAACGTAAAAGAAAGAAAAACAATTGATTAAAATGCAGATTAAAACACAATTTAGATTTTTATTTTTATTTTTTTTAAAAAAATGCAGCCTCATTTTAAAATGGCCCAAATCAAAACCCAAAGGCCAGGCGGAACAGCTCCGTCTTGCAGGCCCTGCGGAAGGATGTCAAATCCCGCAGGGCCCTAGTCTCCTGTGAGAGAGCGTTCCAACAAGTCGGGGCCAATACTGAAAAGGCCCTGGCCCTAGCTGAGGCCAATCTAGCCACCTTATGGCTTGGGATGTCCAAAATATTGTTATTTGTGGACCTTAAGGTCCTCTGCGGGGCATACCAGGAGAGGCGGTCCCGTAGGTACGAGGGTCCCAAGCCGCATAGGGCTTTAAAGGCCAAAACCAGCACCTTAAATCTGATCCTGTACTCCACTGGGAGCCAGTGCAGCTGGTAAAGCACTGGATGAATGTTAGCATTTCCAACTATGTATTTTCCTCATATGACAAATGTGGAGTTAGGGAAAGCATTTGTGAGTCGAGGACCCGCCCCCAGCTTGAGGAAATCAAGACACAAGGACACAATGTATTTATGTTAATGGGCGAAAAAGGCCACAACTTTATTGGTTACAACAGCACGTGAGTGGTATTGGCTTAGGCAATGGATCAAACAAGCTATACATGACTCCACCCCGCTCGGCGGGGAGTCATTCAAGGGTTAACAACCAGAAGGTGGAGCCTGTTGATGCAAATACAACTGAAAGCTCCCCTGATGCTACCGAGGTCGTGACATGGCCCTCGCCACCAGCAGGGCGTTGGACAGGATCCACGACCGCCGGATTCCTTTAACGGAATGCCCAAAAGATGGAGGGGTAGGCGATGGCCCAAACTTTGCCTTCCGATACACCACACATACCGCGGCTGCTTAAGTGCAGCTAACCCCCCCCCCCGAGCCAGCCCTATTGGCTGGCTGCAGGGGGCGTGCGACGCGGCAGCTGGAACAGCTAAGGCAAGGGGCTGGAACGCCCCCTTGCTGGCACGGGAGCCGGCTTCCGCTCACAACTCCTCAGGAAGGAGGAGAGGGTTTGCAAGAAAGAATCAATGGGTGGAAGATAGATGATGAACCTATTGATTCTCTGCAAATATTACCCCCTCAGTCATTTTTGCTAGAAGTAAGCAAAGTTCAGTGGGAAATACGGAGCAGCCAAGATTCTCCCCTTTAGCTTCAGGTTCCTATTGTATCTGCAGTGCTGTGTCACTGAGGGACTAATGCCAGATACTGAGCAGAGGTTGATTTTGGGCATTACGACTAGTTCCACCGCACTGGGTGCCGAGCCTAGAAGGCACAGCAGGACATAGCAACTATGAAGCAGTGAATTGAGCAGAGCAGAGAGTGAGAGGTGGGGGCACCAATTTTTGGCCTCACAACAAGGTGTCGCTGACATTTGAAAGACCAAAGTCTGCCTCTACACTGAGGGAGGAAAGATCCTTCCCATCTCACTTCTTCCAGACCAAGTAAGTGGGTGGGAATGAGAGAAGGAAAGAAGGTTTGGTTTTGGAGGGCGACTGGAGGTTGAGACAATGGAAGATTTAAACATATCTCTGTTCTATGTTAAAATCTAAGCTAGAGAAGAATTGGAAGGGGTCATAATGCTCACTGTGTATTTGAGGGCAACACTACAAGTACCCAGAATAAGTCTCTCCAAGCTATGAAATATGAGTCTCCATGATTACTTCCTTCTCTCTGCCACAATTCACATTTTGTTTCCTTTGCATTGAAATGAATGGTGTGGAATAACATACAGTAATGATTTGCTTTACTTACTTACTTACTTACTTACTTACTTACTTACTTACTTACTTACTTACATGTTATACCTCCCTTTATCCAAGGATCACAGAGCAGATTACAGTATAAAAACACAAAATAAATAACCTAATAATAAACAAAACAATAATTCCCCAGAGCAGACAATTGAGACAACTAATGTAGTTTTTCTTGGAAGCTGAACTGCAATGGAAATGAAACTGCATGCATTAGATAAGGGGTGGAACAAGAATCAATGCATTTTTACATCCCTAGCCATAGCATTCAGTTTGTAGCTTGGGAAACATGGTCAAAGAAGTAATGCAGAACTGAAAAGAAGATGCTTGATCTGGCTTGAGTATCTTTTGATTACAAATGGGAGGAGATATTTTGCCCAAGATTTACAGCTGGAGTTCCAGCATAGAGGACTGCATTGTAGCAGAATATTACATTATTTTGAGGGTCTTTCACAGGAACGGTAAACCTTTGCTGATATGGTTACCCTCATCATATCATTATTGATTCCATCTTAGGTCTCAACTGTGATGTGAAGATGCTTGTTTATTCATATTATTCATATTTATTCTTTAACTATGTATTCATTCTGCCCATCTCCCCATTTTAAAAGCATCTACCATAAGTGCATAAGTTTCAGGTTGTAGAGTTCACAGCAATTGCTGGCTTCTGTTTGCAATTGTGTCACTCATTGTTATGTGATCTTTGATAAGAGACTCTCTCTTTTTGTACCTCAGTCTATCCAGTCTGTGAAATGGAGATGTAAGCTTCTGCCCCCCACCTTTTCTTCCTCCCGCCAATCATTTTTATGAGAGACTCAATGTATGATTTAATACATGGCAATAGCAAAGTATTTATAATGCTAATTAAGTCACGCCTAGCATTGCACTCTCTCGCTGGAGCCAGAAACTCAACAGCACATGGTGTTTGCACAGTATTTCATCTGTTTAACTAATTACCTGTAGAAGACACCATAGAATCAACTGATCTCTTCAATGACCAATGTGTAAATGGAGTGCATATAAGTGCACAATTCATCTTATGCTCCTAATCATAAATTGTTATGAGTTCGTGGGGAGGAGGGGTAGGCTGTATGCTGAGACCCTTCTAATTCTTAGAATAGCCAAGCTATCGTCCTGGTGAGATAACGGGTCATTAAGGAAACAAAGGTAGTAGCTTTGTGCCAGAAGACAAAGGGGTCCCTCCCTCGGTTGTCTGGTAGTTAAAAAGACAAAAGTGAGAGTTGAGATAGCTGGAAGCAAAGCTGCATGCTGGGAAGCCAGAGAGAGAGCCATGCCTTATTTCTGTTTAACTCCAAGTCTGCTGTTATGGGGAAAGCAAAACCCTCTTGGGGTGTTAATGCTGCAAGCCTCTCCGTTGAAGGTTCAGGTTGTATATATGTGTAAATAAACCATAAAGAAGCCACAGCCTCCACTTTCCCTCATTCCAAAGGAAACACAAACCCTAGGCAAGCGCCTGGAAACCCTAGAATCCTTCACCGCTCAGAGATTGGGGTGGCATGCAACAATATAACACATGCTCGCACTCTGAGATATAATACATGATGCCTGCATTCTTCCTAGAAATACAAGGAAGTATTTGTGCAAGCTAACTAGATTCCTCGAAAAATGCCAGATACATAGTTTCCCACCATTCTTCTACTCTGGTTCTCCCCACCCCCTTTGTCCCTTATTAATTTGTGCAGCAGCTAATTATGATCCCTGCAGGCTAAATAACTGTGCAGTTAAAGATATACTAGATGAGTGGGTATGGTACTGCAATAAGAGAGGCTTTTTTCTGTTTGCTTATTACATGTATTGTTTTAGGTAATTAACATCCACTTTGTAGTGGCAACAGAGACGCCTTGCTGTCTGTACAGCTTCTTGGCTCGCAGCCTTTAAAATGCTGCTGGTACACTCCTTGCAAAACCATGTTATATAATTCCCCAGGTTGAAAGGAATTGTGCCCATCGAGGTTCAACTGGAGTGTGTGCGCGCTGGCATGTTTACATGTGTTTATATGTACACACGCATAGACCCACACATTTTAGAATATTTTTACTTCAAGTTTACACCATGTTCCTAGAGTCCTGCAGGCTATGTATGGTATTCAAGCACATTCCCTGCTACCACACCTACCTGCAGAGCAAACGTTGTGAATCCCAGGCAGGTGCCACAGACCACACACAAAACAGAGGGCAATGTTGTCATTAAGAAGCCCTGCTTCTTATCAGAGAACTTTAGAAGCACAGGATCCCAGTAGAACTCTTAGTCCAACTCCCCATATCTGAATGTGGGATATATTATATTTACCATATTACCATATCCTAGTACCTTTGCTGAAGTTCATGACATGGCTAAGGGCATGGTCCTTAGTGAGTTCTGAGACGTGCCTTAACTGTGAACAACCTCTGAGCTCTTCTCCAGCTTAAATTTTAATTAAACCCTATGGTATGTAGGAGAGACGGAGATCTTCCTGTCCCCATTTTCTCCTTCTTTTTCTTATCTCAGATTCCCAACAGCACCTGGAATATTATGAGGGTAGCATTCTGGGTTCCTGTAGCTCATGGTTCCTAAAATTGGTATGGACATCAAAGGCAAGAGAAGAATACATTTGCTAGAACTCCTGGATTCTGGGATGTTACAATAACAGTATTTCAGACAAGAGAAAGAGAAGCCATGATATCCCAGTGTCAAGCGTGGAGTATAGTATCCTCTCCTCCCCCAGTAGCCTCTGAGGCAAGAAGAACAAACAGTTTGTATTGTATGGCTCCCCCCCCCCCCGGCATCTGGTTGCAAGACAAAAAAATCCATGTCTCCACACATAGGAGACGTTGGCTACTCTGAGTCCCGCCTCTTCCATCGCCCACAACATGGTGGAAACCTACAGGAAGTCACAGGAGTCACATCCTTCCGCATACTCTGTTCTTGAATGCAGAGGGACCGGTGAGCCCTTGGACTAGGAGGGTCACCCAGACCCTCCAGGGAGGTCTCTGCTGTCTGCTGTCTAACTTCTCCCTCCTCCTCCTCCACTACCTCATAATTAAGCATTTCCTCATTCAGCTCTACACCATCCCTGTCTCCCTCTCCTCCTGAAACTGCTGAAGATGGAGGAGGGGAAACTTCCCACGTCCCCTCCTCTTCTGAGAGGAGCCGATCACACTGAGGGCACATTTCCTATTCCTCCTGTTCAGTGCAGGAGGCCACACCCAGTGGCCTCAGCAGATGGAAGATCATGGAGAAAGAAGGGTAGAGAGATCCCTCTTCCACCACCGTCATCAGTGTCCAGTATGGGAGTTGGGATCATAGGAGGGTAGCCTGGGAGTTCAAAGGAAGGCAGCAAGTGTGGGTGAATTTAGAACACTTCCCCAGCCTCCTTTACTTTCTTTTTCAATTGCCCGTCTCATTCCAAATGAGGGAAGTCCACAAAGCACTACTAAGGAAGTCCTCACTAGTTGCCACCATACTGGATACCAGTATTTGTTGGGTAAGGTTCTCAAATGTGTAGTGTACATCTGCAGGATACACACAGAGCCCATGCATGACAATGTCATGCCTTCTTTCTTTAATGACTACGTCCTATACTTCTAATTTGTCATCCGTACATGGGCGTACCCAGGATCAAAACTAGGGGGGGCAAGGGGAGGGGCCAAGGCACGGAAGGGGAGGGGCCACAAAGTGGGCGGGAACGGCGAACTCGCGCTCCGCCGGGCTGTGCCCCTCCCTAGAAGCAGGGCTGGTGGGCGGAGGCGGAGCCCAGCCCAGTGGAGCGTGAGTTCAGCGTTCCCGCCCGCCGCGCCGCGCTCTCTGGTTCCCCGCCGCGCTTGGCCTTGCCAGAGGGCGCGACGGGGAGCTGGAGGGAGGGCGCAGCACGGCGGGCGGGAACGGCGAACTCGCGCTCCGCCAGGCTATGCCCCTCCCTAGAAGCAGGGCTGGTGGGCGGGGGCGGAGCCCAGCCCAGCGGAGCGCGAGTTCAGCGTTCCCGCCCGCCGCGCCGCACTCTCTGGTTCCCCGCCACGCTTGGCCTTGCCAGAGGGCGCAACGGGGAGCTGGAGGGAGGGCGCAGCGCGGCGGGCGGGAACGGCGAACTTGCGCTCCGCCGGGCTGTGCCCCTCCCTAGAAGCAGGGCTGCTGGGCGGAGGCGGAGCCCAGCCCAGCGGAGCGCGAGTTCGAGGTTCCCGCCCACCGCGCCGCACTCCCTGGTTCCCCGCCGCGCTTGGCCTTGCCTGAGAGCGCGCCGGGGAGCTGGAGGGAGGGTGCGGCGCGGCGCGGCGGGAATGGCGAACTCGCGCTCCGCCGGGCTGTGCTCCACCTCTGCCCACCAGCCCTGCTTCTAGAGTAGGGCAGCTGCCCTAACTTGCCCCGTGGTGGGTACGCCCTTGCATCCGTATAGGGGTGTGTATGAAGGAGATTGCTAATTAAGCCACAAGAACACAGACGTTTCCTTCTTTTAGCCCAATGCAACAACCTTGTTCAGATAATTTACAAAAGCAGGAATTGGGAGCATAGGAACCTTGCCATGTGGATGAGAGATCCAAAAAACTGAAGCATGTTGAACTGGGTGCAAATTAGAACATTTGGCACCAGTTTCCACTTTAGTTTGGCCTTGAGAAATAAGCTCGTGCCTAGCTCTTGACACTGCATTCCTATAACTCTTTCTTTAATTGGACCCATCAATTTGCCACCTCAGCCTACATGAGAAATGAAGGAGGAAATGAATGTCCCCTTCGCTGCTAGTATTAGATCAGGAACTCATCTGCTATCTGAGAGTAAATGCAGTTGTAAATCATCTTGCAGTGTCTTTGGTTTGCCGCCAGCATAAATCTAAACATAAGAAAACTGAACAAAAGCAATGCAAGTATGATAGAAACATAAAGCAGGGAATAGAGACCACGTGCCTATGTCCAAATTCTCCCATGATCCCATATAGAAAAACCGGGACAACCATCTTCTTGGGCTCTGCACAAGTCATATGACGCATGCAAGATCGCGGGCATCTTTTGCCCTTTCAAAGCTAAGATTATTGTGTTTCGAAGCCTCATTTGGGTCAATTTGGTTCCCATCCATGATTTCAATGTCTCTTATCACCTTGGTCAAAACTTTGCATCTCAAATGAATATCCACATCAAGTTTGGTTTGGGTTTTTCTTAAAATGGCCACCACCACCAGGGCTGGATTTAAGTTTGATGAGGCCCTAAGCTACTGAAGGTAATGGGGCCCTTTATATGTCCAGCTGTCCTTTGTCAACAACAAATTGTCACTCTTTTTTGTGCTGAATATATGCTCTATGCAGGGCCCATTACTTACATCACAGGACCCTGCACAACACAAAACACTGTTGCTGTATGTAGGTTTTATTTTATTTGTTTTTATATCTTATATTTTGGAAATGTACATCCAGGTGTTTTTTTTTTCCTTTGCTTTTTTTGCGGGGGGCCTATAGCTTGTTTAGGTTATACGTAAATCCGGCACTACCGCAACACACTGGTCAATCCTGTGTAAACTGGCCATTAGGAATAATGTCCTCATTGTATCTTTTTCTAACCAGTACTGATCCTACCATTTGTCAGACTATCTCAGGCAGCAGATTGCAGGGGGTTGGACTAGATGACCCTCATGGTCCCTTCCAACCCTACAATTATATAATCCTATGATTCTTCCACACTCCCAGTACCATTAAAAGGCAGCAAGTTGCCAATTATTTGGAGCATCATTATATTTGATTTTATGTCACCATGGGGAATGCCATTTCACGTCTGGGCACCCAAACATCTCGGTCTGTCTCCGAATTTAACAGAGGTATTCCCTGTTTTCAGCAAATATTTCCTGCTTCAGCATACCACAGCTCAATGGATGGAGCATCTCTTTCATTCCTTCTCCCTGTGCCACTCCACAGAACTTCATAAAATACAAATATATCCTCATTGCCCCTTGTTTCTGCAATGGAATGTTGGCAGTCTTCACAAAGGCTGAGTAATTTGACTGCGAGGTTTTTTAAAACTGGAAATGGCAGATCCGAGGGTGAGAAGCAGTACAGAAGGGTCACATCAGCACAGCATTGCTCTGACAAAACCATAGCAAAAAGCTTTGTGCTGAAGATGGGGTGTAGTAATTGCTCCAGAAAGTGTGGCAGAAACTTCTTGTACATTCTAGGAATGGCACTAGCCAAGGAAAGCCACAAAATGATACAGGTTTTTCAGCTTTTAAGAACTATGAGAAGATTAAAGCACCCGACAACTTTACGGAACTAAAAGTTGTATTGGATTTGGAACATGGTCATTTCAAAGAATGCTGAATAGTCTCAATGGCAACCTTATAAAAGGATCAGACATGTGTTCAGTGGGCTGGCGGACCCTTGTAATCTATTGCTGTTGTAGAAACTGCACAATCATCACAGACCATGCAATATGCACACTTGCAAATCAGTCAGGCATGATAATAATAATAATAATAATAATAATAATAATAATAATAATAATAATTTATTTATACCCCACCCACTCTGGGCAGCTCCCAATCAAATATTAAAAACACAATACAGCATTAAACAATAAAAAAAACTTCCCTAAACAGGGCTGCCTGTAGGATAGTTGCTTATTTCTTTGACATCTGGTGGGAGGGCGTTCCACAGGGCGTTCCACTACCAAGAAGGCCCTCTGCCTGGTTCCCTGTAACCTCACTTCTCGCAGTGAGGGAACCGCCAGAAGGCCCTCGGCGCTGGATCTCAGTGTCTGGGCTGAACGATGGGGGTGAAGACGCTCCTTCAGGTATACAGGATCGAGGCCGCCTTTGTTTTCCTTCCTTCCTTCCTTCCTTCCTTCCTTCCTTCCTTCCTTCCTTCCTTCCTTCCTTCCTTCCTTCCTTCCTTCTGCCTGCTTCATCTCACTAACAACACATCTGATAAAGTACGGAAAGTGTTCGGATGACAGCATGTGAAGCTGTCAAGTGGACGTATCCAAAAACCAGGACAACACGGAACAGAAAGGTGAAAGATTAGTAGCAGAGAGGATATCTGGGCCTCAGATTTGTGGGGCCAGGTTTGCTCAACTTGTGACCGATCAATCTGAGCAGCCCCCACCCTCACTCACTAGGTATGTAAGGTAAAGGGGAGGCAGGTGGCGTTGTGGTCTAAACCACTGAGCCTCTTGGGCTTGCCGATCAGAAGGTCATTCGTTCAAATCTGTGTGGCGGGATGAGCTCTCCTTGCTCTGCTCTAGCTCCTGCCAACCTATCTCGAAAGCATACCAGTGCAAGTCATGGTGTCCCATTGCACCAGAAGTGGTTTAGTCGTGCTGGCTACATGACCCAGAAAGCTGGCTGTGGACAAATGCTGGCTCCCTTGGCTGCAACCACATAGTTGCCTTTGACTGGACTGTCCAGGGGGGATTTACCCAGTGGCAGAGCTTCAAGCTCCGGCACAGGGGGGCGGAGAGCAGGCGAGGCGGGGCTGGCGTGTGTCCTGGGGGCATGGCGCGTCGCCTGCGGGGGCGTGCTGCCCAGCATCGGGGGGGGGGGGCAGCCGCAATGGCACCCCACTGAGATCGTGCTGCTGGGAGCGGTGAGCTCCCCCCGCACTCCTCTTCCTCCGCCAGTGCATTTACCTTTACCTTAATGGCTACATTTGCACTGTAAACCATGGTTTAGCGCTATGTGCATGAGCAGAAGGGAGCTGCCACAAACTTTAGACTCAGGCACTCCCTTCCCTTCTCCTCTTCTCCTTCTCTGCAGCCAATGATACTTCAGCAAAATGAAGTTTCACTTTCTAAACCTGGCTTGTTATTCCATACCAACCAGAGACATGCAGTAATGGTTAATTTCTAAACAGGCCATCTTCAAACCATAAGTTGTGAAGTTGGCTTATCTAAACTAACCAGAATTTGTTTTAAACTACACATTCTGGTTCAAATGCAAAACTAGAAGCCAGGTTTGGTGGAAAGTGAATCTAAACTCTGCCAAGGTCCTTTTCTAAGTGGTAGGGAAGGAATAGGGGAAAGGCGGAAAACCTTTCCTTGGGCTCACTCCATCTTGTGCATGTGGTGCTCATTCACGATTTAGCATTACATGTGGTCCATAGGAACCTGCTTTTTCTGTCTACCTGGAACTCTTTAAATAAGGGGGTTGCGAAGCACCAGGCAGGGCAAAAACTTGGTTGTAAGTTGATTTGGGTTGCATTGGGCAAGATAAAGTGACTAACAAATTTAATCAATCAATCAATTAATTCTTAAAATAATAATTGATGAACTGCTGTTGGTTTGCAAGGTCACAACCCGAGATGGGCAGTGAACATATTTGACAAGTTAGACTGGGTTGTAACACCAAATGGCTTTAAAACAGAGTGTTGTAAGCTTTCAAGTCGGATATTGATCAGTATAAACTTTTATTTGTGGCAAGGTAACCTTTTTAAAAAATCATTTCTTTATTAAGCATGCCCCCTTCTGTCCTTTAAGAACTCAGCATGATCTCCCACCCAGACAACATAATTCTATTTACCTCTACTCAGACGCATCTGTCCCTTTCAGTTTCTATCAGTTTCTCATTCCCATTGGAATTTCTGTTTGCCACATTTCTGAATCAGTTTTTTTAAATAAAAAAAATATTCATGGAAAATCATAATATTATATTAATATATCCTCTAATAAAACACATTTAAAAATAGATTGCTTTCATTAAAATATACATTTTTATGCATTGGCTGGAGATTATTGTTTTGGGCAGTGTGAATTAGGTAAGCTGCATTAAAACCGAACAATTTCTCCCCTACCCATGCTCAGAAAGCAATCCCATTTACTTACTCTCAAATCGTAGGACTACAGCCAAAAAATACCCAGCATGGCTCTTGACTTCGTGCCTGATTGGCCAATGCTTTTATGATTTCCTCACATTTACAAGCCTCAAATTGATGAACAAATTATAGTAAAAATCATCCTCATCTGTTTTCATGCTTTTAGGCCAAAATAACAATGTAAAGCATTCAGTAAAATGGGGAAAAAAGACTTTCATTTACTTTCACTAGCTTTCAACTTTCAATTCGTTTCATGTGTTTCCATTTCTTTTCTTCTTCTTTTTAATCCTACAGAGTATTTATTTTCAGGACTACAATGGATAGACTAAATTTATTTCCTTGATGAAAATTATTGTCAGGATTTAGAAAACCTTTCACTCCGTTTATGAACCTCCTTGTGGCTTTGGCCCGTTTCCTGGAAGCACTGCAATGAGAACCATGCACCACCTAGGAGAGGGTGGTGGGTATGATTTAAAACATCTTTCCAGGGGGGGAAAGAGTAACAGAATGAGGAACAGGAACCTTTGGCCAGCCACATTGCTGCTGCTGCTGCTTACGGGGAATTAGAGGCGGTGGGGAGATGGGCATGGTGCAAACACACCCCCAGGAGTGTTTGATTGGTTCTGTCCGCGTGTTTGCACTGTGCTGGCCTACCGCTTTATCCCTCCACCACTGCAAGCAGCAGTGAGGCAAAGGGGTGGTTATCTGCTACTATCACATGCATCAAAAGATGGAAAAGCAGAAGCATAACTGTGTTTCTTCCTCTTCTTCTGACTAGTGGCAGGAGTACATGACTTCCAAACCAGGGGTGGGAATGTGCTGGACACAGAGTAAACAGAAGCATGGACACAACTAAAGCTAAAGTGGAGTCCGGAGAAGTATAGCTGAAGTGTTTTTTTTCCAATAGTCCAAAAAACACTTCCTTTTCCTTTTTGCTGATGGGGTCTTTTAATTTCGCCCTTGCTCACAACTAAACCTTCTTCTTTACTGGTCAATGACAGGTCACAGCATAAACACCCACAGGAACAGGTTTTCCATTGTCTTAGGGAGTGACGTGATTCCAATTCTTATCAGGGCACAGGGAGTCTCATGAAGGTCACTTGGAGCCGCTAACAAGTCTTGTATCTTCTTCATCCTGGTACATGATCTCAGCTTGACTAAAGTCTTGCCAAGCTTTCTGTTTCTTACGTTCCGGCAAGGTCTAGACAGACAGAGACGTTTCTACCCTTAAAGCAACAGGGAATGGCTCTTCCTTTTCCTTTTCAGTGGTAGATGGCACTAGTAGCAGGTGTTTTCTCCTGTTCTACCTCACCAGACCCCTCAGGTGTAATAAATTAAAGTTGAGGTGGCTTCAGCTTAGCAGTCACTTCCACAGATGACAGCTTTCATATTAAAGGTATAGAAAAGGTGGAGCCGAAAGCAGTTTGCTGGGTCGGGTGGAGCCACTAAAATCTGTTCACAGCAGGTGCATGACTGTAGCCTACTGGGGCAAGGCAGTGGGGAGCTTGATGTGCAATTGCACCGGGCAAGATTCACCTAGTGAGTTCTGTCAGTGGAAGCCTTGCGGAAGGACTTCCATTTTTAAAATGGAGCTTCCCCCTCTCCTCCCTCCATGCACCTTCAAGGTACTGGCTCCAAGTGGGTGGGTGAGGAAACTCCCCAGAAGACTGTGCAAGGGGGAGGAGAGAAGGGATTGCAACAGCTGAAATGCTTGCGCTGACAGAAAGATTGCCTTTGTGTGACTTTGAATTCCTCCCAGTGAATGAGGATCCTTCCTGCTGGTGCGTCTGCACCGTGCTGACCTCCCCGATGCCTCCACCCTTCCAATAAGAAACAGGGATCCACCTGCCAGAAAGCTAGCATTAGCAGTTCTGCCCCACCTGGCGAGTATCTTCTGGTTGAAGCCAAAACGGGGCTTGCTTTTTGTGAACAATTTTGCCCCCTGCAAACATCAATCACCTTTGGACAATGCCTTAGATTGGTGAGGTCTAATGAACATTAATGCCCTGGGATATCCCGCAGAAAGGCAATGTTATGAAGGATGCTCTGTTTTCTCTAACTGTGGCACTGGCATCTTTTGAGTCTTCTATCAAACACCCATAAACTTTCCGGCTTGGAATAGTTGTAATCCAGGAAAAATCCCCACAATTTAAGATTTAGCTCTGGCAGAACCTAATTTTAGATAAAGGGGTTGGGGAGGGAGGACCCTGATAAAACACTGTATGGATGGCAAGCATTCAACACCCTTCTGAAAGCATCTTACAACACAGTCTATTAAGAACAGAAAGAGTCTGCTGAACAAGAATACCTTTTATCTCCCCTTTGTGGGCCAAAGACAGCTGCCAAACACAAATTAATGTGTAATTATTTTTCTTCCCTGAATCATTTTCTTTCATGTGCCATAACATGCAGGCTAAATAGCACCACACCTTTGACTTTAATTGTGGTAATCTGATCTGTCAACCACAAGAAAGCATTTTCTAATGCTTTCTTTAAAATGGACTTTCAAGTCAAAGCAACAACAGGGACTACGATTGTTCCCACCTTTTCGTTTTTGTCCGGGTTGGAATGAGAATGTTGAAAACACAACCAAATCTTGGCCCACACAGCAAACAGCAGTGCCTTAAAAGATACAAATGGCTATGTGTTTGACAGGTGACTTAAGGTGATGATAGGAATCCTTTTTTCCCTATGTTTGGTGACTAATTATTTGCCTGGTAAATGTAAGACTACCTGGCTTTGCGTTAATACTATAATGGGAAACAGACTGTATTATTTATCTACTTCAATTGTTTAAACATTTGGAAGAAAATACATAAAGAGGAGCAGGTGGCTTGATCACTTTGGATCTTTTGCATGATAGAGATTGCCAAAACAAATAGGATTGCTCTTGATGGGGCTTTGCTGGTGATTATCTTAGAGATTGGGAGTTTATTTACTAATGTGAATGTGATCAAAAGGCTAGGATCAAGATACATATTGATTTTATGAGATTATTTTAATTAAATATTAAAATTGCCCTTGTTCAGTCAGGAATGAAGATTTATTGCTGTGATAAATCAATTTCATGGGAAAGGCAGGATCCATCAGGAGTTTCATCTGCATAATCCATTAGTAAAACTCAGGCTGCATTCTCTGACAGCAGTTTATTCTGTCTTCTCAACATTTCCCTACCTGTTAATTGTTGTGCTTGATGTCATCTTCCACATGATGCAGAAGTCACTTCTGGAAATTTAGTGGAATCTAGCAGAAATTTAGCATCTGTTTCAGTGCATTTTTAATTTAATATTATTTTATTTATAGTTATTTTCAACCCCAATAACTTTTGTATAGCAATTTCTCCCAGGCAGTATCATGGTAAACAGTTCTTCCCTGCTGTTTAAAATTTAGTGCAGTATCAGTCAAAAAGCCAGAGTTCCATAAGGCAAAAGGCACTGCAGTGTAAAAGGAACAGTTGAAACCAGTACAGAAGCACTAGCATCATAAGCAGCAAAGGTAATGCAATAAAACCTCCATTTGAATGCAGCCTTTAACACTTTTCCAGTTCTCATTTCAGCGGGTTTAAACATAGGAGATACCCCTTTAAATATATAGAGCAGAAGGGGCCATAGCTAGTTTGTTACGATTGCCATTTATTGGAACATAATACTAAGGGTGTAATCCAAATGTTTGCCAGGTGGCAGGGCTTCTGTTTGGGGCTTACCTTACCATTGAAATGTGGTCAAGAGTGGAGCATCTGTTTCCTTCCAGTAAATGTTTCTCCTGAATTTTGTAGACTCCCTGACTACTCATGCTTCCTCATCAGAAAAGGGGAAAAAAAACAACCCATTGGAGGAGTTTGCTTCAGTCAGTCAGTCAGTTATTTATTTATTTATAAAAGTATTTATATAACACCCTCTCATAAACTATCAGGGTGGTGTACAGCAGTGTAAAAACATTTCTTTAAAAATTAAAAGCTGTACAGAACAATCATTAAAATGACTGGCTACTGAAGAACAAATTAAACCACCACGTACACCTGTCAGCAGGGCCATCTCAAGCATGTCGGGCACCCTGGCGCGGCTGGTGGGCGGGCGCAGGGCGCAGCACGGTGCCCCCCTGCCGGGCCGGTGCGCTGGCGCCCCGCACCACCCAGCCTACACCTAGAGCCGGCCCTGCCTGTCAGTGGGATGCGGGTGGCACTGTGGGTTAAACCACAGAGCCTAGGGCTTGCCGATCAGAAGGTCGGCGGTTTGAATCCCCACGACGGGGTGAGCTCCCGTTGCTCGGTCCCTGCTCCTGCCAACCTAGCAGTTCGAAAGCATGACCTGGAAGCTGTACGCCGCTCCCTCGGCCAATAACGTGAGATGAGTGCCGCAACCCCAGAGTCGGTCACGACTGGACCTAATGGTCAGGGGTCCCTTTACCTTTACACCTGTCAGTGGGGGGGGGGAAATATTCAAGAGATGCATGGAAGTCAAAAGCAGGGTTGCCTGACGAATCTTTGCTGAAAGAATGCTCCACAGTATGAGACTGGCAATGCTAAATGTCTGCCTTTCTGAAACACATGAATCTCTTTAACTTGGGGGAAGGTGGTGTCTTACTCTGGGCTTCAATTGAAGAGTTGGCATCCTGGAAGACTGCAGAGTGAAAAGCACTGCGGAGATTATTTTCAGAATGAAAGGATGGGCCCTCTTACAGTCTTATCCCCTGCACCCACCCATGAGAATTTATCTGAATTTTCCTTTCCTTTCGCAACTTTTGAACGCAGTTTCTTGCCTTGTGAACTGATGCAGAGCAGGGGTAGTGGTGTTAGACTTTTCGGCACAGCACTCTGCCGAGGTTTAGCTCGTGAATTCCTCCACCACCCTGCTTGGCGCTGCAGGCACGGATTCAGTTTTAGTCATCTGCGATAATTAATTGTTAATGAATCCATTGACATATGCAGATTACTTGCATCATTTGCCCCCAGCGCTTCTTTACATAGTTCCTAGAAATATTGCGTTCCTGACTCTAATCAGCCGAATGAACCAGATTGGATTACTGCAATGCATTAGATGCAGGCTACTTGGAAATCGCAGTCCAGGCTGCTAAGTGGGACAGGCTTCTGGGAATGCATTTCTCTAGTGTTGAAACAGCATCGCTGGCTGCCACTTCGCTTTGAAGTGCTGGTGTCTGCAGCCCTCAAGAGATTGTCTTTCCCCACATGTGCTTACTTATGCACTGCAATCTTTCTCTAGGTGTCCTCACTTTCTGAGGCAGAGGCAGGCTGGGAGAGGACGTTTTCTCTCTTTGAAACACCCTCCCAGGGATGCACCCTTGTCTTGTCTTTGGGGCACCAGAAAAAGCTCTGCTCAGGCTGCAATCACATGCCCTTACCTGCAAGTAAGCACCAATGAGTTCAATGGGTCTTCTGAGTCATGCATAGGATTGTGCTGTTAATTTCCCAGGCCTTAAAAAAAGAAAAAGCACTCCACAAAATTGGGTTTTATTCTCTTCCTGTATGGATGCTTTTGCTCCTGTTGTTTTGATTAGGTCATTGTTTTCACAATAGTGTCATTTTATTGTTTTTATTGTTTTCTATCTTTCGTCAATCACCCAGTGAACACCCTGCCAAAGGGAGCAGTGAAAACAATGCATTATGAAATCCACTCAGGTCAGACAGTTGTATCAAAATAAATTCTACTCAGAGTAGACCCACTGGAAATGAAGAGACCTAAGTTATTCACACCCATAAATTTTTAATTGGCTGAGTATGACAAATGTTGGATACAACCCAGAGATTTCACCATCTAACTTGACAGTATTACGATTTTGTTGATAGTGGTATGTGAGCTTCTGGAGTCAATAAACACTCCTTTACGAGGGAATGGGCACAGCTCAGTGCTAGAATATATGCTTTGTGTGCAGAAAGAATCAAGCTCAAGTCCTGACATCTCCAGGTAGGACTGGGGATGTCCCCTGCCTGAAAACCTGGAGAGTTACCATCAATCATTGTAGACCATACAACTAAGTGGACCAATGATCTGACTCATCATAAAGGCAGTTTCCTATGCACTTTGACCAACCACAAACAAAAACATACATATCAGAGAAATGTTCCTCTCTCCTTTAGACATCACCTCTAGAGACTAGTCATGATCAGATTTCTGAAGTTTAAACTTTGCTTTAAAGTTTTATTTTTCAATTACGGTAGGTTTTCAGGCCAATTCTCAGCCTGCTTACTGCTTCTGTTTTTATTTATAATCTGATATAAACATTTTGCTCTAGGATCACTCTTGCACATCAGATTTTGAATATATAGCTCACTAAAGGTCAAAGGATGTCAATCCAACCAGTTCCTGGTTCAAAGGGGAAAGAGGCATCACTGCTTCTGTCAATAGTAGTGCTCTGGGTATTGTCATTTATTAAACTGACAAACCAGATGAAATGCACTCATCATCATCCATGCGAACTATATTTGTGGCTTGATCTGGCTCATATGGTTTAAAGTCTCCCCCTTGTTTTTCCAATGAATAAAACTGGAGGTTTTTTGAGGGGTGGAGTGTCAGGAATAAGTATGATATAGTAATACAACACATATGAATGATCATGCTATATCAGTCCATTTAGTCCAACATTCAATGCTGTTGGTCCCCACCCCACCGCAGCATTTCAGAGGTATACTTGCTTCTGGAAATTGAGGTTCCATTTAGCTTTCATGATTAATGGCTACTGATAGACCCAGCCTCCAAAAATTTGTAGAAATTTCATCTAAAGCCAGTTCCCCATCAGATGACCATCAGCACATCTCATGGCAATGAGGATTCCATAAGTTCATTAGATAACTAGGTGAAGTTATTAGGACTGGGCAGTGTATGGCTGAGCCTGCCATTCTTTGAATAAAGGCTTTACTGTTCCCACTGTCTGGACCATGCTAGAAGCATCGTTAATAAAAGCAGCCTTGGTATTTTAATATTTTTACACTTATCCAGATCACATTTCCAAATGTGTTGTAAGCAAAGACATGGGAGAGCTTTATATCACCATATCTGAAGGCAAATAATCAGGTGTTGTTAGACTCCCAGTCAAGGGGTGAAGAGACTTAATGTCCAGCAACAGCTGGAGGGCCACAGCTTCACCACCTCTGGTTTAGCACAATCTATTTTCAGACAGAGATCCCTTTCTAAATCAGGTTCTCCCTGCAAGAGAGGGCACGCGTTGCGGTGGGGCCCGATAATCAGGCCTAGGTGTTGGGGCAGGGACAATTGGAGCAGCCACAACACCCTGTTGGTGGTCCCTCTGACAGGTAGCAATTGGGCTAAGGGCATGTCAGTCAAAGGTCAGAGGGACCACTAATTAGTTGCTGCACGTAACCCTAGAGATCTTCTTTTCGGGTCACAGTGCACCAGAACACCCGCCCACTTCTCCCTAATTTAGGGCTTGCGCTTGACCTTGCTATGCCATCGTGTGTCGATTGTTTTGGAGCAAGGGCACGGTAGGAATTTTCCCACTTGGCTGATTGCCTGTTGCCACTTGAGCACTACCTGCCACGTAGCAAATCATCACAACTCATAAGGTTGGCGGATAGGCTCTGGTTCATGCTGATAGGGGTGGCAGGATTCCTAACCAACCCTATCCACGGGTATTCCTGTAAAATGAATCCTAGAACTCATTGGTTGGTCTTCCCCAAGTGGGGTTGTGCCCTGATCCAGAGTTTAGGGCACATTTGGGGGAACCAGGGCCGGGCGCTAGTCATGGCTCCTGTCCCAGGTGTTGACCTGGCTGACTCATGGTGCCGCCCAGAGTCAGTGCTACCCTAGGTAGCTTTGGGAACCAGAGCCTATGCAACCACTCATTTGATTTGTATTCAATAAAGCTGTGGCCTAAATTCTGCCAAAAACCAAACCTAAAATTTGAGCCCTGTCTGAATTTATTTCTAGGCCGGGTTAAAGGGTCTCCACACACAAAAATGTTTACAAGGTGCAGATTATCTGTCATCTGCTCCACCCTTTCCACGCTGCCCTGGGCAAGCTGCCCCCAACCTCTAACATTGCCTGCTAGATCTCTACTCAGCACTGCTCTTGATTCATCACTGCACTTGAGCTGCAGCTTGCCTCTCTGCAGCTTCACTCAGCCCATAAGAGCCCCACCTTGTCCCACAGACTTTGACCAGGCAAGATGAGCTGTTTGGTATGCTATGGTGCATCCCAGTACATTGAAATTCTTTCTTACTTATTTAGTTATGAAAGTGTTTATATACTGCCATGTCATAAAACATGAAGGTGGTGTGCAATGATAAAACATGAAACACCATTAAGAACAGTACAAAACAATAATTAAAGTGATTGGCTCATCCAGAATGTTTGATACAGCTTCCTAGGCCTGTCACCATAAAAAGTCTTCAAGAGACACCTGAAAGTCAAAAGCGAAGGTGCCTGCCAAATCTTTGCCGGAAGAGTCTCCCATGGCAAGGGACCAGTGACACTAAATGCCCAGTTTCTAGTTGAGGCTAGTCAGGCCTCTGTGATATGGGGGCAACTAACTGCAGTGGGTGGTGCTGTGGGTTAAACCACAGAGCCTAGGGCTTGCCGATCAGAAGGTCGGCGGTTCGAATCCCCGCGACGGGGTGAGCTCCCGTTGCTCGGTCCCTGCTCCTGCCAACCTAGCAGTTCGAAAGCACGTCAGAGTGCAAGTAGATAAATAGGTACCGCTACAGCGGGAAGGTAAACGGCGTTTCCGTGCGCTGCTCTGGTTCGCCAGAAGCAGCTTTGTCATGCTGGCCACATGACCTGGAAGCTGTACGCCAGCTCCCTCGGCCAATAACGCGAGATGTGCGCCGCAACCCCAGAGTCGGGCACGACTGGACCTAATGGTCAGGGGTCCCTTTACCTTTAACTGCAGTCATCTGGATGATCTCTGTAGATCCTGCTCACCTCGTTTTAAGTAGGAAACCTCAGTGAGGAAACCACTTTGGTAGAAGCATTTTAAATGAAAACTAAGTGAAACTAAGCAGCACACAGCAGAGTTGGGGGAGGGGATAATAGAGAAACAGATCAGGCTTACCTACAGACAAAAGAGAATTGACAGGTCCAGGCAGTAGCAAATGTCTTCATCCTGTTCCACTCCCCAAAACATTCCAAAGATGATGTCACACAATCATGTTTTTCTTTTCACATGGAGATTGCAAGTGTGATACGATAGCCCAAAGGCAACAATGCTTTTTGAGAAAGATCTGGAAGTTAAACGGATTTGCAAATTGAACATAAGACAACAGCGTGGCGCTGTATGTACCACATATAACCAACATCATTTATTTTAGACTACCTGATGTGGAGTGTGGTTTCCATGACTCTGAAAGCAATGGTGCCACTCTGCTGAGCACTACAAAAAACAACAACTGTAGCCTACCTCAATTTGGCCTCCACAATTGATTCTAGATGGCAAAACCAGTGAGATGGTGCAAAGCACGTGGGTGCAGGGCCGTCTCTAGGCCCGGGTCTGGTGGCATGGGGCACCAGCTCCCTTGTGTGCTGAGGTATAAGCCTATGAAAAGGTGTTTGGGCAGCAAGTTGGAAGATGAGGATGCACCTCCTGTGAAAAGCAACTCTTTGCAAAACAAGACCATGATAGTGTTGGAAACAAAAGTTATCCTCCAACAAAGGTGTGTATTGTTTTCCTTGTGGTGAGGCAATCATAATCGTACCATGCAACTTGGAGGTTTGCATTTATTTTTCAGAGAAATACTCCACACAGCACAAAGATGAATGCATGAAGAGATGAATGTGATTGTCTGAATGATCATACTGGCAGTTATGGAATACACCTACAGCACATTTCTGTTCAATAAATGTGAGGGGTGTATTATTGACGTGGGGGGGACGGGACAGGGTTTGCATTCTTGTGTGCATTGTGTGATGAATAAATACTTATGCCAAAAATCCGATTACGTAAACCCTTTCATAACTATTGTGAAGGATGTAATAATAAACCAGTCCGATCTGTAACTCACACCTTTCAGTATTATTGGGGAGTGTAGATATGGAGCAAAATCCATCAGAATAACATATGATGGAGTAAGAGACAGTTGAAATAAAAACGGATACTCATTGGCAGCACCCTTTCTTGGTAATTCTCACAGGCCCGAGCAGCTGCAGGAAAAGCTGCTTTCTTCTTCTTATTTTAAGTACTGCGCCATGCAGTTTATGTGAGATATAGGGTAGTGCCAATAAGCATTTTTCAAAAACCAGCTCAGAAACTTGTTTGAGGCTGTGCACATCTCGTTGAAGTTGCATAATCTGGGGACCATCATGGAAATGGCCTTATCTCTCATGCCCATGAAAAGAATCAGCCTTCCAGGAGGGTCTAAAGGCAAGTCCTCTGAAGCAGATATTAATGCCAGGGGAAAGTTCAGGTGCATGTACGCTGACCTTCAGATAACCTGATCCCAACCTGTTTAAGGTTCTGAAGGTCCAGTCCAGAACTGGGTCTGGAAATGCACTGTGAACCAGTGCAGACCTGATGTCACGTGTTCTGACCCCAGGCAACATCTGGGCGGCCACATTCTGCACCAGTTAAAGCTTCTAATCTTCAAAGGCAAGCCAATATATAGTGCATTATATCAGCAGGGCTGGGTGGGATAATTAAGGTTCTCCTCCCATGCATTGATTGGAACGTGATTGGGCTGTGTTGAATATTCTTCTTTTTCAATTTTCTGGCCTACACTGGCAATTTGGGTGGAGTAGGAATTGCTCCTGGGAAATATTTAGACATTGAATACCAAATGTTCACCTTTTCCAAATCCTGCTCAGTGCCCCCCCCCCAGCTATTCCTTCTATGACATCATTCTCTCTTGGACTACAGTTTATGATGATGGATTATGATTCCCCCTCCCATCCAGCTTAGACACATGAGCAATCTATGAAGCTAGATATTATCATTAGCTAACCAGGCTGGCTTGATCTTACCTAAACACTAAACTCCCCTTGATCCTGTTCATGGGCGTACCCAGGATCAAAACTAGGGGGGGGCATGCCAGCCACGCCCCCCACCCCCAGCCACCCGATTGGCTGGCTGGCAATGACGTGGCCGTGATCCCCCCAGGAGGCGTGGTCAATGTCCACGCCCCCCAGAGGGGAGGGGGCCGTTTCCAGCAGTTGCCGAGGTGGCACACGGAGCCACCAGCGCTTGCGCTTCTGCCTCGCCCACTCCTTTACTGGCAGTGGTGACTAAAACGAGGCAGCAGCAGTGAAGCTGCCTCTGTCGAGGGAAACCTGGACCTGGACCAGGGCTAACTTCAGCCCACACTCCTTCAAGTCACAGCGAGCACAGCACAGAAAGTGCTGCCCCACAATGCTCCGCGGCACCTCATTTGCATACATGCAAATGAAGTGTCGCAGAGCATTGGGGGGCTGCACTTTCCCTCGATGGAGGCAGCTTCGCCGCCGCTGCTGCCATTTCACTTCAGCCGAGCAGGCCGAGGCGGAGCACAGCTGGCAGCATCCCTGCCTGCCATGCCGTGCTTTCCAGCTGCCCGCCGTGCCTGGCCCTGGACCATGGCGGCTGGTATAGTTAAGACGGCTGTGCCCGCTGCGGGAAGATCATGTACCCAACTGAGAAGGTGAACTGCCTTGACAACAGCGCGCGCCGCGAGCTGTTTTATACTATTTTTCCCCCTTTTTTGCTTATGGGGGGCAGCTGCCCCCCCTGCCCCGTGCTGCCCATGATCCTGTTCTCAAATAACCTATTTGATTGTATGCAATATGTCACTTTATGTTGAAGGAGGACTTCTGTTTAATGCAGATGTCAGGTATATATCTTTTTACAACAGGCTTATAATAAAGTTTTCTGAGAACGGACTGGGGGCAGGGTAGGTGGTTAAAGAAAGACTCGCAGTCACTTATTCCATCACACATTCCCACCCAGTCAAAGATCCTAAAGTGAATTTGAGGGCACCATGACACAACAAATCAAATTTGGCCTGTGTTACCAAGGGGACGGGAAAACAATTGACAGTGAAGTAATTTAAACAAACAAATTTGTGAACAATGGCACCTGGTCTGTACTGTTGCAAATATTGATGAAATAAGTGTCAGTGGCTTCATTTGAGCCCCCTCAATTAAAATATCTCTGCTATGTTGATTACTAATAGGGATATGAGCACATGTATTTCATGAGTAATTCAATTATGAGAATGAGTGCTCTGAATTAATGGATCTTAAATGGGGGCTTTCCCATGAATTCCTTTCAGAAACAATACGTAGCCCAAATCCAAAGCCCCTGGGGTGCAAAATCCCACTTCTGCCTGGAAAAGGAATTGTGTAACACATCTGAGGTTTGT
The DNA here is from genome assembly GCF_965207765.1 of Zootoca vivipara. Classification (NCBI taxonomy): domain Eukaryota; kingdom Metazoa; phylum Chordata; class Lepidosauria; order Squamata; family Lacertidae; genus Zootoca; species Zootoca vivipara. The sequence continues at coordinate 49,762,522 of NC_142584.1, forward strand.
TTGATCCCATATAGTTTCAGAGTTCCAGATTTGGCTTTTTTCCACCTGTACGTTTTAGATCTCTTTGTCAACACTGGTTTGTGCCACTATTGTGGAGCAGGCATTAAATTGTGTTTAAAATTAGGCATAAATCTTTCCGATTCTTGTCATTACTCCCATAAAGAAACACAAGAATTAGCATACCAAGGCATAGTGTGACTGTGTGTGTGTGTGTGTGTTAGGTACATTCTCTCTCACTCTCCCTCCTCTGTTTTATAGCAGAGAGAGAGAATTACATTTTGCCTTGGGCCAGACTGATTGGTAAGACTTTCAGACACTTTAAGTAGGCGCCACAAATTGTGTAAGCTCTGACCTGCTGGCTCACAGCCTAGTTCACATGACAGAGCTATCTTATGGCTTTGCCAAGTCGAAGCAATGTAAAAAGGTGCCAAGGAACTGAAAGGAATGTAGAAGATAACCTAGAGATTTTTGAAAGAAGCAAATGTGTCCTGGGATCATCTTTTTTTCATCATCTTCTTTTTCTTCCCACCCACCCCCCTCATGTTTTTGATGAGGTTCATTGGTCCAAGACTGGGCTTAGCACAAACTAAGTGCTCATCAATATGATAGGGACAAGCCAAGAGATGAGAGAGCAAAGGTGGAAGAGATGGCAAAGAGACACACACTCAATGCCGGATTTATGTATAGGCTAAGTAGGCTGAAGCCTAGGGCCTCTAAATCTAGGGGGCCTCACCAGCCCGCCCACTCCCCAGCAGGCAACCTCCCCTCTCCCAAAATTGAAAACCCATGCGAAGGCAGGGCAACTCGGACGTCTAAATCTAGGGGGCCTCACCAACCTGCTCCCTCCCCAGTGCCACAGTCTCCCCTCTCCCAAAATTGCAAACCCAAGACTTCATGCAAGAGCAGGGCAACTCAGGCCCAGCAACTATGAGACTCAGGGCTAGCCAGTGGGGCCCAATTTGAAGCAGTGGGGCGCAACTTGAATTATTATTTTTTTGTAGGGCCCCAGTTCACAGCCAAAGTCTGCAAAATCTTATAGATATAAATAAAACCCATCTAGATTGCCCTAGTGTGGGGACCCCCTTAGGAGTGGCCCACGGGGCCCAATTTGGCCAAATTGCTCCAGTTGCCTTAAGGTCAGCCCTGATGAGACTGCAGGGGTTGGACTGACAAGCCCTGCACCTTCTAGGTCTCTGGTGTCACTATTAAGAGCACAGACTCAAGGACTTGTTATGGAAATAAAGGGGGGCACTTATTGGAAATCAGTTTTGTCACCTCTCACTCCCCCCTAACCCTGGGACAATGAGCCCAGCCACCTTTTATTCACAGTCGCATAAGCACTACACTACAACATGGCCATAAACCTGTACGTTCAACCACTGAAATACACACCCAATATGTAGCAATGGAGATTTATGTTACTGCTTCATGAATGAACACTGTGTTTTATGAATGGACTCTGTATTTTGTGAATTACCTAAGAGCCACCAATAGGGAGTTCTAGAATCTGACAGCTAACCAATTGGGTACTACCAAACAGCAACTCCTATTGCTAAAAGCAGGTAACCAGCAGGGAACACTTCAGCTCAGCCTTTGCACTGTTGACTGAACACCCCCTGCTGTGCAGATAATGGAGAAAGCTTGTAAATTGTATCCCTTCTGGCATCCTGCCCATCTATTACACTGGTGTAAACCCTGGTGCACCAGAACCCAAAATCGCAGCAAATAAAATCCACTCATATGTCAGCGACTGATTAGACTTGTCAACCAGTTCTTCCAAAGTCTTCCTAAATTATAAAGCTCCAAAATACAGGCCAAAAGAGAATAGGTCTGGGAAGAGTGAGGCAGCCAATGGGCACCACCAGTGAATAGGCCCTGCTCCATGTACCTCCTGCCTCTCATTTGATAGGGTGCCCACTTGTCCTCCCTCTTGACATGAAATGCTCTCTATTGGAGTCTCCAGGTCCAATACAAAGACCATAAGAAGGGATAGCAGGGACCTTGAAGTTCCCAACAGCTGTTAATCAAGCAAGCAAGCACACAGGTCACCTTTTTTTACAGTCAGGACGCCTATGTCCTGGCCAGGCCTGCACCCAATCTTGCTTTTGTCCAATCATATTTGTTCCCAGTAACCCAAATTATATTATCAACATATACAGTACAAGCAGAAAAGTTGTTTTCCTTCATTTGCAAGAAATTGTACAAAACAAAGTGGCACTAATAAAGAAAAGTTCCAGAGTGGCAACAGAAAGCAAACTAAAAATGCTTTTGCAGTTCATCAAAACTATCCAGCAATATCAAGTTATAGGAAAACTGGTGCTATTAACAGTAATCTTTCTAGTTGGTTAATTGGATCGGCAACTTCCATGCACATGATGTGTGATGCTAATTATTTCCCCAAAGAGTTAAATGATAACTAATCAGAGGCAGCCACAGTTGCAAATGGCAACAAAATATCTGTGAAAGGAAGAGGAGCAAGTTTGTTCAAGTGTGTTGCAGGTAGAAATACTGTTTGTAGTGAAGTGAGAGCAGTAGTTTACTTGCTCGAATTAACAAATAAGAAAGTCTTGATCATTTAAATTCTAGATTAAAATTGATTACTTAATTGAGAAGGGGATTGTAAGAAAAACACTGGGACCTAATGTGAGTAGTAGAGTGCCTGGTATCTGATGGGCAATCTTCTCCTTTATTTCCACACTGTGGCTGCAGACCAAATCACCTGTTAGGAGAGTTATGAGATTCAGGTGAGGGTCAGATGCCTTGTCAATCCCATCATGCCTTCCCCTGGCCAGACCTTTGCCCTGGCCAGGCCTCCTTTGTGGGGTATTTTAAGAATAACATTACAACTTCATTTTCCTAAAAAATAATGCTTATTCCACAAAAGGTTTACATCACCATCCTTGGCTTCACTCAATTTTGTTTATAACACTATTCCATTTTCTTATAGTTGTGAGGGTGGGGGGTGGGGAGGGGCCTCACAAGTGAAGTAGCCTAGGACCTCTCTTCATCTAAATCTGGCCCTGCACACGCTAGTTGTTTAGAAGTTTGCCACTTGTTGAAATGGGCATCTATAGCTTCTGATCATGCAGGTTCTTGCCTTCTTAGAGATTATGCAGTTTAAACTCAATGCATTCAATAAATACATACCATGCTTTACCTTGTATAATACACCCCCATGTATAAGACGCCCCCTATTTGGGGGGACTCGAATTTAAGAAAATGGGGGGAGATGGCTCAGAGTTGTTGAGCTTTTTTGAGGGGGGATTCCACAGGGTTGTTGAGCTTTATTGGGGCGGGGATTGCCAAAAATTGCTCATCCACACCAGCCCTTGACGCAGCAACCAATAACACGCCAAATAGCCGCTGACAGCCAAGGCAACAACCAATCAAACATCCACCCTATGCACTATCTATGTATAATACGACCCCCACTTTTTAGCATAATTTTTAAAGAAAAATCCTAGTCTTATACATGGAAAAGTGTGGTAAGTAGGGAATAGAATCATACCCACTCGATGCACACGCACCCCAGCAACAATGTATTCTCCTACACATTCAGCTTCAGTGTGAGTGGGGCATATGCACAGCATTATGCACAAAAGGCGCTTTCACATTATCAGAAACCCTGATAGGCCAGGCTTCCCGCATGTGTCAGTGACACAGCCAGCATGCTGTGTCAGGCCACAGTACTCCTTGTGAACTGAGTGTTTCTCCTAGTATAGATACCCCAGAATCATGCTCAATATGCAAGAATTCCATGTAGACGTGCAGATAAGTCCATGTGGAAAGTGTTCCCTCAAGGTAGAAGGTTTCAAGACTACTGATATAGGAACCAAAATGCCAATAACAGGTTCTGAGCAGCTGTTGTCTAATCAGAGGGTGTGTGTATGTGTGTATTCCCTTGACTCAGGGCAAACACATATCTTCAGAGACACTTGGGTCTCTATTGTGATAATACATGTGTTTTTGTGTTGTCTGCCTTCTCCCTGTGCATGGAGTGGGTAAAGTGAAAGATCACATAGGCAAGTTGTGTCCTTTGTGATGTCAATTTGTTGGCCAGTAGAATGTCACCAGTGATGAATTAGGCTCCATTTCTTGCTGCTGTTGACCTAGCAGTCCACAACTGCAGAAATGCAAACATTTAACTTTTCAAAAGCCCAGATTCGATATATCACTTTGTATGAAAACTAGATTAGAGTCCTCAAGCATGACTTCAGGCACTGTTGAATTTTGATTCTATACAAGGGATAAAAGATGTCTTTTTGGCCTGGACCATTTTGGTTTTGCAAAGTGTAAGCAATTTGCTCTTTTGGTGTTCTGCATCCTGCAGGCCAGCTTCTATTTCTGTTTTCGTTTTACTATTTATTTATTGCTGAAGCAGCATTCAGAGCTGGAAAATGCTTGGAGGCTTGAACCTTTCTCTCTCCACCTGCTTTTCTACTTCAGCTTAATAGCTGAAATAGAAATGACAAAGAGCTCCATAGGTCACATTTAGGGTTGCCAGACTCAATAGAGGACAGGACTTCTGTGCCTTTAATTGCCCTGCTCTCTTTTGAGTCTGGAAACCTTAAAGAGAAACCAGCAAACCCTTTGCTTGGAAATTAAACAAAGGGTCTGCTGGTTTCTCTTTAAGGTTTCCAGACTCAAAAGAGAGCAGGGCAATTAAAGGCACAGAAGTCCTGTCCTCTATTGAGTCTGGCAACCCTAGTCACATTTGCACCACCCAATCATGGCACATTTAAAGCACATGGTTTGTGCCAAAATATATTGGGTACTGTAGCTGGTTAAGGGGGCTGGGAATTGTAGCTCTATGAGGGGTAAACAATAGTTCCCAAGATTCTTCAGGGCGAGTTGTGTGCTTTATGGTGTGGAGGCGACCACTGTTTGAGCCTACACCTTCATTTGCCCACTTTCCACCTACATTTTCTCCCACATTTTAGAAATTCCATAGCCAGGGATCACAGCATTTTCAAGTCTGTTCCTTTGTCCATTTTGACTGAGCAGGCCTACCTCAATCTTCTCAGTGCTCTTCAAGTCGCCCTCCTTCACCAACATTCTCCATCCTCCTCTTGTTTTGTTGTTTCTCTGGGACTTTCCATTCCTCCCAGTCTCATTCCCTGGGTGGTTCTGCTCTTTGCTAGGTAACTTGTCAAGCAATCAGCTTAGCATTCAGTTGCCACCAGAATATAAAAGGCAGCAACGCTATTAAGGATCAGGGTACCAGGGAGGCAGCAGATTTATTTGCTGAGTGATTTATTAATGAATAATTTTATACTAATGTTCTGACATAGACTGAGGTCATACTATTCACAAGTGGTTCAGACTCAACTTGAAAAGGAGCTTTGCCCTAATTACATTTGTATAGACACACACACACACTCACTCACTCTACAATTTATGTGTACTGGGATCTCTGCCATACATTTCACTTGACCTTTTCAACCACAAGCGCCTGGTTTCTTTGCTGTCTTTGCAAGTTTATATTAATTTAACTTCTTTCCGAGCTCAGATGAAAATCTCTCTGGGTACAATACAAAATCCTTCTTAAAAGCACACGCATGCACAGCAACAATCCTCTTACAGAACTTCCAATGTGGTCACGTCTGGAGCTCTTAGCTGAGATGAGAGAAATCTCATTTGTGGCAGTATTATGCAGCTTCCGCTGCCAGGGTTGGGTCAATCCTGAGGTGAAGGATGTCATGGCACTTTCCCAATTTCATGTATGGAAGCCCAGTGAAATGGCAGTTGAATTGAACTTCAAGACTAGCGACCAGATTCTCTCATCCACTGCACCTGAGGGTTCTGCTCTTATCATTTCAATTCTCTCCTGGTTCTGGTAGACAGTGGTGCAGGACAGGGTGGAGAAGCACCCAACCCTTCACTTGCCTGACCTGCCTCTTCTTCCTCTCCTTCCGACTCATCCTGTGCTCCACCCTTCAGCTCCAAAGCTTCCCCTGCTTTTGACTCTTCCCACTTGGTTGGTACAGGTCCCCACAAATCACTGCCCCTCTCTCCCAAGTCAAATTCCAGGTCCTCAGCATCCTTCCAGCCCTTGACATTTAGTATGTTGATGGAATTGTTTTATTGTGTTTTAATTACGTGCAGCTTTAAGCTTTATAATCAGTTTTCTTCTGGTACCAGATGTTACTCTAGTCCTGCTTTCTTACGATTCTGGACATGGGTACTCATGTCAACACAATATAGTTATACTGTGTATGTGTATACTTATCATAGCTGCCAAGTTATCCCTTTTTAAAAGGGATTTTCCCTTATGCTGAATAGGCTTCCTCGCGAGAAAAGGGAAAACTTGGCAGCTATGATACTTATGCCCAGATGCCATATCATAAGGAAATATGATGACCGAGATTGGGAAACTTAAGGTCACTTTTTTTGTAAATACATTTTATTGGTTTCACAATTTCAACGTCAACAATTATTTTCCATCAAGTAAAATTAAAGATACAAACTATCCAACATAAAAAATAAAACGTGAAATAAAAGTAAAGAGAAGCAAAGTAAGAGAAAGAAGAGAAGAAAGAGAAAGAAAAAGAAAAAAAGAAAAGATTTTTTTGGAGGTTCTCTTTAACCTCCTGAGTTCCCTCCATTTCCTTTTCCTGGTTAGTTGTATATATATATTTTCTGCATAATTTACTCAAACTTCTTTTTCTTATCCTTATTGTTTTATCCTAATTGCATGTAATCAAAATTTGCTATTTCAATTCAAATTTCCTTCCATAGATTTTATCTCAATTTAACTACTTGTAAAAGTTTAGTCAAAGCTTGCTAGTGTTTCTACTTGTTTACAATATTTTTCTACATATACAATAAATGCTTCCCATTCTTTTTAAATTTCTCAATGTCATTGTCTCTGAGCTTTTCCATACGTTTTGCCATTTCTCCATAGTCCGTCATTTTCAGTTGCCCTTCTTCGATTGTTGGTATCTTGTCTTCCTTCCACCTTTGAGCTAGTAGGGTCTGGTCTGCTGTTGTTGCATACATAAACAGCTTCTTCTTTTCCTTCGGGATTTGGCTTCCTGCAATAATAATAATAATAATAATAATAATAATAATAATAATAATAATAATAATTTATTATTTATACCCCGCCCATCTGGCCGGGTTTCCCCAGCCACTCTGGGCGGCTTCCAACAGAAACATTAAAATACACAGATCCAAGAACAGATCCTCACAAACACACCAGCGGAACCTCGGCCAGGAACTTTCTATCTTCTACCCAAAATACACAAACCAGGAAACCCAGGACGCCCCATCATCTCAGGTATTGGCACCATTACAGTGGGTGTTTCCGGCTATATGGACTCTGTTCTGAAACCATATGCTATCAGTGCTCCCAGCTACGTACGTGACACCACAGATTTTCTGAGGAAAATACAATATTTGAACAATCTTCCTAACAATACTATACTAGCCACTATGGATGTGGAATCTCTATATACCAACATCCCACACAATGATGGTTTACAAGCCATAAGGAACACCATTTCAGATAAAACCACAGCGGACTTTGCTACCAAACTCTGCCACTTTGTCCTTACCCACAACCACTTCAAATTTGGTGATGACCTGTTCCTCCAGATCAGCGGCACAGCCATGGGCACCCGCATGGCCCCACAGTATGCCAACATCTTCATGGCAGATTTAGAACAACGTTTCCTTAACTCCTACCCACTCAAACCTCTCCTGTACCTGCGATACATTGACGATATTTTTATTATCTGGACACATGGACAACAGACCCTGGAAACCTTCCACCAGACATTCAATGACTTTCACCCCACCATCAACCTAACAATGAACCAATCTATGCAAGAAATACATTTTTTGGACACTACTATAAAAATACAGGATGGACGTATAGACACCACCTTATACAGAAAACCAACTGACCGACAAACATATCTACATGCTTCTAGCTACCATCCCAAACATACCAAACAATCCATCGTATACAGCCAGGCCTTACGTTACAACCGCATCTGTTCCAACTCTACAGACAGAGAATCTCACCTAAGAGATCTACAGCAAACCTTTTTAGAACTAAAATATCCACCTGATGAAGTTAAACAACAGATCAACAGAGCCAGACAGATACCTAGAGAGAACCTGCTGCAAGACAGACCCAAAAAAGAAAATAACAGAACACCACTAGTCATCACATACAGCTCCCAAGCTAAAACAGTACAACGCATCATCAGAGATCTACAGCCTCTCCTGGACAATGACCGCTCCCTTTCTCAAGCTCTGGGAGGAAGACCTTTCATTGCCTACAGACAGCCACCCAATCTTAAACAACTCCTCACCCACAATAATACAACCACCAGACTTAACATGGACACTGGTACCAGAGCCTGCAATAAACCCAGATGCCAACTTTGCTGCCACATACACCCGGACAACACCATCACTGGCCCCAACAACATCCAACATACCATCTCAGGACTATTTAATTGCTCATCCTCTAACATTGTGTATGCCATCAAATGCCAACAGTGCCCTTCAGCTCTCTATATTGGACAAACAGGCCAAACCCTACGCCAAAGGATAAATGGACATAAATCTGACATCAGGAACCAGAAGACAGAAAAACCAGTAGGAGAACACTTCAATCTCCCAGGACATTCTATACAAGATCTCAAAGTAGCTGTCTTACTACAAAAGAATTTCAGAAATAGACTGGAAAGAGAAGTTGCTGAATTGCAACTTATCACCAAGCTCAAAACCATGGAGGGACCTGGTTTGAACAGAGATATCGGGTTCTTATCTCATTATACATGATAAGCGATCTTCAGCCATCTCAACCCTTGCTTTTTCATGCAAAACCATTTGCAGTCGTTTGCGGTCATCAACAGCTATCAGTCAGTCAATCACCCATTTCCACCACCCTTCTGAGTGATCCCCCCTCCCCATCCCCACCCCTCCCCACCCCTTCTCTACATAAGTGCCTGGAAACTTCCATTTCACTGTATCTGAAGAAGTGTGCATGCACACGAAAGCTCATACCAAAATAAAAACTTAGTTGGTCTTTAAGGTGCTACTGAAGGAATTTTTTTATTTTATTAAAATACACTAATTTGTTAAACATTAAAAGCCTCCCTAAACTATTCCTAGTAGAAACGCTTCAGGGTTTTTTTAAATGAAGCTCATTTTAAACATTTTCTTCAGTTCATTATATATCATTTCCCAGTCATTTTAAACCATTTTACACTCCCACCACATATGATAAAGAGTACCCTCTTTTTCATTATATTTCCAACACTTATTAGAACGTCTTCTATACATTTTTGCCAGTTTTACTGGTGTTGTGTACCAACGGTACATCATTTTCATGTAGTTCTCTTTCAGTGTTGTACATGCAGTAAATTTCAAATCCACCTTCCAAAGTTTTTCCCAGTCAGTCATCTGAATATTATGTCCCGGATCTCTCGCCACACATTTGACTTCTTCATCTTTTGTTTCCCATTCTAGCAAAAAACTATACATTTTCTTCAATAGTTTGGCATTGTCATCTACAATTTCTCTTTGAAATCTAGTTACAGGTAGGTAGCCGTGTTGGTCTGAGTCAAAGCAAAATAAAAAATTCCTTCAGTAGCACCTTAAAGACCAACTAAGTTTATATTTTGGTATGAGCTTTCGTGTGCATGCACACTTCTTCAGATCTAGATATTGTATAGCTAAATCCCATTCTTCTATCTTCTTTAAAGATCTCATTTACTTGAAAATATTGTAATCACTCACTTTAAAACAGGCCAAACAGTAAGGGCAGGAACACGATTTTAGGTTTCAGTAGGAGATGTGGCAAAGATGTTTCAGGGAGGAAATGAATTGTAGGGGCAGAAGGTTTGCTCCTAGACATATGCGTGATTATTAATTTGGAAAAGAAACAGTCCTTTTTTGTTATGTTAAAATTACCCCACCACCACCACCATTACATCCACTAATAGGATGCCCAAGGCTAATAAACAACCAAATATAAGAACAGGACAATTAAAAATAAATGTAAACAGTTTCCAGACAAACCAAATATTCAATAATTGCCTATGCTCTGTGCATGCCAGAATGAGCCCATTTTTACTTGGTATTTGAATGCCAGCTGTTTCCCCACTTCTGGAGAGGTTCAGTACATACAAACCTGACAGCAAATAAGCTCTACAGATGCTTAGCAGAGAGCCCCAATGGAGCTGTAGCTCAGATGGAGAGCTGGACGTGCCGCCCCTTCCTGGCTTTCAGGCCCTGATTCAGTGAAGGCAGGTGCCTACAAGAGTTTTTCCCTCCTTCCGAGTAGGGATAGATGAATCAGTGAATTTCCAGTCCATGTCCATTTTGCAAGTCTATTCATAAACCTGTTCCATCTCATCTCTACATCAATCTGCTTTAAAGAATGAAATCCATTTAAAGCTGAGTCCATTTTAAGAGCATTGTTGTGGTTAATAATAATAATAATAATAATAATTTATTATTTATACCCCGCCCATCTGGCCGGGTTCCCCCAGCCACTCTGGGCGGCTTCCAAAAAAACAGAAATTCTAAAATACAGAAATCCATCAAACATTAAAATACAGCAATCCATCAAACATTAAAAGCTTCCCTAAACAGGGCTGCCTTGAGATGCCTTCTAAAGGTCTGGTAATTGTTGTTCTCTTTGACCTCTAGTGGGAGGGCATTCCACAGGGTGGGTGCCACTACCGAGAAGGCCCTCTGCCTGGTTCCCTGTAACTTGGCTTCTCGTAGTGAGGGAACCGCCAGAAGGCCCTCGGAGCTGGACCTCAGTGTCCGGGCAGAATGATGGAGGGTGGAGACGCTCCTTCAGGTATACCGGACCGAGGCCGTTTAGGGCTTTAAAGGTCAACACCAACACTTTGAATTGTGCTCGGAAACGTACTGGGAGCCAATGTAGGTCTTTCAGGACCGGTGTTATGTGGTCTCGGCGGCCGCTCCCAGTCACCAGTCTAGCTGCCGCATTCTGCATTAGTTGTAGTTTCCGGGTCACCTTCAAAGGTAGCCCCACGTAGAGCGCATTGCAGTAGTCCAAGCGAGAGATAACTAGAGCATGCACCACTCTGGAGAGACAGTCAGCGGGCAGGTAGGGACTCAGCCTGCGTACCAGATGGAGCTGATAAACAGCTGCCCTGGACACGGAGTTGACCTGTGCCTCCATGGACAGCTGTGAGTCTAAAATGACTCCCAGGCTGCGCACCTGGTCTTTCAGGGGCACAGTTACCCCATTCAGGACCAGGGAGTCCTCCACACCCGCCCGCCTCCTGTCCCCCACAAACAGTACTTCTGTCTTGTCAGGATTCAATCTCAATCTGTTAGCCGCCATCCATCCTCCAACCGCCTCCAAGCACTCACACAGGACCTTCACCGCCTTCACTGGTTCTGATTTAAAAGAGAGGTAGAGCTGGGTATCATCAGCATACTGATGGACACCCAGCCCAAACCCCCTGATGATCTCTCCCAGCGGCTGCATATAGATGTTAAAAAGCATGGGGGAGAGGACAGAACCCTGAGGCACCCCACAAGTGAGAGCTCAGAGGTCTGAACACTCATCCCCCACTCATGATAGCTAATAATGCAAGTATTCGTGCTGAATAAGTGGTCTGAAGCACATTGCAGGAGTCGCTTCAGTCAAAATTCAGAGAAGTGTGACTTTCAAAGGACAGGTGTTTTTTGGTTGTCATATTATTTCAAAAAGTGCAAATTTGATACAGCTGGCTTTAAAAGGTGAAGGGGCCCCTGACCATCAGGTCCAGTCGTGTGACTCTGGGGTTGCGGCGCTCATCTCGCTCTATAGGCCGAGGGAGCTGGTGTTTGTCCGCAGACAGCTCCCCGTGGCCAGCATGACAAAGCTGCTTCTGGCGAACCAGAGCAGTGCACGGAAATGCCGGAGCGGTCCCTATTTATCTACTTGCACTTTGATGTGCTTTCGAACTGCTAGGTGGGCAGGAGCTGGGACCGAGCAATGGGAGCTCACCCTGTTGCAGGGATTCAAACCGCTGACCTTCTGATCAGCAAGCCCAAGACTCTGTGGTTTAACCCACAGCGCCACCTGGGTCCCAGCTGGCTTTACATGTGAACTGAATCAAATTTCTCCCCCATCATACTATATACTGCACAACGGAATGAAATGGCAGTCAAGGCAACAAATGCAAACAATGTTTATTAAGAAGCTAAATTTGAAATTTCCCAACACATTTCAGACATTTGGTGTTTTTCCCCAAAGGAAATTCCTCAATGTACAAATTGAATTCAGCCAAAAAGTTTGTTCCAGAGGAAGTGGACAATGGGATTCCTAGATGTGGAGAGAGCTGGTTCACTGCACTCAAGAAACCTGAATGGAAATTTCCAGATAAACAACATCACTTATTGAGTAGACGTGTAATTGGGTATTTACTCCAGGAACAACAGGGGAGGAGAGAGAGGAGAGAGAGACAGAGACAGAGAGATTAAGAACACTGATATTTGAGCCCACTGAGAAATTTGGCAGCTAGGTTCTTTAGCAATCTGTACTGCATGCTGTGCTTTTGCCACCTCTTCATTCTACAAGACTAACAGACTGCTTCTAATCTTGTTTATTCCAACTGTGCAGTCCAATCCTATGCACATTTGCTCAAGAGTAAGTCATCTGAATGCAATAGGGCTTATGCTTGAGCAAGCAATTGGCGAGTGCCTTAGTAATCTTATACCTGCTTATTAGAAGCCTTGTTGTGCTCCATGGAGCTCACTCCCAACCAGGGGCTCATCTACTATGAAACTAATGAAGCTTAAACTTCAAGGCCCCTAATCCCAGAGGGGCCCCAAAAGCAACTTTAGTCCAGCTAGGTTCTTTATCAATCTGTCCTGCATGCTGTGCTTTTGACACCTCTTCATTCTACAAGACTAACAGCCTGCTTCTAAACTTGTTTATTCCAGCTGTAGTTTATCCCAACTTTAGTTCACATTGCTTAAAACAATTGGGTCTAGTCTAATTTGAGTCACATTGATTTGAGTCAAATTGATCGTTTTGTTGTTGTACAAGGTGAGTCCTTTAAAAGAGGCCCCATGGATACAGAGTACACATGTTCCATGGGGCCTCTTTTAAAAGACTCACCCTGTATATCTTTCAAGAACCTCAAAGTTTGAAAGTCAGTAGCACAGATGTTGTAAAGGTGTGGTGATCGGTAGTGGAACACCCCAACTGAAAAAGATAACAGTGGTTACCCAGACCTTGTTGCTGATTTTGGAAGGGGGGCCCCATGACAGTTCAAGCTTCAGGGCCCCAAAATGCAGGTCCGCCACTGCTCCCAACGGGCATAGGATTGCACCCTTGGAGACAGAAACATGCAATTTCCTTTGAACGCATTGGGCACAGCTGGGATAGGGAACCGTTTTCAGCCATAGCTTCTGAGCAGCCCTGTGATGACTGGGTCCAGAGGCCAAAGTGGGTGGAGCCATGAATTTAACATTTATCTTTCTACAGTTCCTACACAGCCCTCTGTATCCTCCATTCAGGCAACCAAGAGATATGATCAGATTTCAATGGCACATTACGGCCATGCAAAAATATAGAGGATGTGAGGCAAGGCTGGTGAAGTTGTGTGACCTCAGGAGAGTCCTAGTGGTCAGATAGAGAGGACTGGAGGGCCTCATTTACACCCTGGGCTGTTGATTCCCCACCCCTAAAGTCTAGGATTGCAGCCTCAATGATCCAACAGTTGAAAATGAGATTTTGTTTATTTGTTTGTTTCTCACCCTTCTGGAGTTACACTTTTTCAAACTACCTCTATGACCATGAGGGCAAGAAGGCCACTTTTGTTTTCTTACAGTGCAATGGTACACATATCTTCTCAGATGTATAAGATCCACTGGCTTCTGTGGGACTTACTCCCAGATAAATATGTGCATTGTTCCAACTTTATATGGAAATTTAAGATTCCCAGGATTGCATTATGCGTTCCTGGACCACAATGACATAAAGTTTGTCTAAAATAGGAGCTCATGCAGGTTTCTGTTGCTATTGAGCAGCATGCCTAATTTCTTCCACGTCATGACTCTTTTTTAACAATTCCAGGTAATGATAATTTCCCTACTTATGTGCTTAAACAGAAATCCTTGGATTGTGCAACTGATCTTCTCAGGAATTGCATGCCTGATACAACAGGTCTTATTTGAGGTTTTTCTCGAAGGATTACATAGTAACATGGCAAAACATCAGCGGTCTTGAGGACGGTGAAGATGATTATTATTTGGTGAGTTGCCACAACTATATTTGGTACTGTACAGGGAGAAAGCACATGTCCCCAGAACCATCATAGACACATGACCTTGAACCAGATTTTGTTTCTCCAGACTCTGAGAGCAGAGTCAGCCTTTGGCAGTTGCACAATCAGGCATGCATGGTATATAATGTGCTTCAGAAAACAGCCTAAAAGTATTACAAGGCAGTGATTTTTTTTAATTGTTAAATATATTATTTGTTAAACAATATATTACAATATTGATTGGGCCTTCTGCACTTTGAACATCTTTATGTTCAGAATAGGGCTGATGTTATGAGGAGTGAATTGAAGGCACTCTCCCGGGAACTCCATCTTGGAGTGGTTCCCAAACATTTGATTCTGAGTCTGCTGGAGGACTGCCACAGGCCGTTATTGTAAAACAAACTTCTCTTGCTAAGCAAAATCTAGGCAAAATGGACCTGTGACCTTCTGAGAGGTCCATGAGACCTGAGCTGATGTAAAACTAGAAACTGGATTCAGAGAAAGTTTCACATCCAGAATTTGCACAGTGGGAGTGATTAGCAGTTCATTGCTTTCAGTTGCCATGTCAATGAACAATAACCTATTTATGAATTCATTTTTTTCCAACATTTATATCTTACTTTGTAATCTCTTTGGGGCCTTCAAGACAGCTCATGAAACAAAATTAAAATGAATCACGATATCTTAAACAAAACACCCTAATATACCATGCATCATTGCTTAGAGAGAAACAGCTACAATCAAATGCAGCCGCCACACACACCTCAAATAACTTTTTAGTTATAAAAAGAAGAAGTAGTGATCAGTTGCCTAAAGCTAGAGAGGAATCCACCTTTTGAAGAAAAGAATTCTCAGTGGGAACACTCAGCCCTGTAGCCAGGGTGAGACAAATGGCTGCACTACCCCTCTTACAACTGTGTCATGCACCCATTTTTTTGGGGGGGGGGTTGTCTTTTTAATTTGTGACATGATGGACAATGACAGCCTCCATTTAAAGTAGAACAGAAGCAATTAATAGGAGTCTCTGAAAAATTCAGTGAATACGTCAGGGCAAATGCACTGCAAAAAACACCTCATTTTCTATCAGCTTAGTACATACGTAACTGTCAACCGTCACTAGTCTTCACAAAGTTTGTTAAGCTTCACCATATATATGTTCAGTTTTCTATAATTATTTGTGAACATACTCTTCCCCCTATGAGTGTGTATGTACAATGATAGCATTCTCAAAACATAATTTGTCAAGTAAAACACATGCTGCAGTTATAGTATACCATTTTACACTGAAACAGCGATCATATGAATATTTTATTGGGGGCCCACTTTTCACCATAGACGTTAGTTACTGAAGCTACAAGTTGAACTCTGGCTACCAAATCAGGATAGGTTACACTTTTACTACTCCTTTTTATAGTCCTGCATGGTGATAGGGTAGGAGGGATGCTATGGATCTTGTTGCCAATCCAAAAACTCAAACTCTTTTCCTAATTCTATACCAACTTTCTTAGGATCAATTTTAAAAAATATTATTTTTACTCCTTCAATTATAGACAATGTCTGCTTACACAAACATTGTATTGTGTCAATGCAAAACCCAGGGTCTTCCAGCTGTTTTTATTTTTCAAAGTCATTTTTGACATCACAAAAGCTGCTGTAGCTATGATTCACAAACCTTTGGCTCAAAAGTATATTGCTTACATGAGAAGAAGACTTCCAAGAGTGAACAAAGCAGCAAACAGTAAAAATGGAATAACCCCTCAAGACTGTTTCCCACATATCCTAATGCCATCTATTCTGTAAACCGCCCTGAGAAATCATCATCATCATCAACAACAACAACATTCGTCAACAGGTTTACCACTCCTATCAGCCAATCACCCATTCCCACCACCCTTCTGAGTAATAGTCCTCCCCACCCTCTGACTATACATAAGGGTCTGGTGACTTCTGTTTCAGTGTATCTGAAGAAGTGTGCATGCACACAAAAGCTCATACCTATGACAAACTTAGTTGGTCTCTAAGGTGCTATCAGAAGGAATTTGTTTCTTTGTTTGTTTTGATCATCATTATCATCATCTTTACTCAGACACAGATCTTTGAACACAAAATAGTGCTGACTTACATTAGCTGAATAGTACACACACACACTCAGAACACCAATTTTTTCAGCAAAATACGTGGAAATAGCTGCTTGAGGACAGAGTGGTTTAAAAACATGGGAGCTATTCCCAGAAGATACAAGCAATGCGAATTTTGTACTTAGAAATCTTGCTTTGGTAGAAAGTGGTTTGCAGCGGTTAGAAGGCAGAGTATGTTCCATGCTCATGGCCATTGCCGTCCATGTGCTATTAACCTCAAGTATGGATCGCTGCGATGCACTTGATGTGGGGCTGGCCTTGATCACTGCACCACCTCATCAGGAGGTCTGTTCTGTACAATTTAAGAATAGGGCTTTAAGCATGGCAGCATCTACCCTTAGGAACTCTTGTTACATATCAGACTGGTGCCACGTCTACTATCTTTTTGGCACCTATTGAAGATCTTTATTTTCCAACAAGGCTTCAAGGTGAAGATTGTTATTTCAGTTGGTATCTATATTGAAGTTGAAATAGATTTTGTATATGATGTAGTAGCAGCAGCATTTTTTATGTTTGGTCATAAATCATAACAAAATCATTCAGAGCTGAGCCATGAATTTGGATCTTAATTTCCAGGCTGCCAACACAAATAGAGAAACACAATTTTCCCTAATTGTCTCCTATTTTTTCTAACAACAAAAAGCATGCAAATAAACTTGGTTTGACACTCGGTGGGCCTTTAGAGAATGCTATATATACAGTTTGGGACCAGGGACTAAAATATAATCTCACCCCAGATATACCCAATTGTTTGTTTGTTTTTAATATATTTATTGATTTTACAAAATGAAACATACAACACACAAAAAAACACATAAGGTATACATTAACACATACAAACACTACATTAAACAAAAATCAAAAACATTCTTCTATCAAAAAATTATATCTTTGTCGACTTCCTCCAATCCCTCCCCTATCTTGATTCCATTCTTCTTAATAATTATCTAAACAAATTATATCACTTATTAACTTATAACTGATTAAATTATAATCACTTATAATTATCTCAAAATACAATTCTATTCTTATTAAATCTTAAAACTCAATACAATAACAACACTTAACTAAATCTTAATATATAATAATAACTCAACTAATACTCTTCCACAACCTCTTTATACTTCCAAATCTTTTAATAAAAACTACTAATCTTACAATTCTTTTCTAAATAAACTTTAAATTTCTTCCAAACTTCTTCCACTGATTCTTCCCCCTGGTCCCGGAGTCTCCCAGTCAGCTCGGACAGTTCCATAAATTCTATTAGCTTCATCTGCCAATCGTCCACCATAGATACATCTTCAGTTTTCCAATTATTTGCTAATACTATTCTTGCTGCTGTTGTGGCATACAGAAAAAACGTAGTATCTTTCTTAGGTAATTCCTCTCTAATTATCCCAAGTAAAAAAGGTTCTGGTTTCTTAACAAATGTGTTTTTCAACACTTTCTTCAATTCATTATAAATCTTATCCCAGAAGCTCTTTACTTGGGGGCAAGTCCACCACATATGGTAAAAGGTTCCTTCCACCTTCTTACATTTCCAACATTTATTATCTTGTTTATGATCAGATATACCCAATTGATCCCTGCTCTCTGCAGGAGAGGTCATCCTTCAGATCTCATCTCATCACAAGGAAGTCTATTCTGTACAATGTAGAAATTGGCCTTTTGGTGTGCCTACACAAGGAAATCAATCTGTAATTGACTGTGAACACTCAGTTGAAACTGAAATAACCCACTACCTATGGAACTCCCTTTCATTACATATCTAGCAGGTGTCATCTTTATTTCCTTTTTGGTTCTTGTTGCATACTTTTTCTTTTTAAACACACCTTTGTGTGGAGAGCTTTATCCCAGTCTTTTATCTGTATTAGTGTAGACATTGTATTTAAATATGTTTTGTTGTTAATGATTTTTATGGTTAAATCACTTTGTCATGTTTCATGGGGAGTGATTTATAAATGAAATGAAACAAACAAAGGAGATATATCCCTGCCCCAAGCAGCTTACAAACAGGACCTTAGGGTGCCATTTTGTGGGGGGAAAGCCACATAATTAGCATCACTAGGCCGGTAGTTCTAGGTCTTTAAAATTTACAGGAGTTCCATGGAATAAAATTCATAGAAAACTTTTTGGAATGTTTAAAGGAGATCTTAGTTAGCTTGGAACTTAAGTAGCTTCTTCTTCATTTATCATTAACCGCAAAGAGCCCAAGCAAATACAACTACAATCCAGAAACAAAAGAGCATAAAAAGACAAAACAATCTGGTGAAGCCGGAGGGCAACATGGTTTAAGATACCGGTGACATCTCAAGCATATGATGAGACATCTCAAAGAGCAGTGTATTTCAACAACAAAGTGCTTGCTGTTTATTGTACATTTGACCTGCCTGGCCAGAAGTAATTCATATTGACAGACTTAAATCTTTTGTTTTGATAATTCACTTGCCTAAAATGACAGAAGAAGCAAAAAAGGTTCCTCGCCTCCTTTCTTTGGCCAAGGGCCCACATCAGCTAATAAAAATATTGCTAATTGCTGAGGCAGTGCTTACAAGTCAAAGCTTTTAGAATATATATTTTGATAGTGGATGATATTTCAGATCATTTGCTGAGGACTAGGAGGAGAAGGCAATTTGGCATGTTGTACAGGAAGAAATGCCTGCTTGACAAAGCATCGTATTAATGAGGTAAACGACTACTTCAGCACAGTGGGAGAGATCAGGATGTAAATATCAGGGCGTAACCCTGCAGAGGAAAATCCTCTAAAGACTTGTTGAAAGATGTGGTATCAAATGAATTGCTTGCTTCTTAGAAACTGCTTTGATATTTATTGGTTCAAATTGCTCCAGTGACTCACCCCTTGCATAAGCTTTCATGGCCCATTTTAATCTTGACATTTCGGGAAGCCAGTCTGATGCAGGATAATGACTAGGTTTTCAAAGGATCAAAATGAAAAAGGAGAAG
The DNA here is from genome assembly GCF_965207765.1 of Zootoca vivipara. Classification (NCBI taxonomy): domain Eukaryota; kingdom Metazoa; phylum Chordata; class Lepidosauria; order Squamata; family Lacertidae; genus Zootoca; species Zootoca vivipara. The sequence goes on from NC_142584.1 coordinate 49,781,882, forward strand.
CTGGGCTGTAATAATTATAGTCTGGCAACATATAGTTTCACATAATCTGAGTTGAGTAAAGTGATAATATAATAATGAGCAGAGCTATAATACCAAGAAAGATTACAGAAAATGGAGCTCTCACTTTGGCTAAATTGGGCAAAATTGTATTTTGATATGTGTGTCTGTCTATGTTGAAAGCAAAGTAAATATTGCTTGCCTTGTTTGTGTGTATGTTTTGAAAGCTAGGTCATCATCTTATTATACTAAGAAGTTGGTCCATACAAGGAAGTTCTACAGGTTTGTGTGATCTGAAGTCTCCTTGCTTAGGATGGCAGCCAAGGAAGGCTAACCACCTGACACTCCTTTTCTATGTATGAAGATGCAGAGAGAGAATTGTGCCACCATAGCTACAGCCTGAAGTGGGATAAACCCATTGTGTTGTATTGTCTGCCAGGAGCAGTCCTGTATCTGGTACCTCCATTGTACACATCTCAAGGTCCACATTTTCACCTAGACCAACCTCAGTCCAAAGTGCTCTGGAGGCAGCCAATTTAGCTCAGGGTCCAAGGCCAAGACTACTTCAGAAAAAGACAGTTCTCGTTCTACCCATCCATATTCAGCATTGGGATTTGTTTTGTTTTAAAGCTATAACTTTTTCATCTTGACAAAAATAGGTGAAATTTGCAGGCATAGTAGTCCCTCTGAAGTGTATATAACTGGCCAAAAAATAAGGCAAATAGGCTAAGGTGTTTTTGTTTGTTTGTTTTTTGGTCCCATGCACCTTTAAAGGTTTATTTACTTAATATTTTATATTAAAAACAAAATAAAACAGGAAATGTCTATAACTTGGAGGAAGTTGAGAAGGAGCAGTCTTCACTTTAACTTTGGGAAATGTAGGATTGCCTTCGAATAAACAAATATCCTCCTGGTTATTATGGAAGGAGGAATAAGAAAACCCCAACACTTCCCAGAGTTCATGTCTTCAGAAGCAACTTGGAATACAGGAGTATGTATATTAGAACCAGGTTTCAGCTTTAGCCTTAACTGCTGCTTCCCCTTGCCCCCCTCAGAATTGGTTAAGAATGAGTGAAAAAAAGCGTGACGGAAAATGGCAAAATTGTGAGTTGGTGTTGAGCACTGTAGGCCAAGGTGAAACTCAGAGGGGAGAGGTTTGGCTCAGCTTCTAATGTCTAGTGGATTACATCCTTACTGAAAAAGCAAACGACGAGTCTATGGCAGCATTTCTTCCTCGTTTAGATCCAACACTTCACCAGATTGAGCCAGGAAGCTTAGTTTATTTCTGACACAGTTCAAAACCTTCCTGAGGCAAGATCTTCTCCCTCAGTCAGTCAAAGATGTCTGGCCAAACCATTAGTGGCCCCACTTATCAAGACTGAGACAGACAGTTTGGCTCCCACAGATGTCAGAATCTGGATTTTATATATATATTCAAGCATGGAGACCATTTACTCTACTGCTTTTGGGACCTATTTCAAACCTGGGTTGCCCCCCTTCCCCCAGAATAAACTGAGTATGTGCATGGCAACCTGATGAATTGGTGAACTGGCCCTTATGCCAACAAATCCCCAATGTACACATCATGATTTGCCTGAGAAAATTGACATAGGTTCATTTAGCTAGTGCTAGTGACACATGCTAGTGGTGGCTGATCTACACTGCCAGTTTATCATGATAGACCCAAATCTGAGCATCTATCATTAGGCAGTGATCTTCAAACCCTCACCATCGAAAAGTCTCCCATATCGAAGAACGTTCTGTGAAGTAAACGGCATAGCTTTCATAGTTCAAAAATGTAGCCCAGGAAGCCAAAAATTACCGTAAGGCTATCTCAGATAGCGATCTATCTAGAGAAACAGCAAATATCTCTTTGCATAAAACCACAAGTGTGGATGTGGCCAAAATTAAACCGAGGGTGCTGGCTTTAAGTACTCACTGGAGACACCAGTAATAATGTTTTATTGGGTGCACCCTCCACATCATAATGGACTTTGATGAAATAATGAAGTACTTGTGGTGCCTGTGAAGCTAAGCAGGCAGCGTTGCCAGCGACAGACCTCCCATGAATAAAATCGCCTTGGTAGCAACACTCTGCTTAGAGAGTCAGCAAACCAGAAATGCTGGCAACCAACCCACTTCCTATGTGACTTACCCCCGCCCCTCACACTTCTATTTCTTGAGCCTTGAAAACAACCATCATTTGTCTTTTTCAGTCTGTGGTTAATAGATATGTCTAGAGGATTTCATTTTTTAAAAAAAGAAAAATTGACTGAGTTTGCTGAGCACAGCAACCAAAATGAGTGACAAATCTGTATCTGGCACTGGTACCAAGTAAAGGCTCAGTCTAACCAAATGAACTTAGAAATCCCATTGATGTAAGTGGGAGACACAGAGTTAAGCTCCTGCTTTAACCCTGCCACTGCAACTAGCAGGTCTAGAAAGTTCAATTTTGGTGGATAACAGGGGGAAATATTTCACACAGAATTATGAATTAAGAAGTTTGAACAGACCAGTGGTTGTTAACATAAATGAAAATTAAGTGAAGGATCAACATCGGAATGGTTTGTTGACTAATTAAGAAATGCAATTTGGTATTACTGTAGATTATGAGTGCACCGCGAAATTCAGAACATGGGAAGCCACCCAAACATATATAATATGGAATTTATATTTGGCTTTTTATTGTAAAGTAGTACCTCAGTTTACAAACACAATTGGTTCCGGAAGTCTGTACTTAACCTGAAGCGTACTTAACCTGAAGCGAACTTTCCCACTGAAAGTAATGGAAAGTGGATTAATCTGTTCCAGACGGGTCTGCGGAGTACACAACCTGAAGCGTACTTAACCCGAGGTATGAGTGTAATTGGTTCCGGAAGTCCGTACTTAACCTGAAGCGTACTTAACCTGAAGCGAACTTTCTTATTGAAAGTAATGGAAAGTGTATTAATCCGTTCCAGACAGTTCCACGGAGTACTTAAACTGAAAATACTCAAACTGAGGCGTACTTAAACCAAGGTATGACTGTATTGTAATTTGGAATGTTTTAATGTGGTTCTTATTGGATCATTAAAATGGAAAACTTAATAAATATTATAATAAAAAAGAAAGTTCATTTTTGGTAGGACAGCTTTTTCCTATGCATGTGTCTGAGGAAACAAAGGAGCGTAAGCACTCAACCAAAAATACTCTCACTTAAGTTTCCATTTCACCATCCAATTTGGGGGGCATTTTACACATTACATTTTTAGGTAATCCCTGCTGAGTTTATATATGGTTGCAAACCTAAGTTTGCTTCTGTGTAATGTGTGAAAAGGGCTAGACTGTGAGAGTACAAAAAGAGGAAGTCATTATAGTTGGTATATTCACTCTGTTCTTTACATACATTTTTGTTCACACTTTAGAACATGGTATAAACATCTGCTAATTGAACTAATTAGATTCCTTTCTCTCCCAGTTGTCCCAAGAGCTAATTGGTGCAGTTTATGTCATTTGTACTGACATCAAATAAATAAAACACACTATGGCGATTAAAAGAGCTCTGCTTCCAACAAATAAGGGATGAAATAAAAATTATGAGTAAGCCTGATTCACAAATCTGACAACACCCTTTAGATTTTGGAGTGGCAGAGGTCCAAATGCTAATCCTGATGAATTAATAAATGCTTGTGGATTGTGAGATGAATCCTGAATGAGATGCACTTTCTAGTAACAGATCTAATTAAGATGAAATCCATAATTGTGGCAACTGCCATGAAGTCAAATTGTTACAAGACATCTTTTCTGTTTAGCAGCCAAATTCTTAAAAGAACTGCATGGCATCTTGTTAAATAAAATCCAAGCCTTGCTGTGGAACTATGGCCAGTGAAGACCATAGTTCCATAGCATTTCTCAGGCAAACAGCTTTGTGTGTTCAGAGCCAGAGACCTCCCCCCTAAATAAAAACACATTTGACTCAAATTTTAGTTTGGTTTTTGGCAGAATTTATTGATTACAGAAAGTGAGTGGTTGCATAGGCTCTGGTTCGACGAGCTCCCTGCACTCTTGCAGGTAGTGCTGACCCAGAGCTCTATCGTAGGTCAGCCAAGGGTGAACACCTGAGGTAGGTAGAAAGCCCAGGGACAGCCTCTGTTCACTCCTCAGATGCTCCCCTGGACTCAGGCACGGGCACAACCCCCTTGGGGGTTGACCAAGCCAAGTTGAGTCCCTGGATTCCTTTAAAGAGATGACGAGACCGTTCTCCCATCCCTATCACCTGAACCAGTGCCTATCCGCAACCTTACAACATGTGGCAATTTGCTATGCAGCAGGCGAAACCCAAATGGCAAGAACCAATCAGCCAAGTGGGGGAAATTCCTGCCATGCCCCTGTCCCAATGACAGACGACACACGACGGCATAGCAAGGTCAATTGCAAAATGCCCTAAATATAGGGAGAGGTGGGCGGGTGTTCCGATGCAAAAGAGGAAGCTCTGAGTCACATGCATAGGTATATATAGGTCACTTGATCCATTTAGACAGTACCCCATTGGCCAGATTAAACCCAGCAATGAGGGACCTACCAATCAGGTGTTGTTGCTGTCCAATATACCCACCGACAGCACGAGGGTCGGTCTCCAGGTCTCACCGCAACATGTGCCCTCTTTTAGGGAGGACACACTTTATGAACAGGTGTCCGCAAGTAGTTTCCCCTAGACATCCATGCTTCTTATTTGTGTTGCCTGACTGATCACATTAAATCAAATCTGCTTCAGGAGATTTTTTTATTTTTTTATTGGGGGGGGGTGTTATGCACCTCTTGCAAATACATTCTTATACATACTGTTATTGAGCTGAGAAGCAAAGAGGTAAGTAGTAAGCTCTCTAGCTGTTCCTTACCAAGCTTGTTAACAAGGAACAGCTCTCTAATGTTTCTTTTACCTGGAAAAGGTTAAGACACACTCTGCCATCTTAATCTACCTACACAGAAGAACAAAAGCAGACAAATAAGAGGCCCAATTATCTCTCCTGGAGATCTGAGCCTACTCCATACTGTAGTTCTTGTGCCTGCTTAATTAGCCAATACCATTGCACCTAGTGAAGAGTGAGAAGCCAAGCACAGATAAGAATATTGCCTCACGCTTTTTGCTATGTTGTTACATCACCCATGCAGCTATTATCATCAATTAACAGAATGTTTAAGCTGCAATGGATGTTTAAGCTGCAAGGTTAGACAAGGAATGAAACTGGGTGGAGTTAAGAGAGATTGATGCCAGGTCTCTAAAAAACAGAGCAGAAGAATCACTTCCTGAAACATGAAAAAAAAAGAGAGAAAATGGGAGTGATCCATGTCCTCTTGAACTTTGTGTAAATTTCTCATATATTAAAATCTTTATAAATTGTACAATACATCCATAGGCAACAGTCACTCTATACTTGACTGTTGTTGTTTTTTACATCTGGGCTCAGTTTGAAAACATTTGTGGATCCTAATATACTATTGTACTGCACCTTGTGTATAGTTAACTTTTTCTTTTCTTTCTTTTGCCACAGTGACATTTAAAATAGAATCAATCCTGTCTGAGTGCCCAAGAAAAAGCATTGAGAGGTTGACTCTAAAATGTCCACAGACACAAGTTTTCCTCCACACTGTTATTTATCGAATTCTCTTATCGAATTTCTACCCACTTTTCTCTAGATGCATAGGCATCAAGTCCTATGGGCTGAGGTATCTTCACTCCACTCTAAATTGTTTAACAGGGAGCTCACACATACCCTGTATTGAAGGTGGAAAGGAGGCCAAGCGCTGAACGTAGCAGTGCCCGCACCACCCTGCTGCCCGTGCCACTGCCTCCACTTCCTCCTCTTCCCATCACTGCTGCAGGGCTCTTGGCAGAAGTGGCTGCGGTGATGACAGCTTGGGCACTTCCACAAGCAGCCAGCCCTCCTGCAGCCAGGCAGCCCTGCTACAGCACTGCCTTGCCACTGCCGTCTATCCCGCCACTACCACTGACTGGCTGCTGTGGGTGACGAAGCAGTGGCTCCCACTCCAGTTGTGCCAGCCTCAGCCAGGCCACAACCTGGCTGGCAAGAATCTCACCTGGTCTGCCACCAGGCTTGATTGGCTGGGCTGGGCGCTTGGCCTCCTCCTGGTTTTACATGCACCTGTGGTGTGCAGTGTGTGATGTCACAGGTGTGACCTGGCACTGAGCCCCCTCAATGTTGGGCCCAAGGCTGTGCCTCTGTCTAGATGTCATTCTTCAACCTATCATTCTTTCTGCTGCCTGAACAGTAGCCTTCCTCATCCAGGGATAGGGAACCTCCCGCAAAACCTCTCTACCCACCCAGCTTTCGAGACTCTCCCTAGGCTGCATTTCCTCCTCAGCTACTCCCTCGCCAACCATACTTTGCTTCCTCCTTGAGTGTTTTTGCAGGGCTGGAATGTTTCCTTTAACTCTGATAATAACTCTTACTTACCTGGGTGGAGGATAGAGAGGGGTATGTATGAATAGAAACTATCCTACTGTGCAAAGGCTAAATTTACATTTGTTTCCCCCCCCCCCCACTTTTGCCTTTGGCTCTACCCACCATTAGCATGTGCCCACTGGAAGATTGGCCAGACAGGAATGTGGCCCTCCATCAAAAAATAGATTCCCTACCCCTGCCCTAATCCCTCTCAGGTCTGAGGAACCTTGTGCATCCTTTTTTGTTTCCAGGGAGTGTGATATCAAACGCCACAACCATCCTAAGATAGTTCATTCCACTGCTCAGTTCCTAGGAATTTGCCTTTAACTTCTTGTTTCTTGTCCCTTTCTCTATATGGCATGGGAGAGTTATTCTCCACCTTCTATATGCCAACCTTCTAAGTCTTGAGCTGGGGCCTCCACTGGCCAGACTTTGCTACATCACTTCCTGTACCATGTGGGAATTCAACAAGCCAGCTAGACCAGGCTCCGTAGGACAAGGGCATCCCCTAGGCTGCAGTACCAGCCTGAGTTCTGTCCGCAGACACCAATAATTGAATGTGGTCAGTTGACCTTGCAGCCCAGTCAAGAGACACCAGGCCCTTTGAAGCCCTTCCTGCTGTGCTGATGTTCTGAGCCACTTGCCCCATCTAGAAACACAAAGTGGCACTTGCCTCATCTTGCACCTACCCTACTTCTCCTCATCCTGGGAATTCTCAGAAATCTCCAAATCAGTGGAGTTTTGAAAGTTTCGGTCCAACCTCTTGATTCAAAATAGTGTCCAGTTGTGTCCAAACATAGATGAAAACTTTCTCTTATGAACCATCATTCAAAATTTGGTTAAAAGATTTTGACTGATGGATGGCAGCTGACAGATTGAGGTTGAATCCTGACAAGACAGAAGTACTGTTTGTGGGGGACAGGAGGCGGGCAGGTGTGGAGGACTCCCTGGTCCTGAATGGGGTAACTGTGCCCCTGAAGGACCAGGTGCGCAGCCTGGGAGTCATTTTGGACTCACAGTTGTCCATGGAGGCTCAGGTCAATTCTGTGTCCATGGCAGCTGTCTATCAGCTCCATCTGGTACGCAAGCTGAGACCCTACCTCCACGTGGACTGTCTTGCCAGAGTGGTGCATACTCTAGTTATCTCTCGCTTGGACTACTGCAATGCAGTCTATGTGGGGCTACCTTTGAAGGTGACCCGGAAACTACAACTAATCCAGAAAGCGGCAGCTAGACTGGTGACTGGGAGCAGCCGCCGAGACCATATAACACTGGTCTTGAAAGACCTACATTGGCTCCCAGTACATTTCCGAGCACAATTCAAAGTGTTGGTGCTGACCTTTAAAGCCCTAAACGGCCTCGGTCCAATTTCAGCTGCCTGTAGTGCAGATAGTTGGGAAACAAACAGCGCTGTAGTAGAGCAGAGATAGGCAAGGACAGAGCACCACCACTTATTTCACAGCATCTTCTGATGTACTGTAAGCCAAATGCATAAGTTTTTCTCATAGAGAAAAACATCCAATAATCTAAGCAGTGGGAAAGGTAGGTTATATTATTTTGAGACAAAAAAGAAGAAAGTCACTGACTCACAGTTCTATTAGATTCTAGTTCTATTTAGAAAAAATACCTCACAAATTTATTTTAAGTAGGCTCCTCCCTTCATATGGATTTGAGAGACCCCAGTATAATATAACTTTAAAGGCGCTGACCTTTAAAGCCCTAAACGGCCTCCGTCCTGTATACCTGAAGGAGCGTCTCCACCCCCATCGTTCAGCCCGGACTCTGAGATCCAGCGCTGAGGGCCTTCTGGCAGTTCCCTCACTGCGAGAAGCAAAGCTACAGGGAACCAGGCAGAGGGCCTTCTTGGTAGTGGCACCCGCCCTGTGGAACGCCCTCCCATCAGATGTCAAAGAGAAAAACAACTACCAGACTTTTAGAAGACATCTGAAGGCAGCCCTGTTTAAGGAAGCTTTTAATATTTAATAAATTATTTTAATATTCTGTTGGAAGCCGCCCAGAGTGGCTGGGGAAACCCAGACAGATGGGTGGGGTATAAATAATTATTATTATTATTATTATTATTATTATTATTATTATTATTATTATTATTATTCCCAAGAGCAAGTTTTCATCTACGTTTGGACACAATTGGACACAATTTTGATCAAGAGGGTAGACGGAAACTTTCAAAACTGCACTGAATCTAACCTGATTTCAAAACTCCACTGATTTGGAGATTTCTGAGAATTCCCAAGCAATGTCGTGTATGAAGCTGTCAGTAGTTATATAACCCCATTAATCTCCTTTTCACTGGAATAAACATACTCATCCTTTCAGCCTCTTGACATATGTCTTGCATTCTGAAACCATGATCATGTTGGCTCCTCTCTTGGGCTTCCTCCCCAATCAAGCCACAATTTTCTTATCCTGTGGTCCACTAAAACCAAATACAGTCTCCAGCAGAGTAGTGTACATAGCAATTTTCGCTAAATAAACATTTTGAGTGGAATGTTCAGAAGCTTAAAGAAAGGAAATCAGGCCTATTCCAAAGAGGTTGCATTGATCACCACTGAGAGCCTGGGACGTGTACTAAAAATGGCATGCCCAAATATAAACAACACCCTTGCCAAAAGATCAGCGTTGGGCAATAAAACGATTCCAGAAGCCCATAGCCATCACAAAAGCTGTCAAATTTGCACCCTGTCCCACTTCAAACGAAAAAATGACACAGACATGGAAACACCAGGAGCTTTCGCTCTCCTACTTTTAACAACATGTGGTGTGTGGCTGACTGAATCATATGGTGTGTGTTCTTTTGGTTTCTTAAAACAAATTTTTGCTTAACCTCTGCTGTGACCCGGTGAGTAAACACAGCACCAAGATATGCTCAATTTCTATTTCTTTCAAAAACCAGAATGTTTGCTTATGTGGTGACCAGTGGAGGAGAAATGCCTGCTCTGATTAACCCCACAATGAATATTTGCCGCTTCTTGTTTTCCGACATAATTTTCTCTGTGCCTCCTAATTGCAAATGTTCTTGTTTGTGTCGGATACCTAATGCTGATGTATGTCTTTGTTGATTCACGTGTTATACAGTTGATCTCCTCCAGTTAATTAAAGGTCTAGACACAACGTCTGTGAACCTACCTTTAGATATTTGCCCTCGCCATCCCAATACCCTGGGAGTCCAGACAGCAGAATGAATACAAATCCACATGTGCCCAGGACCAGCTCGCTCCCCCACTCCTTCTTGAAATTACTGTGGTTGGAATTTGTGAAACAAGATCAGCTGTCAGGGAAAGGGAAAAGATTATTCGTCTGATGAGGGTTTTCCCCCTCTCTTAAGTCTTCCTTCTTTCTCTTTGCTGCTGAGGTTACAGCCCAAGGGAGCAACATCTAATCATAATGATCAGATGGCGGCAGCAGAAACTAATCTTGACACCTGTAGAGCTCAAGGATGGCACCGAAAAGGGAATGGGAATTGAAAGAAGAAAATGGCTGTTTCATATGGTCATCCTGCTGCATAAACAGCAGCTTACAGAATGGGGGAATGTGATAACAGTGACAGGAAACTACAAAATATACGTCTTCACACAGCATGGACATTTCTCCTGCAAGAGACTGTGGTGGGCGCCAGCTTGGGTGGATTTAAAAGATGAGACAAATGCATGCAGGAAAAACTATCAGGGGCTACTAACCCAGATGGATATGTTCTGTCTCCACTGTCAGAGACAGCATGCTTCTAAATACCAGTTGCTGGAAACTGAGTGCTGTTGTACTCAGATCATACTTGCAGGCTTCCCATGGGCACCTATATAAAAACACGTATTTGAAAAAGTACTTATTCTAATACGTTTTTCATCTCAATATTTCTAAGTGTATTTCATCCTAAAGCACATTTTTATGTACAGGCTGACATTCCATCCCTGGACCAATAAGCCCCTCCTAACCAATAGCACCTTGTTGACCTTCATCTAGCCCATCACTGACTTGAGACACTACAAGAAGGCATCTGAGGATTCTGAAATGGTGCAACAGCCTCTTGGCATTCTATAATAGTGGATGTGGAACTATGAGTAGGAGGAGTATTTTGCCTGGTCCTCATGAATATATTCTCTATACTGTAGAGTCATAGCCACAATGTGACAGCTCCTCACTATTGGGCAGCACAGAAGTGCAGCAAATAAGGATCTCAAGAGGCATATCTGTATATAGATCTTCCTATTTTCCTGGAGCATACTGTAGTGTGTGCAACTCAACATGGAAAGCTGTAGTTACAGGTAGGTAGCCATATTGGTCTGCCCTAGTCGAAACAAAATAAAAAAAATCCATACCAATGATAAACTTAGTTGGTCTCTAAGGTGCTGATGGAAAGCTGTATGAGAGATGTGGAAAGGGCCAATATGACAATATGTTTCCCATTCCTAAACCTCCTGTTTTTGGTAGGCCATATTTAGACCACAGTTCTTTGCAACTGCCAAGTAAAGAGATGAGGAATAAAGTCAAGCTGCGAAACGGGGGCCATGTGGCTAGTAGCATTCCTGCAAAACCCTCCATGTGAGGAATGAGCAAAGTCACATGAGAATATCATACTGGAGGGGGGGATTGTGCGTAAATGGCTGCATTTAATATAACATATATATATAATAGATTTGATATATAATAATTTAATATAAGAGACATAGTTCATATGTTCAGAATAAGAGTGGAAGGACACAGGAAATTATTAATGGCCTTCTAGTGGTATTACACTGATGGGAGCACTCAAAAAACATTGTTATTTTAGACACAAGGGGTAAGATCTATTTGTACCCATCTTCCATTTATGCAACAAGGCTCCACTGCCCTGCAGCCCATTGCGATGGGGCGAGCTCCTGTTGCTCGGTCCCAGCTCCTGCCCACCTAGCAGTTTGAAAGCATGTCAAGTGCAAGTAGGTAAATAGGTACCGCTCCGGCGGGAAGGTAAACAGTGTTTCCGTGGGCTGCTCTGGTTCGCCAGAAGTGGCTTAGTCATGCTGGCCACATGACCCAGAAGCTGACTGCGGACAAACACTGGCTCTCTCGCCAGTAAAGCGAGATGAGCTCCGCAACCCCAGAGTCGTCAAAGACTGGACCTAATGGTCAGGGGTACCTTTACCTTTACAGGTATACTGTCTTGCCAAAGTTAAGGATTTTAAGCCCAACTGATTTCAATGACACCAAATCAAGCAGAAGTTTGGTAAAGCAAGCCTAAACAAAAGTATTCCAAAAGAGCATAGTTCCACTTACTGGCAAGTAAATGTGTTTAGAATTGTAGCCTGAGTGGTCCCAATAGACATCAATGGGATTTGAAGTGCCCAGAAGGTAAAGAAAGGTAGCCAAAATATACATTCTAAAAGTATTATTACTGTCAAGCTAATCTCAGCTATCTGATATTATGCCCTAATGTTTTTTTGGATACTGGGAGTTAATGATGCTGGTAGGGAGCATAATATAATTTGGATGTCTTTCTAGGATTGCAGGCAAACCAAAACAAACCACTCCGGGTTACACAATCAGCAGTGTTCCTCTCAACAGTTATTAACACTGAACATTAATGGAGATGAAGAGCTAGCCTTTCATATTTTTTGAGCATGAATGTACACATGCAGCAATTGTTGGTTTCCTTTTGCTTAATGGGTGTTATGTTCAGTGCCTCAAGCAAATGTGAAGTATGGCAAAATATTTTATGCCCTACTGTACATATTTTGGTGCTCACCGATGCTCACTGCAGTGTTTGCAGAGTTTAACATCTATGTTGCAAAGTACCATTAGCCAAAGCAGCTATGCGGTACCACTGGAGGCAAAGCTGCTAAGAGGTGATTTGGAACAGAGAAATGGTATGTGGGGAAGCTTTTAAACAGCTCTTCCCTTTATTGCTTCTTCATTTCCAGTTCCCCGATCCCAAAGTGGTTTCCCCCCCCCTGTTTGCTTATTTTAAAAGGCAGTTTATTTTGCTTATTTTCATTAGTGTACAGTAGCTACATGCATTTATTTGAAGCATGTAGTATGGCCCTAACAGGTACAGTTAGAGCCATTTCAGTGGTCTGCACTGTGTGTGACTAATATCACTGATAAGTGAATTCTAATAAATGGAGGAATCAAGGGGAAATTCCTTGCTGAATCATGGTTTCAGGGTCAGGTTTCATAACAGCATTTCCTACTACCCACTTATATCGTTTGATTATTAATTATTAATATAATCAATATTGCTAGTATTGTTAATAATAATTAATAATAACAATTATTTAATTTTATATACTACCCTTTATCAGACGATCCCAGGAAGGTGTACAACTTTAAAAACACATTGAAGAACATCAATGATAAAAAGCATAATAAAAACATAAGTGGGCATCTAATGTTACATTGGAAGTCCAAACAAAATGGAACACAACAAGATATTCTTCAGAAAATCCAGGTTTCTGAAGGAAGCGGGATTAGTGCTTTCTGTTTTCATGTTGTTTTCCTAATGTTCCAAAATAGAAATACCTACAAACAGAACCATACTGTATCAAACACCCAGTCTCCCAATCAAATGGCTGTGTATTTGTGGGGAGCATTTTGAAACCATCCCAAATTCTATTTAAAGCCAAGCAAGTAAACAAGGTCGCAGGCTCTCCATTTAAATGAAAGCCAAAACCAGCCCCATTAGCAGAAAAGGCTGCCTCATCAAGCCTAGCTGAGGTCAGTTAACTGACGATTTTGCTCTGTTTACACAATCATTGCATCATAGACCGCTGTATTAACGATTTCAGGGCCCCTCTTAAACACAGGAGGATAAACAAATGATATAATGGTGTGGGGGCAAATAGACTTACGGTAACAGAATAAACAGTCCTACAGCACTAAAGTGACTCATCCCGATTGTTAGACAGCGTGTTACACACAAATGAGCTGAACGGAATATGCAATCAAGAACATGCCATGGGAAACTCATGCCAGACACTATAAGCCTAACTCGGCTTTTAAAATATTATTGTCTCATTTATGGAATTTCAGCATGGCTACACTGGAAGGTGTCGACTGTGGTCCTTACATTCACCAACGGAAATACAGAGCAAGTACTTTCCCCCAAATACCTCGGGAACTAGTGCCATTGACCATATGAACTGTTTGCAACCCTAAAGCTCTACAGCCTCAACCGATTCCTTTTTATACACACATTTGGATCCCTCCTGTTACCTTTCTTCACAAATCCCACTGCAGCTGAGAATCCTCATGCCGTTAACTAAGGGAGAGGCTGCGTATCAGTGGAAGAACCCATACATATATTGCTCTTCCTTTCCATCTCCAGCATCCCCAGGTCAGGGTGGGAAAGTTTCCCTGCCTGAAACCTTGGACAGCCACTTACAACACTGAGCTAGATGGAGTGATAGTCTTGGCATAAACCAGCTTCCTATATTCCTGCCATTACATAAATTCCTACAATTCCCTCACAGGCTGTCTTGCTTATTAAGGCTGATATAGATACAGCAGCGACGGTGCGCTGCTGTGGTGCAGAGGGCAAATGACTCAGAAAGGAATGGCATTGTTTTACTAGGCATTGTTTGGACCTTTCAGCGGTGGGTGGAACCTGCTGGTTCCATTTCATAATTAATTCATTTAAAATTAATTACCAGGCAGATTAGCAATTAATTCAGACATCAGCATGGAGTCAGAGCCTAGAGGCCCCCAAGCATGCCTCAGTCTCTTGGCATCCTGAGAGAGGCAGTTCCCGCATGCCCAGGGCCGTCTTAAGCATGTCGGGTGCCCTGGCCCCGTGGTGTGGAGATCGCTCCGGCGCCCCACCCCACCCTGTTTCTTGCCGCAGCTGGTGAGTGGGAGCTGCGCACAGTGCGGCGCCCCCCTGGCAGCCCGGCGCCCTGGCGCACCGCGCCACCCAGCTTTCCCCTAGAGCCGGCCCTGCGCGTGCCATGGCTCTGTTAGTGCAGCCACATTTCCTACTTTGCAAAGGACTGTCCTCTACTGAGGAAAGTACTCCTCTCTTTGAAGGCTTGCAGACCCTCCAAGTATCCCTATTTTTCAGGGACATCCCTGATTTAGAGAAGCTGTCCCAGTTTCTGATTTGATCCTGGAACGTCCCACTTTTCCTTAGGATGTCCCTATATTCATTGGGGAAATGTTGGAGGGTATGGTAGGATGTCCCTATTTTTACTGGAGAAATGTTGGGAGTTATGGAGCTATCCAACCCCTGAGCCATCTGAAGGCAACCCTGTATAGGGAAGTTTTTTAATGTTTAATTACATGTTTATATGTGCCCAGAGTGGCTGGGGCAACCTAATAAGATGTGTGGGGTATAAATAGTAAAATTATCATTATGGAATGGGTTCTCCCTATTTTCACCGGGGAAATGTTAGAGGATTTGGGCTTGTCCAGTTCAAATCTGGAATAATGACAAACACCCAGAAGAAGGGGAAGCAGAGACTTTGAAGTTATTCCAACTGGTAGTTCTCACCTGAACAACAGGCACACATATGGTCACAGTCTTCCCCAATATGCTGAGAAGCGTTGTATTTCTATTTAAAGCATAGTAATTATTTCTAAGCTTGCATCTATGTCTATAAATTAATATATGCAGATTTTCTGCAAACCTGTGCCCTCTTTTATGTGTTTTCTCCTGCTCTGGAGGAGCAGCCACAGTCAAGTAAGTGAGGTGTATATGTGTAAGCATCTTCTTCAGCTTTTGGATTGCAATCTGAGCTGTAGAAGTTTTATTTTAGGGATGGTTTGCTTTGGAATACTGATCAGCTTTACCCCAGGTTCATATTCCGCACTGGGATATTATCGTGTTTGGCGACATCATTACTTATCATAAGCTGGACCAATAATCTTACCTGATTTTACCATAATCAAGGCATCACCACCAGAGAGAGAGAGAGAGAGAGAGAGAGAGACAGTATATAATCCCTATATTATTCACCAGATGGAATGAAGGAATCAGAAACTCCTGCTAAGACTTTAAGTGGTCCCCCCCCCCCAAAAAAAAATTACTATGCTCAAACTCCTTCCCCCTCCCCCTCCCCCCCGTTGGGTTTTTTCTTTCTTTTTTCTTGTCTAGCATGTATCAAAGCTGAGTTGTGTCCTAGACTATTTGCCTGTGGCAAAGGACAAGAGAATACACACTGCAAAGATACATGATCTTTTCAGTTTACAAGTTTGTACTGTGCAATGGTATGATGATTGCTCAGTAGCTTTCCATGGTGATGTGCTGAGCTGTCAATGCATAGCTCTAGTCAGTAGAAAAAAGATAAGTGTTTTGTCCAGTTAGCTTCAACAATTTAGGTGGGTTTTGTCTCTGGTTTACTGGCCCCAACAACATCCAACATACCATCTCAGGACTATTTAATTGCTCATCTTCTAACATTGTGTATGCCATCAAATGCCAACAGTGCCCTTCAGCTCTCTATATTGGACAAACAGGCCAAACCCTACGCCAAAGGATAAATGGACATAAATCTGACATCAGGAACCACAAGACAGAGAAACCAGTAGGAGAACACTTCAATCTCCCAGGACATTCTATACAAGATCTCAAAGCAGCTGTTTTATTACAGAGAAATTTCAAGAACAGACTGGAAAGAGAAGTTTCTGAATTGGAACTCATTACCAAGCTTAAAACCATGGAGCCACTTGGGATGAATAAAGACATCGGATTCTTATCTCATTATGCATGATCAAGCTTTCTTTAGTGCCTCAGCCCTTGCTTTCCCCCCCCCCCAGGACTAATTGCAGTCATCAGCAGTCGTTAACAGCCATCTACAGGTTTACCACTCCCATCAGCCCATCACCCATTCCCACCCACCCCCACCACCCTCTGTATATATATAAGGGTCTGACACTTCTGTTTCAAGTGTATCTGAAGAAGTGTGCATGCACACGAAAGCTCATGCCAAAATAAAAACTTAGTTGGTCTTTAAGGTGCTACTGAAGGATTTTTTTTATTTTGCTTCGACTCAGACCAACACGGCTACCTACCTGTAACTAGAGCAACTCAAGTTACTAGACCTGGAAGGAGACTTACAAGAGGAGGAAGGAGGCTTAAATGTCAGAGATCATCCGTTCTCCTACCTGGCTTGTTCAACTTTCACCACCATAGACTCCTGCTACTTATGGTACTAGCATGTTAGCCACAGTGCTCAGGCACATCTTTTTAAAACTTAGAAGAAAAATGTGTTAATTTTATTGTTTATTTTATTTATTACATTTATATACCACCTTTTCTTCCAAGGAGCTCCAAGTGGTGTACATGATTCTCCTCCTTCCCAGCTCATCCTCACAACAACCCTGAGAGGTAGGTTGGGTAAGAGATAGTAACTGGCCCAAGGTGGGTGGAGTGGTTATTCGAACCCAGGCCATAGTCCAACACTCTAACGAGGCAGCAGTTAATAGGGTGCACAGTGTTACAATAATAGGGTGCACAGTGTTACAATAATAAGTTAATAGGGTGCACAGTGTTACAATAATTAATTCAGTGCACAATGCCAAGGATCATAATGTGCAACAGATGGAAAAGTACTGGAGCAGAATTAGCTTATACACAGCAGCTTATAAATACAGGTAGGTAGCTGTGTTGGTCTGCCGTAGTCAAACAAAATAACCTGGCAGCAGAACCCTGTGTTGTGGGTGGGTGCAATTGGATAGCCACGACACCCAATTGGTAGGTCCCTTGATGCTGGGTTGATTCAGACTAACGGGACGCTAGCTAAACGGATCAAGGGACCTATATATGCCCATGCACGTGACTCAGAGCTTCCTCTTTTGGTCAGTGCATAGGAACACCCGCCCACCTCTCCCTACTTTTAGGGCTTGCACGCTTGACCTTACTATGCTGTCATGTATCTCTGTCGTCGGGACGGGGGCACAGCAGGAATTTTCCCCACTTGGCTGATTGGCTGGTGCCACTTGGGTTTCACCTGCCGCGTAGCAAATCGTCACAACTTGTAAGGTTGCGGATAGGCTCTGGTTCAGATGATAGGGATGGGGGAAGGGTATTCCATTAAAGGAATCCAGGGACTCAATGGTTTGAGTCCAGGGGGACATCAGGGTGGTGGACATAGCATGTCCCCTGCTTTCCGCCTTTCCAGGTGTTCACCCTAGGCTGACCTAGGCTGGTGCCCTGGGTACAATGGTACAGAGAGCTAGTCAAGCCATAGCCTATGCAACCACTCACACGGGGTAATCAATAAAGTTGTGGCCTAAATTCTGCCAAAAACCAAACCAAACCAAAATGTGAGTCTTG
Source organism: Zootoca vivipara (assembly GCF_965207765.1). Classification (NCBI taxonomy): domain Eukaryota; kingdom Metazoa; phylum Chordata; class Lepidosauria; order Squamata; family Lacertidae; genus Zootoca; species Zootoca vivipara. The sequence goes on from NC_142584.1 coordinate 49,799,582, forward strand.
TCTGAATTTATTTCTTGGGGGAGGTTTAAAGGTGTAAACACGCAAGAGGAAAAAGTGTCTCTAGGCAACTAACCTACTTTTTTTTTTTTTTGCCGTGTTCACTTTCAAAGGTCTGCCTCCCTGACTTTTTTTAAAAAAATACATTACTTTCAAAAGTGAGCTGTCAGCTTTAGCATTGTCTCCTTGCTTTGTTGAAAACAGCCATTTAGCATGTAGCAGATAAGTTTCAAAATGCCATCTTTGCTGGAAGGCAGAGTTTAATTTCTTCATTCCTCCCTACAGGGGGGTCAGGAATCCTACCCCTGCCTTCTCATAAAGTTCTTTGTGACACAGGAAGGCCTACTTATTATACAGGAATGCTGAAAGCATTTCTCTTCCCACCCCTCTCCCTTTGATTTTTATTGCTTTAGCTTCTGGGTCCTTTGTGCCTCGTAATTATACATTTTGCTTCACATCTTTGCTTTCCATAATGACTAATGTAAAATATGTGTACCAGGAAAGGGAAGCTTATAACTGAGAGATTAATAATTAGCAATTAGCGTTAATTAAGGTAATTATTTCAATAATAAGACATCGAAAAACAGCCACGCAGTAAACAAATCTGTAGAATGTGTTGTTGGATTGCTGATGAGAACAGGGAAGAAGGGGAGCAGCAATCATCAGGAGATTAAAGGGAAATGCCAAAGACATTTTAAAGAATTATTTTTGAGCCTTGGGGCACGATGGACACATCCAACCGGTTTTGCCTCTTGCAGAGAATCTTTAGCCCGTGCCACCGCTTACAACACAGAGAAGAGAGGAGGTTCGACTGAGAAACTTGATAATGCTCATTAAAAACTCCCATTGCAATGCAATTGGCAGCATCTCCAATGGTGCTGGGGAAAAGCCAGGAGGGCAGGGATACTTTTGAGGAGGCAGCAGTGAAATGTCTATCATCGTTTATAGTGCCAACACATCTTTCTTTTAACCACCTTGTCCAAATGAGTGCCTCTCACACTGCTGCAGTAATGATGCTGTCCGCCAAAGAGAGACAATTGTGGTCACATCAAATCAGTTAGAGCACACCAGTGCTCTTCTGTCCTGAATCACTTGGTCCAGTTGATGCTACAAGAAGAGATGTCTCCAGTCTTTTCTGCCCGACATGTCTCCCATGGAAACTGTTTTCTGCAGGGAGAATAATTTGGCTGATTTCTAAAAGTGCCTGTTAAATTTAAGCAAGATGTAATGGCGCTGTGGGTTAAACCACTGAGCCTAGGGCTTGCTGATCAGAAGGTCGGCGGTTCGAATCCCTGTGACGGGGTGAGCTCCCGTTGCTTGGTCCCAGCTCCTGCCAACCTAGCAGTTCGAAAGCATGTCAAAATGCAAGTAGATAAATAGGAACCGCTACAGCGGGAAGGTAAACGGCGTTTCCATGTGCTGCTCTGGTTTGCCAGAAGCGGCTTTGTCATGCTGGCCACATGACCTGGAAGCTATACGCTGGCTCCCTCGGCCAATAATGCGAGATGAGCGCGCAACCCCAGAGTCGGTCACGACTGGACCTAATGGTCAGGGGTCCCTTTACCTTTACCTTTAATGGCTCAGCTACTGATGACTCCCTGGAAAATACACCCACACCACTCTCCCAATTTTCAGGCCACCTGGCATGAGGAGGTGGGAGCCTTCTTATAGGATCTCATGGGCATGTTGTTGTTATTTGTCTCTCTCTACATCACCCAAACATATCCAGAAAATGATTAGGGAACATGAAGGTAAAGGTAGGCCTATGCAAGGGAAAGTGAGGGAAGTTCTCCTTTTCTTTCTCTGAAGGCATAACGACATTAAAAATGTAACCCTGTTCAATGGTGTGATGAAACCTGCCTGCTGAGTATTAATTATGACTGAATAGCACAGGCCACACCTTCCTGGCTATCAAGCCTGATGGAATCCTAAGGGTTAGTAGGAGAAACCATTAAAGTGATTTAAACAGAAGGCCTTCCAGCTAATGGTTGTGAAATGCAGGTTGCTCTCAGATGACCCATCTCCGGAGCATGCACCCTGATCTGTTGGCACAAATTCTGTGGGAAGGTTAGACAATGTTGGTTGTTTACTGAGCATTCATTCTCATTGGTTGGCAGGGGAAGGTTATACGGTGTTGCATCAAAAAATTGTCATCTCACAGCTTCTGGTGCATTTCCCCATCAATTTTCTTATCGCAAAATGTCCCATTGGGGGGTGGGGTGGGTTTGTTGTGCAAGAGCAACAAACCAGCTTTAATTATACAAGCTGAATTTGCTGGTATGTGATCAAATCCCACTCCAAAACAGCAACAGTTTGGAAGTGCCTTCAAAAATGCTTCTGGTGGACTTACATAGCTGCCAAGTTCTCCCTTTTTTTAAGGGAAATTCCCTTATGCTGAATAGGCTTCCTCGTAAGAAAAGGGAAAACTTGGCAGCTATGTGGACTTATCAAAGAGCACCACTGGGCCATTCTACCCTGTTTTGGTTAAATATATGCATTTGGACCTACAGTGGCCATGGTTTGGCGAGGTCTCAGTACCGAGAAAGCTGGCGATATAATGTTGGGGGAAGCAGAGTCAGCGGTAAACCCCACACCACCTTTGATGAATTTTAAAGCAGAAATAGGGAGGGACGCGGGTGGCGCTGTAGGTTAAACCTCAGAGCCTAGAGCTTGCCGATCAGAAGGTCAGCGGTTCGAATGCCCACAATGGGGTGAGCTCCCGTTGTTTGGTCACAGCTCCTGCCAACCTAGCAGTTCGAAAGCATGTCAAAGTGCAAGTAGATAAATAGGTACCGCTCTGGCGGGAAGGTAAACAGCGTTTCCATGCACTGCTCTGGTTCACCAGAAGCAGCTTAGTTGTGCTGGCCACATGACCTGGAAGCTGTACGCCGGCTCCCTCAGCCAGTAAAGTGAGATGAGCACCGCAACCTCAGAGTCGTCTGCGACGGGACAGAAATAAGCAACTTTTAAACCTAGGAGATACCCCCCCCCCAAGTGGCAAGTCTTTAGGATGACACGAGGGATTCCAGTGGTGGGCACTGCAAACATGAGCAGGGCCAGAGCTGGTGCCCCACACATGCATACAGTATCTCTACCCGACACTTACAGACCTCCACGCACAACATGCAGCACATACTTATAATACATACATACATACATACATACATACATACATACATACCGTACATACATCCCAGCTCCTGCACACAAACACCTAAACAAATGTGCATGCAGAGAGAGTCTCACTCCTCTCACCCACCCACAGCAAACAGGATTGGAAAAAAACACATTTCAAAATGTGATTTCTTTATTATGATGTTTAGTAGTTGCCAACTATAGAAATGTCTCAAAACAACTTACAATTATAAATAAAATTTACGGTTTGTGGCAGTAAGGTTTTCAAGTGTAATTCACAGATTCCGTTGCGGTGCACCTCAGAAATATCTGTAATTTAGTGCTGCATTTTATCTTTTGATTTTTTTAAAATTGATAATGGAAATCAAGGCTGCTTCAACTGGGGCCAGATTATTAAACATGCTAACAAGGCACTGACCCCAGGCTTGTGATTTTCTTAATATAACACTGGTACAGTTTCTTGATCCTGCCCCTCCAAAATCAGATCTGATTCAGCTTCTGTTGGCATTGATTCATAGAATTATAGAGTTGGAAGGGACCCTGAGGATCATCTAGTCAAACCCAAATATGCAGCCGTCTTGTATGGGGATCGAACCTGCAACCTTGGCGCTATCAGCACCATGCTCTTACTAGGTCAAGGGGCACTTCTCAGTGGCCTGATCTTGGGCCTGTGTTTTCTATTTACAGTGGTGCCTCAACTTACGAATTGATACCTAATTATATATATGACCTGGTATCTCCTTTTTATCGCAGAGTATTTATGTTGGCCCGCCTAAATGCTTTTCCATCCTCTGTGTTATCCGGAAGACTCAAAGGCATCCCCTACTGGAATAGATTATGCCCTTGTGGCCAGAACGAGGTAGACTCTATGGCTCACATGATTCTGGACTGTCCCCTTTCTATTTTTTTTTATTTTGGCCCCCTCTTATCCTTTATGAGACCTGGAACCCTTCCCAACAAGGAAACAGTGGTCCAGCTCTTGCTGAGGGATGACTTCCCCGAAATTACCAGAATTATGGCCCACTACTTGTCCAGAATTTATGTAATTAAAATCAATACATCTAGCCTTCAACAATGATAGCTGAGGGTCCCTTGTATGCCTCTTCCGCCTCCTGCTCACCATTATTTCTGTACAATGTAGAGTTACTATTTATACTAATGACCTATATGTTTTATATGTTTTGTCTTTGTTTTTATATTTTATATATATGCCTATAAAGGTGTTGAATTGAACTTACGAATTTAATCCGTTCCAAAGGCACCTTTGTAGGTCGAAAAATTCGTAAATTGAAAAGCGATTTCCCATAGGAATGCATTGGAATCGAAGAAACCCTATCTAAAACCGCCGCGGTTTCCGTTCGGATGTCGAGAAATTCGTAAGCGTGCGGCCATTTGCCCCATTCATAAGTCAAAAAATTCATTTGTCGAGTCGTTCGTAAGTCGAGGTACCACTGTATTTGTTTGTGTGTTTGTTTATTGCATTTATGTCCTATTGCATTTATATCTCCAAGCTCAAGGTGTTGTACCTTGGTTCTTCCCCTCCTCATTTACTCGGCCCAACAACCCTGTAAATTAGCCTGAGATGCAGTGACTGACCCAAGGTCACCCACTGAACTTCATGACCAAGTTGGGATTTGAACCCTCATCTCCAGGTCCTAGTTCAACACTCCAGGTTCTACTCCACAGAGCCTCTCCCTATAACTAAACTGGTACTGGTGTAGCAGGGGGGGAGTTTGTGAGCCACTGAGACTCCCGGCAATTTTCAAATGGTTATTATAATTATTATTTTAAAAAAAGGTTTGAGAGCTTAAACCAGATTGGATTAAGGTCTAATCTTGATGTACCCCTGTCTTTCCGGACATCAGCATCTATTTCTCCACATGTTCCTATTTATCCATTGTATCTCCACAAAGTGCTCAAACTGCTGTACAACAAATAAAATCACCGATAAACAATCTCTCAGCTCTGCATTTGCTACCTCTCCCCGCCAAAAAAAGAGTTTTGTTTCAACGGCCTTTGAAAATGTCTTAATGCCATGCCTAAAAGATTTCTCCAAGTAGCATTTTAAAGTCCTTGCTCCGCCGAGATCTTCTGAGCATTGTGCCGCTGGAGCTTAGGTTAAGTAAAAGACGGCTCGAGATAGAGATCAGACACATGATTCCCAAATAAGGTCAAGTTTAAAATTATAGTAGGAAAACTCCAAACACTGAAACCGAGCTAATCCTAGGTAATGGAGCTGCATGCTGATTGGTAAATGCTCATGAAAGTTTTAGATAAAGGAAAGCTGTTTGTAATTAGAAAAGGTTAAAGCCAGAAGTAAATTTTTATGGCTTCTCCCCCCCCCTTTTCCTCTCCCAGTCCACTTTGATGGCTTTTAGAAAATAATGATAATAAAAGCTCCACTGTGTTTTCTGTCTAACAGAGATAATTCACTGCATATATAACTTCCTAGTGTGACATAAGAAATTAAAACGTTTTCATTTAGAAGCAAACTGGTTCAGTTCCCTTCCAAAGTGTGCCAAGAAAAGAGGGAGGGGAATTTCTCCCAATTATCTTGGCAACGAGAGGCAGGGCAGCTTGCCAGAGATTTACAACCAAACATTTGCAAGATGTTCACACAGAAAATTACGTGCTGAATGTTGACACACTTCCTTTTGTCAGTGTTATTGTAACCCAGCCCTTTCCAATCAGCATTTGGGTATATTATGATGATACGTTTTGAGTCATAATCTTGTCAAGCGCCCCTGGGTTTTGTAGAAAGCGGCTTCCTTCACTTTGCCAGCTGGAATCTCTCTGCCAGAGTTGATGCCCCGATGCTGGATTTTGGGGGACGGTGGTGGTGGTGGAGGAGGAGGTGGGTGGGGAGTGGGTGATAAACTCTTGTGCTGCCAGCAGGCCACTAGGGGTCATTATAAGACACAGCCGTCTTTCCATTGAGGTTCCTCAGTAGTTTGGTTCAAGGAGCATATCCCTGCATTCCCTACTGTCTGAAACTGGAATGCTCCAAAGCAATTTGCTCTCGAAAAGTTTTCTGCAAACAGTGATGCAGTGTGTAGCTGCAGTTCAAAAAGGCCTGGAATGAGTCACAAAGGAACTGAACATAAAACAGCATTTATCATGGTGCCATGCTGTAAATCCATGATGTGGCCACATTTGGAACACTAAGTACAGTTCAGGTTGCCTCTTCTTAAGCTAGATTTCAAGGAGCCTCAAAGGGAGGGCACAGAAAGGGGCAAGCAAAATGAGGAGGAGGCCTGCTCAGGCAGTCGTCCCCAACCTGGTGCCCTCCAGATATTTTGGACTACACCTCCCATCACCCCTGACCGTTGGCCATGCTGGCAGGGGTCCAGTAGGAGTTGCAGTTCAAAATCTCTGGAAAGTACCAGGTTGGGGAAGTCTGGGCCAAAGCATTTGGGACGTCTTCCTTTTGAAAAACAGACTAGCTAGTGACCCTAGGAGTGGGACACATCAAAGAGGTATATGACATTATCTTTTTTTTTGAAATATATATATTTATTTATTATTATAATAACAAAACATAGATAAACAACTAACATATCATATCCAAACAACAAAAAACGACAAAAATAAAAACATAAAAATACATCGCTCAATCTTATATTCCGTATCTTTATCAACTTCCTCCTTTCCCTCCCTTCTAGATTTCTATATATTACTTACTTAGCACTTTCTAAATCTTAATACCATTCTATTTCTTAATTATCTAATCTAAATATTACTCTTATTCCCTTTTCATTCAAAAATTTCCAAAACCTCATAATATAATTTTAATCTTAAGAGTATAATAACATCCTCAGTCGTGTGGAAAGAAAGTGGGGTCAACCAGCTAATTGGGAGCAAACAGGAGATAGCAAATGCATAGAGGAGAGCAGGATTTGTGCAGAAAAGCCAATGGGCATGTATGGAGAACAGGGACCTGCATGATTCCACTCCCCACATCAAGGCATGCATTGTTACCTCCCATTTGGTTGCAAGGACAGGGTGAGAGGGTCACAGAAATAGCTGGTAGCATTAAAGCAAAGGGCGTAAGCTGTGCCATGTGCCCAGGCGTGAGCACTGACCATTCAATAATGTAGTGTGGCCATAAATGACATTCACATTTGGGTGTTTATTCTGTTGTTTATTATTATTCAGTGGGTTTCTGATGTGCAGGGGAATGCCTGCCATGGGTGGGCTATAGGCAAGTTGTGGGGGATCTCCCACCCTAAGAGAATGGGTTGTAATAACATCGACATGAGAAAAGCACAATGTGTAAATGGTGGTTGTATGCCTGATTGAACTGGGGGAACATTCCTAAAAGCCATCATTAAAGTGCTTGAAAATGCATGTGTAGTTCCAGCCTTAGACTTCCCTTAGGGACTGCGAAGGCTGGTCCTTCAGTGCAAGTGGGGCACTGCCCCACCAACCTCTGTGTGCCCTTACCCAGCCCCCACCTGCCTGTCTTCCTGCTTGCAACCCATCTTAAAGTGGACTTTGTAGCACTTTGTAAAAGAGAGGAAGATGGGGATAAACCTAAAATCCATAGGCGCTGTCTGCCATTGGCTCCAGCTCCAGCTACCCTTGGGCTCAGTAGCTACCAGCCACCACTGCTTAGAGAGGAGCCTTTCCAAACCCTTAAATCTCACACATGAACAACCATGGGGCCCACATGTGCCCTTCGCTAAGGTGAGTGCTCAAATCACCATCTCCACCACAATTTTTTTTTCTACCTTCATATGTGGGAAATTGTGCTCTTCTCAGCCTCTCATCCCTGCAGCTTCCTGCCCATGTAAATCATGCTACCCCATGATTTACATTATATAGATGAAAGATACATTTATCCCAGGAGAATAATTTATTTGTCATGTCTGTTTTGTCCTGCCCATTTTCCCACCCTCGTTTTGTTTGCTTCATTCTACCCAGATCACTCCTCCTCCTTTTGATTTGACTTATCAGTCCAAGCTGACTTTTGTCATCAATCCAGGCTGGCTTTTGAAGAGCCCCTCATTTATAGTTCTGAGCAAACTTGTGCAGGGGAGTTTTGGTAATTTGGTAATCCCCAGTCCTCTCTGCAGTCATGGGTTATATCAGGTTGTGGGGCACTTCAGGTCTGGGATCGTGAGACTTTCCCCAACTAATGCCTCCCCTCTCCCCAGCCACATCTTCCTTGAGTGTTTTTGCCAGGCTGGAATGTGTCCTTAGACTTTGATAAGGCCTCTTGCTTGTCTGGATGGAGGATCGAGGGCTATGTGCACAGAAACTAAGCTACTGTGCAAAGGTAGACTTTGCATTAACTTCCTCTGACCAGTGTGGTGTAGTGGTTCAGAACGGTAGTCTCGTAATCTGGGGAACCGGGTTCGCTTCCCTGCTCCTCCACATGCAGCTGCTGGGTGACCTTGGGCTAGTCACACTTCTTTGAAGTCTCTCAGCCCCACTCACCTCACAGAGTGTTTGTTGTGGGGGAGGAAGGTAAAGGAGAATGTTAGCCACTTTGAGACTCCTTTGGGTAGTGATAAAGCGGGATATCAAATCCAAACTCTTCTTCTTCTTCTTCTTCTTCTTCTTCTTCTTCTTCTTCTTCTTCTTCTTCTTCTTCTTCTTCTTCTTCTTCTTCTTTTGCCTCTGGTCTTGCCCACCAGTGACATGTGGCCACTGAAAGGTTGCCTGGGAGGGATTGTGGCGCAGCCTCACATTTTATACCTTTGAGTTTCCACATCAGAAATGTTATGCTTATACTGAGTCAGACTATTGGACTGCCTAGTCCAGACATGGCCAAACTTGGCCCTCCAGATGTTTTGGGACTACAACTCCCATCATCCCTAGCTAACAGGACCAGTGGTCAGGGATGATGGGAACTGTAGTCCCAAAACATCTGGAGGGCCAAGTTTGGCCATGCCTGGCTAGTCCACAGAGCAATGCAATAGATTCGGATCTGAAACCAATGGGGTGCTTTGTAGTTGGAATGGAGGTGGAGACAAAGTGTTTAGAAAACAAAGCTTCGTTGCTTAACAAAATTTCATTTGCATTTTATTTTATTTTTAACCTTGCCTCTGCTGAACTTTGAAAGCAACTTCCAGCCAATGGCAGGAAGGGTGACTGAGAGCAAGCCAGTATTGTCACTGACAGGTTTATCTGTCCATGGACTGAGGTCCAGCATTGCCTGCACACTGCACATATCTCTGTAGAAATTTGCACTGATCTGGCCAAAAGGCTCCTTTACATTCCTTGCTGAGTTTCATGCCAATACTTAGCTTAACAAACCAGATGACAGCAGGGTAGCAGAAACATTGAAATGTTCCTGTTTTAAAAGGGATTGGCATACAAACCTCTGAACCTATTTGTCTGAACAGGATACCATCCCTGCACATTTCATCCAATATTGTGTTTTGTTTTTGTTTTAAGTGGAGACGTTATAGACACATTGTGATTTCCCCATTGAAATCAACAGGAAACGCGAGTGAGCCTTTGTTTATGAAATGAAGCAACCCTCTGAAGTGGGAACAAAACAAAGCAGCATGTGGCTATGAAGCAATAAAATGAAGTGGGTTCTCCAACCAAGCAACAAAAACAAACTGATTCATTCATTCATTCATTCATTCATTTTGCACAGTTCTGCTAGCCCAGTGCTGTTGAATGTAACTGACAGTGACCTTTCCGAATTTCTCAGCCAGAACTCTTCCCCCAGTCCAGCCAGCTGAGATAATTTTGAATGGAGCTGCCAGAAACAGAACCTGGGATCTTCTGCATGTAAAGTGTGTGCCCTGCAACTGAGCCTATCTCCCTCCTTGTTTTCAGTACAGGAATCCAGTCTCTACTAAGTCACCATTTGTTGCAAGTAGTCATCCAAGCGTGTACAGTATGTGTTGCAACAGGAAGAGTAAAAAATGATTTCAGCATGCAACAATTGATGGATTGATGTCTCCTTTGGATTTCCATCTTCAGAGTACCAGATAAACACTCCCTTGAACGGATACAGTGATCATTCGGAGAAAGATCTTGAAAATTCTTGTCAAAAGGTTATGAGGTTAGTCCCCCTGACCATCACTCACATGACAGCTCCCATGGAAATCAATGGCACTATTCATGAGTAAGGATGTGTTTACAGGACTGCGCTGGATGCTCAAGAGGCAGCCTGGGGCCATGCACAGAATATATCAGAGTATATCAGAACTACACGTCTTCCTTGACTCCAGCAGCAGCTCAAATGCAAATCTTTGCTGGTTATAGGCAGTTTTCACTCTAACGCATTAAGAGTCAAAGGAAGTCCTTTAGTCCTTAGATTCCTGTTATTGCCATTGAAGAGGAGGCCTCTGGCATGTAACTAGATATCTAGTGGGTTGTGTGTGTTTTTTTTAAGTCCTGCTGATCTTTGACTTTAAACTTCTGGACAGTATTAGTTTACATTTGATTTAAAAACATGTGTGGCATTCTTGGCCTGATTGAGTTACATGGAAAGAACACCAATAAACTTCCTGTTGAAACTAATAAAGGAAATTGTTCCTTCCTTATCAATCTATAAATTATCAATGGGGCTGAGGGGGTTAGAGGGATTTGAAAATGGAAGCATCTGTTTGATAGAAAATAAATTTTGAATGGTGGAAATATCATAACGGAAAATAAATAACAGCAGGAGACCCCCAAACTCAACTGAAGGCAATATTGCACAGTTAAAATCTATCCCATTGCAATAAGAACATATGAAGAGCTCTGCAGGATCAAACCAAAGGCCCACCTAGTTCCATATCTTGTTTTCTACAGTGACCAAACATATGCCTCTGAAAAGCCCACAAGGGGAGCAGTAGCCTTTTCCTGCTTTTGTGACACAGCCACCGGTATTTAGAGCGACGTTGCCTTTGGTCCTGAAAGTAGCACACAACAGCATAACAATCTCCTGACTCATAGCCACCCTCCATGAATTTTACTAATCCTCTCTTAGATCCATTTCAGGATCTTCAACAGCACTGAAGTATCTTAGACTTGTGAACGGGGAAAGGAGGGGAAGTTATTCTCTAGCTTGGATTACAATCCAAGCCAGTAAATAACTACCAGGTGGTGGTAGCTGAATTGGGAATATTGGTGTACTTTGCAAGCACAGCCCATTTATCTTCGAAACTGGATCGATACAAAATTTGCTATTACCAGGACCGAGCCCTTAGTCACAGTCATCTATGGCAAGTCTTTTGGAATGCCTTCCCCAGCCTGGTGCGCTGAGATGTTTTTAACTAGAGCTTGAATCTGGCATTTTATACCTGCAACACGAATGGGTGACTAGTGCTTGAACCTGTTGCATGTACAGATTAATTTATCTTCCCTTTAGTACAAATTACCAGTATTCCTGTGATGAAGGCGGCTTGGCATATTTACAACAGAGTCTCTGTGCCTTTAGCAGCCACATAAGCTAGAAGTCAGCAGCTCAAGTTTTTTTTCCCCTATCATTGCATCAGCCAGAAAAGTTTCACCGGCTGATTTCTGCCTATTATGCAAAAAGCACCTTGTCCTCAAAAAGACACCCATCTTGTGAGCTGTTTTACAAAATCCACAAACCAGTCTTCCTTTCCAGGGCATTCCAGATTCAGTAGGTGGGTTGCAATCTTCAAGACCACCTTCTACACCTTCAGTGGTACTGATGCATCCAAGAAGGTTGCTGTTCTAAACCACCCACATAGTTTCTCCATCAAGGAGGCCTCTAACTGGAGATGGTGGTTAGAGCATTGGAGAGAGCTGGGTTCAAACCTCCACTCAGTCATGAAGCTCATAGGTGACCTTGTGCCAGTCCTTGTTTCACAGCCCAATCTACCTCGCAGGACAGTTGTGAGAATAAAATGTCAGTGAGCCTGGTATACCTTCCCAAGCTCCTTCATGAAAGGCATAATAATAAGTTTGCCCTTGTGTAGAGTGGGGCTGATGGAAACCCATGAATAGCACAGGAGGTAAAGCAGAAAAAAGGTTTCCCACTAGTGTATCAGTAAAGATAAATAGATGTCCTCCAAATTCCAGTCTGGCAACCCAAGTATAAAAGCTGGGCCCTCCTGACAAACTAATTACCGTATTGGCTCGAATATAAGCCACACCCGCAAATAAGCCACACCTTTAAAATTTTGGCGCTTGGGGGTGGCTTGGGAGCTGTGGATGGGATGGGTGCCATTGCCCTGCACTCTCGGGCTGCACTCTGGGGGGGTGGGGAGCCATGTCACTTTGCCGGTGGCGTAAGGTCGTGAATATAAGCCGCACTTTGACTTTTCACAATCAGAATTGGGGAGGGGGAGTGTGGCTTATATTCGGGCCAATACGGTAATGTGATCAACCAACCATGTAAAAACATGCCTGGAGAAAAATAAATCAGCCCAAGCTGTGGACATGCAATCCACGTTTTAATTCCTGGCCACCGTGGCTAGGGTCCTGTTCATTACCCAGAGTCGTTTTAACTTCAAAACAAAGAGAGCCTTTCCCTTGCGCTGATTCAGCAAAGCATCCTTTTTAGTCCACCGTGCATGCCCTTGTCCAAAATTAAGCAGCAGCCAAACTGTTTTCCTACATGGTGGCCTAACTGTGGTATTCCCCTAGCTGATGAACTGCGTGCTGATCCGTACGTTTCTGCAGCAGGTTTGGAGTCGGGAACATTGTTTGTTATTCCACTCCCTGTTCCAAACCCGAGAAAACATTGTTTATAGGAAACTTCAAAAGACTCTGTCTTAGATATCAGGCCCATATTGCATGCACCTTTGCCAAGTCAAATTAGGTTATTTTACTTGATATTAAGTTTGACAAGCAAAGAGACTGTGAAAACCAGAATTCCAGCAGGGTGTGCCTCCTGTAATTCAGTAATTTTTTTAGTGTTACAATTCTCAACAGTAGCTCTTTTCTCCACTCTTAGATTATATTACTGTCTATATTTATCTTGTCTTGAAATGTGCCTCCTTGCATCCTAGCCTGCGTCTAAGATCAAGATTCTTCTGTAATGGAGATAAAGCAAGCAGACTTTGTTTTGGCTAGCAAACTTGTGCTGCCACTTGTACATGTCTCTGTGGCTTTGTTTTATATTTACCAGGGTAAATTAGGAATCGATTGTGCTGGTCGTGGAGTACCATGCACATGGCAGGCTTTGTTTTCACCTGCAAAACACCTAGAAACATTATACATCCTGTTCTCAGGGGGAACATTTCACATCCAGTTCTCCACAAGTAAACAAACAGTAACCAGCCACTGATCAAAAAGGATAATTGTAAGGAGATAGATGGTAGATAGATAGATGATAGATAGATAGATAGATAGATAGATAGATGATAGATAGATAGATAGATAGATAGATTAGATAGATAATTTATTTTTTTATACCCCGCCCATCTGGCTGGGTTTCCCCAGCCACTCTGGGCAGCTTCCAACAGAAAAACAACAGAAAAATGAAATAAAATAATCTATTAAACATTAAAAGCCTCCCTAAACAGGGCTGCCTTCAGATAGATAGATAGATGATAGATAGATGATAGATAGATAGATAGATAGATAGATAGATAGATAGATAGATAGACAGACACTGTAGGTAGGTAGGTAGGTACCTAGAGCAGCGTACATGCTGTGCATCCAGGGGTGGGGGCGAGCATCCCAGGGGGCAGCGCAGCGATGTCACCCCCCCCCCTCAGTGATGACACCTGGGGCGGCCCACACCTGCCACACACCCCTTCCGCCGCCACTGGCCACAGCTGCAGCCTTGAGGAAGACAATCACTCCCCTTTCCATGATGCAGAGCAGGAGGCAAGGAATCCAGCTAAAAGGGAACCAGGCACCTGTGGCTACTTGCTTGGGAGCAGGTCCAAAGGAATTTGCCTCCTCAGTTCCACCCTCCCAAAGCAGGGGAGGAAAACCTCAACAAGGAATCTCCATTTCTTTCCCTGCAAGCAGGGCCATCTTAAGCGTAGCTGGCGCCCTGGGGCCATGGTGCAAACTATCCCTCTGCCCCCCCCGTTTCCGAGCGCGTGACGACTGTCTGGCGGGCACAGCCCACAGCGCGGCTTTCACAGGCGCCACAGCGCGGCGCCCCCCCCCCCTGGCAGCCTGGCAGCCTGGTGCCCTGTGCCACCCAGCCTTGCCTTACGGCCAGCCTTGACTGGAAGAAGAAGAAGAATCGTTTGGGGGGGTTGATTTTGTTTGTTTGTTTGTTGTGAGTGTCAGGAATTTTACTTTCTGAAATATGGCTAGCCTAGAAATGCCAAGGGCTGAAGCTCAAACTTTCTGCATTTTATTTACTTACCCCTTACAAACTTAGTTACTTACTGAATTATGTGGCTGCCCTATAAAATAAAGTCCCAGCACAGCTCACAAATCAAGTACAGTGGAACCTCGTTTTACGACTACCTCCGTTTATGAAAACCTCCGTTTACGAACGCCGCGGACCCGGAAGTGTTCACATCCGGGTTCCGCAGCATCAGATGTGCAGACATGATCTGCGCAGCTCGTGCATGGGCAGAAGCGCTCTATCGGTGCTCCGCGCATGCACAGAAGCATGCCTTCGGTGAGCAAATACCTCGGTGAGTGGCCTCTGCGGAACGGATTGCGTTCGCAAACCGAGATACCACTGTACAATGAAGATACAAACTAAAAGTGAATAAAACTATTAAAAAGTTTTAAAATACAAATTCAACACAAGATATAGTAAAACTAAGGATCCATATGCAATGTTATGGGCTTACAAATATTTCTGCCTGTTTGATCCTCAGAGTTTGATCCTCAATTATCTAGAATACAAGGAAAAGCATGGGAAAATCTTCAATGAAGAATCTAGGAGGAAGAGATCAAGAATGGCCTGAAAGTCTCATGTGGCTCCTCAGCCTGATTTCTGTGGGATATCCAGCCTCATATAACCAACATGCTTAACTCTAATTAATGCATGAAGGAGTTAAGATCATAGAGTAAACTGCCCTGCTGGGCTTAGCAAAGTCACTCCCCCATACTTTGGGATGAAGAGACCAAACACTTTAGTCTCTCACTTCCACCAAATATGGAGGTCTAAGCAGAATTAAGAAATTTATCTTTGTGTTTCTATACAAATAATTTAGAAACATTTACTATTTTGGAACCTAAGTTATTATGCCTCTGTTTTTTTGATGTTGTTTGGGAAAGCACATGAATCTGACCTTTGAAGAGTTTGTGAGTAAACCATTACTTTGGAAGCAACTTAGAAGGGTATATTTTAAAGGTCTAACAGCCTATTTTTCCACACTTTTCCTTGCTGCATATTTTGTGATTTAAATCTTTGCAGGGTTCTCTGACTTACCCCAAACCTGGACCTAGGCATCCAGAGAAATCTCATTTTTATATTATCCCATAACTATTTCCCCATTTACCAAGTAAACCAACAATTTCATGTGGGTGGGGGAACCTAGAGGGAGAAAAGAAAGGAAAGGCAGGGGGCGACAGAGAAGAGTGGGAGAAGCCCTTTGGAAAGGATCAGTTCAGACCTCTGGCAAGACCTCTGTCCTTCCCCAGACCAGTGGCAGACTTTGAGCACTGAGATCTTTCAGTGGTGCCCTGTGCGATGCTAAAATTCAGCACCCCTGCGTCTCGCACTCTGTTCTGCAGCATTGTTGTTGTGCCCTCTGCAATGCAGTGCCCAGTGTGGCCAACCCAATTGCACTACCCTAAAACCGCCTCTGCCCCTACTGCCAGTTGAGCAGGGAAGAAGAATAAGGTAAAGGAAGGGGTGATAGAAAGAGAGAGCCAAAAAAGGAGGAGCTCCAACTCCATCCATTGCAAGCATGTGACCCCTGACAGGTTACCCCCAAGGGAATGTGTCCCTTGGCAGAGAAAAGATTCCGCGTTCAGCACCCTGTATACAGTGGTACCTCAGGTTACAAACGCATCAGGTTACAAACTCCGCTAACCCAGAAATAGTACCTCAGGTTAAGAACTTTGCTTCAGGATGAGAACGGAAATTGTGCTCCGGCGCCACGGCGGCAACAGGAGGCCCCCATTAGCTAAAGTGGTGCTTCAGGTTAAAAACGCTTTCAGGCAGGGCCGGCTCTATGGGCAGGCTGGGTGGCGCAGGGCGTCACGGTGCCGGCCCGCCGGGGGGGCACCACGCAGCCCGCCTGCCTGCCCGCCGGCCGCTCCGCCGTGCAGCAAGCCCGCCCGCCCTCCTGCCCACCACGCAGCAGCGCCCTTGGCGACCGTGCTGCGCGCTGAGCCCAGCCGCCCGCCCGCCCGTCGCGCTGGAAAACGGGGCGGCGGGGGCGGCGGAGGGATCCATCGCACCACGGCGCCAAAGGTGCTTAAGACGGCCCTGCTTTCAGGTTAAGAAGGGACCCCGGAACGAATTAAGTTCTTAACCAGAGGTACCACAGTACTTTATTCAGCCATGTCCAGGATCATCAAAGTGAATGGTCCAATAATAATAATAAAAAGATTCATGGCACTGGTTGTATTCTGCTTATGTCAACTCACAACCAGTTCTTTCTATATGAGAGCAATAATTTAGGACCAGAATTGGTTAATGGCAGACGGCCAGCAGTGTGCTCACACATGTGCATTTACACATGGTAATTGAAGAATGGAGGGTTGACGCACTGAGACATGTGTGTGTGTGTGTGTGTGTGTGTGTGTGTGTCCATCACGCACATTGAACCATTATACCAGCGTGTGTAAATTTTAACTGTCGCCCTCGCATACAACTTAATCAAGCCCCATGAAAGATCTGAAAGTGTAACTTTATTGGTTTCTTAGCAAAGGCTGCATGCTTTGCATCCTGGGGATAATCCCGCAGGGTTGGGATTCATGAATGAGGTCTCGACAGGAAGAGGTGATTACGCCGGGGGATGTGAGAATTCACCACAATGAATATTTACAAGCTATAAATCCAGCTGTTAATTTCAGGTTATCAAAACCAATCAGCGTATCCGAGTTCCCAAACAACATCTGATCACCATCATCATGCTGGCAATCGGGTGCTGACAAACATATACAGCGGAGCTGAATTTACTTAAGGATATGGCACTGGTTTCCTTCACTAAACACTGAAATGTGACCTCAATTACCAAGTCAGCTCTTACTCAATGTTAGAACATGAGGAAGAGGGAAAGTAGTACTGCTTTAGGAGGGGGAGAGCAGAAAACTTGAACATGCAATGTACAAAGCAGAGGGGGCGGTGTTCCTTTGGAGTTGGAGGAAATTTGAATGACTCTTTTTTAATTTAAAAAACACAACAACAACAACAACAACAACAACAACAACAACAACAACAACAACTGAAATATAGAGATATGCTGATTAATTGCAGGCAGATCTCTTCTATAATACAAAAGCACAGCTAAGCTGGTTCATACTTGCTTATTTGCAGTGCAAGCCCAAAGCATTTTTCTGCCCAAAGAGTGCCCCTCCTCCTCCACGGCTAGTGATTGGGCGGGGGGCGGGATACATGAACAAATACCCAAAATGAAAAACAGTTATCCTTCTAAGTGCATGCTTTTCCACATTTTGCAAGGCAGATGTGCACACAAGTGTGTGCATTTGTGAAAATAGCATGTGTATTTTATTTAGAGGGGGGGTTCCTGCTGGCATAAAAAACACAATAATGCAGAAATGTGGGGAATGAAACTACGACTGCACAAACAAGAAAGGGGGAAAAGCTACAATTTTATCTATTCCTAGCAGTGGCCCAAACATCCAAGAGTCTTGGTGGGCAGGAATGGGGGAGATGGCTCCAACTAGGTTTGCCCAATTGTTTCTGAAAAGTGCAAATAGTGGGCATTTGGAATAGCTCAACAGCAATGCTATTCCACAGAACAGGGGCAGCCATACTAAAAGGCCTGCTCTGAGGTACTGTGGAAAGGGCTTCTGAGATCTTTGGACATTGCAGGAGGAGCTTCCCACAGATCACAGGGATCTACACAAGAAGTCTTTGCATTAGCGGGACAACTTTGTATACTTATGGGGCAGTAGTGAACTTAGTTTTGCTCAGAGTCAATTGATTTCAAAAGTTCTTCTCTATAGCTTTTACTCCAAAAAAAAACTTAGTTGGCTACTGCCAGTTTTAAATTATTTCATAGCTTTATTTATTATTATTTTTTGGTAGCGATACTTTTCATGAATTAGTAATTTGCATTTTTCATTATGCATCCCCTTTTCCCCTGCTCTTTGTTTTTGAAGTAGTTATGCTTTCAGTAACTTAAACATCAAACGGGATTATGCACTGCACTATAGAGTTCTCACTCTGTTAAAGTGACAACCTGATTATGATGAAGATTACACAATTTGCTACAACAGCAGTTTCTTCTGCCAGAAATCCCACTCTATCCCTGCAGACCAGCCTGCCCTGCGTGGTGAGGCACTCCTTGATTATCCTTGCTCCTTTTCAACAGCTATGACAAGAAGGTAGAGCATTGTGGGGACATTGCACAGTAAGATGCTTCGCCACCATTTTGACAGCCTAGCTCTTTGCCTTGGTCCCTATTCAGAGGAATGCTTGGTAGATGTCACTCTGAAACACTTATTTTCACTTGGTTGCTCAGGGTGCTTATATATTGCTTTTCAGGTGGACATCACACGTGGATTTAATAACATTGTTACGTAAAGTTGTTAATTATGCTACAGGGGAAAGAAAGGCATTTTGAAAGCCTGCTTTGTTTCATTCCCTGCCCCACACCTCCCTCAGGGCAAGATGGTTCTTCAGAAGACCCCATGGTAGCCATTGTGTGTGCAGGGGCTGCCACTAGAAGCTGGGTGGGGAATATATCACAAGCTGTATCTGTTGTTTTTCCTTCCCTCCCTCAGGACAAGAAGACCCTGTGGTACCAGTTGCATATGGTGGGGCCACCCAGTGCCGGATTTACATACAGTGGTACCTTGGTTTATGAACACAATTGGTTCCGGAAGTCTGTTCATAAACTGAAGCGTTCATAAACTGAAGCGAACTTTCCCATTGAAAGTAATGGAAAGTGGATTAATCTGTTCCAGACGGGTCCGCGGAGTACTCAACCTGAAGCGTACTTAACCCGAAGCATGGGTGTAATTGGTTCCAGAAGTCTGTTCATAAACTGAAACATTCATAAACTGAAACGAACTTTCCCATTGAAAGTAATGTAAAGTGAATTAATCTGTTCCAGATGGGTCCATGGCGTTCGTAAACCAAAAATTCGTAAACTGAGGTGTTCGTAAACCGAGGTTCCACTGTATAAGCTAAACAAGCTATAGCTTAGGGCCCCACTCTCTTGCCCCCCCCCAATATACTTCTTCATAATTGTATTTCACGATTAATATACTTCTTAATTGCATTTCAGTTCAACAATTACTTTGATAAAATACATATTTTGTTATGTGCAAATGGCTTTAGATACCTATTAGGTCCACAAATTACCATTTAGCACAGGCTTCCTCAACCTCGGCCCTCCAGAAGTTTTGAGACTACAATTCCGATCATCCCTGACCATTGGTCCTGCAAGCTAAGAATCATGGGAGTTGTAGGCCAAAAACATCTGGAGGGCTGAGTTTGAGGAAGCCTGATTTAGCATATATTCAACACAAAAAACAGCGACAATTTGTTGTTGACAAAGGACAGCTGGACATAAAGGGCCCCACTACCTTCAGTAGCTCAGGGCCTCATCAAACCTAAATCCGACCCTGGGGCCACCACTGGAAAATGGATGGTGGAAGTTCACAAGCCCTATCTTCTTCTTCTCCTCCTCCTCCTCCTTCCCTCCCCTCACAAGACTCTTCCCCCACCGCCACCCTTTAAAAGCCCCTGCTTTGTACATCTCTCCCGGCTTCCCAGAGAAATTTCACATCTACGCAATGTGTTCAGCTGCCATTTTAGCTCACTGCTTCATTAATATCAGCTTTGCTCCCAGAGCACTGCTAATTGTTTTCTTAGCCATGGCAAGGAAATTACAGCCGCTGCCTGAAGTTCGGAGCCTGAGAATAACGTCATAAACCTTTGCAGAATCAGATTTGCAGATTCTCTTCTTTCGCTGGCTTCATCGTATCAAGGAGGAGGAGACCTGTCAGGGGTTTCGCCAGAAGCCCTTGCCATCTGCACCACCTAGTCTGTCTCCATGCAGGTTTGCTGAGGTTTCTCTTGTGGCAGTTCCACCTCGGGAGAGGAGGCTGTCAGGGTAAGGATCTATGAAGTCAGACCGCCAGGGGGAACATGGACAAATGATCCAAACAACTATATAAATAAGGAGCTGCGTAAAAGTTTCTTCTGAGAATCTGAAAGACTATTGCCTGTAATTAGTTAATCAGCGTAATTGTTTCTAATTAGACTTTAGAGGCACATCAGAGACTTGACTAGCTCTCCAGAAGGGAGGGGGGAGGGAGCGGAAAAGCTTCCACTCCCATGTTAATGACAATCATAACCCTCCAAGCTGTCAGGGAGGCTTCTCGTCTAATTGGAACCATTCTTACTGGAATGGGAAGCGAGATTATTTGCGAAAAAAGACACCCTCAGCATGTAATTTTCTATGTAACAAATCTAGAAAGATGGGTGCCCTTTGATCTTGATTCTTCTGTTATTGCTGTTCACACTGGGAAGGGTGATTTAATGAAACAATCTCAAGGTAATTTACCGCCTTTGAAGTACTGAAAATGTGCTGCCAACCCAATTTCTGGTTTTGTGGAGGCTGCAGCAGCAGTCGCTCAAGGTTGCTTAACAGAGCACCAGAACTGGAACATCAAGACATCAAAGGTTAAGGTGGCATGTGATTAATATCCCAAAGTATTCATTTGTTTCTGCCTCAGAGCCAATCTGACTAGTTATTGTCACTGGCTAATTTACACTTTGTGAGTAGTAGTTGCTGTTATTACTTACGTCGGCCAAGAAGGAAGATTATAAGTGTATTTTCATGAAGTGGGCAGTATTTGTGAATTGAGACATCGGGATCGACAGTCAAGGGTGGTCTCAGAACATAATAATAATAATAACAACAGAACATAATAATAATAACAACAACAACAACAATGATAAAAACAACTAATACTTAAATGTGTACAGTGCTTTCAGGTTCTCAAGCACTTTCCATGCATTATGTAGTTTTAATCCTTACAACAGCCCTGTAAAATAAATTGATAATTGCAGATGGGGAGGCTGAGGCTGAGAGATAGTTGCCAGTTTTGTAGTTCAGAACAAGGCAGATATGCTGCTCTGCCCCACCAAACCAGGTGCTGCTGCTGTAGGGTGCTTAAGAAATATTTAAACACCCCACAATGATAAGGCAAGTTGGAGTCACCAACTTCTAAATAAATGCTCGAGTGCCTTGGGAAGCAGGCAGAAAAACTAATGCCTCTTTAGCAGTGGAAGAAAACTTTGAGGACAGTGTAACAAAGGCTGCTAGTTCTTTACTAATGCTGGTGGTCAACAAAAGAGGTTTAAAGACTGTCTCAAGACAAATCTTTTTTAAAAAATGTAGTATAAACACTGACAACTGGGAAACACTGGCCTGCGAGCGCTCCAGTTGGAGAACAGCCTTTACCAAAGGTGTCGTGGACTTTGAAGACGCTCCAACACAGGACGCAAGGGAGAAACGTGCTAAGAGGAAGGCATGCTTGGCAAATCCACACCGTGATCAACTCCCGCCCGGAAACCAATGTCCCCACTGTGGAAGGATGTGTGGATCCAGAACTGGCCTCCACAGTCACTTATGGACCCAATGTTAAAACCATGTTTATGGGAGACAATCTTACTCGGATACGAGTGATAGAAGAAGAAGAAGAAGAAGAAGAAGAAGAAGAAGAAGAAGAAGAAGAAGAAGAAGAAGAAGAAGAAGAAGACACATTGGAATTAAGGTGAGAGCCATGTATTTAATGATTATTTACTGTCTGCATACGTGTAACCTTGCTATCTAAAGCTGCACCCATATACTCTTACTCTTTTAATTTCCGTGTAATAAACCAATCTGTTTCTACTTCCTTGTGTGGCAAGTTCTTTATTAGGCAAAATGGTTAAAGATAGACACATATTTTTAACAGACACATGTCCTGATTCCACGTAAAAGGTTCCATTCCTCTTAGCAATGTATGTTGGATCTAAACATGGTGGACACATATGTGGATTCAGACATAAACCTCGTAAAAAAAAAAATTGGCACAGCAATACATAAAACTGGCCTGTGAAGAAACTGACTGTGGTAAAGATGTGACATTAATATGGTAAACATGCCATCTTTGCGGCTACATTATGGTGTTGGATGACCCTATCTTCCAAAAGATTCCTAAAATGACAACACTGGGATTAATGGCTTCCCATTTCCCTGGCCTTTTCATGGACTTTTCAGGAGTCCAAAACCAGGAACAGAGTAAGAAGAAAGTAAACAGAGAAGATCCCTCATGCAGTTAACAGTGGAAACTATAAACACTCACCTACCTATAGCACAGTCCCGCTGAAAGCTACTGAGCAGTAGGCATGTTTGCCATCCTCTAAACTTTGTACCAAACCAGGGTTATCCACAGCAAGAGCATTTAAAAATGGTCATTGTCTCTAAGGGAACTGCACCATTGCTCTTCCCTCGTACCTTACTAGGATCCCATAGGGAGCCAAGATCCGTGCGTGAAGTTTCAGTTTCCTAACTGTAATCATTCATGTTTAATCCTCTGTTTAAGATACTGATGGCAACATACTAAGCTTTGCAGTGTCGTGAAGCAGAGGAAAGCTTTTGCCGCAGTGGGACGATGTTGGCTTTTTTGGTGGAATACAGTATTGGGTTGTATCCAAAGTAGTGCTATGTTACTCGTTCCATCAGCACAGGGATTTTTGCTTGTGTAATGGAACTCCTCCCCCTGTGGATCCCCTAAATATGTTCTAGGGGTTACCCGAAACCTCTGGAGCTGATTGGGGGAGGTTGTCCATTGCTGTGAAGAGAGGATAAATTTCTATTTGTACAAGCATAAATCCTTGCAGTAATGGAACAAGGGCATTGAATAGAACCCAGAAAGTTTGCTCCAGTAAGACGCATCCGTGGATTCTTTTTGTACACTGTGTTGTTTATGTATGGTAGCAAAAAGAAATAGCCAGCTATAGCTTCCTTGTCCAAAAACATATGAAGTGGTTCAGGCAGATGAGATATCTGCAAATTGTACTTCATGTAAGAGGGGGAATGTCACATAGGATCTTCACACTGGCTAGGGTTAGAAATCATTCCCCCTTACATTCCCTTAGAGTGGAGAAGCATCATTTGGCTAAAGCCCTACAATGGGATCAATATCATCCATGGTCTCTCTGGTTTCCAGTGTCACTTGGAATGATGACATAGAGAAAGATGCTGTACTAGCACAGCTTATTATCCCAGCCTCGATGCACACTAGCATTCAAGAGCAAGAGACAACTTAATTTTAGAGATTTAGTTTCACCTGTTCTTAATTAGCCAGATAGAGTCACTTGCCTGATATTGAGCACCTTTCAAGCCCTGAAATATTTTATGTCAGGAGACATAGCCATATGCTAAATCTACTTGTGCATTCCTAAGTAAACAGTTTTGGCTCCATCTATAGCTGTGCTGACACTGGTGGCATGAAAGAAGACACATGTGGGTGTAGCTGGTGCCATGGAGTTTAAATAGATTGGCAAGCCAATCTATACAGCAAAATGATTACAGAGAACAACCAACCTTTTGCCATATAAACTTACTGCTTTTAACCTCATGCTCATGCCATGCAGCATAGTTTAGGAAAGTGCAGGTTATACATTCTTTTCAAAGCCATTGAGCAGACGTAATATTTTAATTTTCTTTCCATTAGTTCTTCTGCTAAATATTTTTGTTCTTGCTCTTGTGCTTTACCTAGCAGTTTCTGGGTAAATGGAGAAGCCTAGAAACTTTTAAAGTTTATCGTCTTCATCATTAGGATCACAATCAACTGTTAACAGGAACAAATTATGCAGAAGGGAGGGGAATTTTGAAGAAGTTCTCCTTGCTATAATTAATTTCCTTGCAAAAATTTTAATTGATATGATCCCAGTTCCATTATTTCTCAACACCCCCCATTGTGGATGCTGTTGAATGTAGGGACTTGTGAATAAATAGGGTGCGGTTGAACTGGAAGAGAGGGCAGCAGAGAAGTGGGACTCAATGACTGCACACTGCTAATGTACACCTATCCCTATGACTCTAGACCCCACCTGTAATAGTCTGCAACTGCAGCTGATTCTCTCCCCTTACCTTTTGTTTCCTCCTTTGTTTGCAAGAAACAAAGTCGAACCATGGCAAGTCTTCAGCCCTTTTCACATGCTTGTTGGCTTCCACATAATCATCTGCACTGGGATCACTAAAAAGACTGTGACCTCCAGGGCCATAGCTGCCAAGTACCCCGTTTTCCCCGGGAAACCTCCGTTTTTACTTACCTTTTCCCGGTGGTCTCCCGTATCACTTCGTCTCCTGTTTTTCTCCGTTATTTTCTCCTGCCGGCGGCCATTTTTTTCTGATTTGCCCTTCTATGGGCACCAAAAATGGCCACCACTGGCTTCAAAAGTCGCATCTACGCATGTCTGGAAGTGCATAGACGTGACTTCCGGTGTCGGCGGCGGCCATTTTGGTGCCCATAGATGGGTGGAGCGACACCGGAAGTTGCGTCAACGCACGTCCGGTCATGCGTAGAAGCGACTTTTGAAGCCTGCGGAGGCCATTTTTGGTGCCCATAGAAAGGCAAAGCGACACCGGAAGTTACGTCGACGCAACTTCCGGTGTCACGCGGCTGCCGGTCCCGGATTCTGCAGTCCGGGACTTGGAAGGTAAGTCCAGGGCAGGCACGTGACTTGGTCAGGATCGTATTGGGGTAATGGCTGTATGAACTGGGCCTCCCCAACACACCAAACAGAAGTGGTGGCTTGTACAGCAGATACTTCCAGTTTGCACTATGGCCTCTGCATTATGGCCTGACTGGGCCACAGGTCTGCCAATGGCCCCGCACATTACAATGCCAATTACATGGAGGTCAAAAAGTGTCGGAAGCAGGCTGTGCACATTTAGAGATCTTAGTCAGTGGAAGAGGAAGAGGATGTATGATACATACCACTGAGTGACTTTCCCAAAATGTTTCTGGGTACAATTTGGGCTTGTTCTTAGGGTAGCTTGTTCATCCAACATCAGTTAATTTTTCTGTTTTGCAAAAAGAAAAGAAAGAAATATCATTAAGTACTAAGATAGGCCATTTACCATATATTCCTGCGTATAAGATGACTGGGCGTATGAGACGACCCCCAATTTTTCCAGTTAAAATATAGAGTTTGGGATATACTCTTCTGTAGATTTCTGCATAGAACAATGCAGGCAAGAACGAGCCGTCTCAGGAACAGTTTCTTCTCTAGAGCGATTTTGGCCTTAAATGGAAAGCCTGGACTTTGAAGTCATCTTATTTTACTTGTTATTTTGTATTATATTTACTGTTTTTAATTAGGTTTTTATAATTTTGGATTATGCGGAATGCTTTATCGGAGTGGATGTAGCAACCGAGTAATTTCGTTGTTCCCGCAAGGGGACAATGACAATAAAGATATCTTATCTTATCTTATAATAAATATGACCCGACGTATAAGACAACCCCCGACTTTTGAGAAGGTTTTCCTGGGTTAAAAAGTAGTCTTATACACAGGAATATACAGTGTTTGAAAAGTCTGTGGGAATTCTCTTGATGGGGGGAAAAATAGAATAAAATAGTCAACTTCTCTAGTCTGAGGCTACCATATTGCCTGCTGCTTCCCAGCTGTGCAAAATAAGATTATTGCATAGAACGCAACACATGATGACACAGGAGATAAGTGGGGGAAAGAGAACATTGCAACAAACGGTACAACAAGCATTGCGACAGGCGTTTGTGGGAATGTGTGCGGACTGCTCACCCAGTGAAAGAGAATCCCCCCACCCCCGTTGCTCAAAAGCAGGGAGAACATTTAATCACTGTCCATCTTAACTAGGGCAGTTTTCTTCACAGTTTCAGAGAACTGCAGACAGTGGCAAAATGTTATCTGGGGTCCATAGCCATGGGCATAGAGCAAAGAAAGTGAATTTGACGACCTGGCTACATCTGGAGTTTATCAGCTCTTTTCCTGGTTAGTATTACAGTAAACAATTATCTGTAGATCAGGAGACAGCAAAGACTTTAAAGACCCAAATTACAGAGAAAGACAGAGAGAAGGAGAACAGAGGAGATAAAAAGGAGCCTATGCATCTTATCGTGCTAATGAAATCAACCTGACAGGCATGCCAGGCTGCAAGGGTATTACAGTGTCTGACATTAAATGAGCAGTTACACCGCTGGCTCCTAAGTCAAACAGCAAATAGACACAAAAAAGATGAAAAATGCCCTGCCGTGTCACTGCAAGTGATTTATACGGGACAGCGAGACAGCTGGTCAATTTTAAAACCTCCTCAACAGAGTTGTCAGGATAATGGCAAAGCTAAAAATTGTTGATGAGCAGTGGAAGGCTCAACGCTGCAATGCTCAGTGACTCAGTGAGCCCTAAGCACCAGGAAATGGCAGCAAGGGACAAGCAGCTGCTCAGTGCATGCAAGTTCTAATGCAAGGGTCGGCAAACTAAGGCCTGGGGGCTGGATCAGGCCCAATTGCCTTCAGGATCCGGCCCACAGACTGTCCGTGGATCGGTGTGGGGGTTCTGTTTGTCTGGGCTGCACCATTTTTCCCCAGCGCCATTCCATTCCCCCCCCCCAGCCCACAATGGCGCCTCTTCCCTCCCTCCTCCGGGCTTCTCCCTGCCCTGCCTAGAGGAGTAGAGGAGGGAGGGGGCTGGGCTGAGCTGGCTGAGCACCATTTTAAGCAGCCCCTCTCCAGAGCCAGCATTTCGTGCTGCTCATCTTCCCTCCACTGTCACCGTCGCTGTGGTGCAGAAAGGGCAAAAGGCACAAAATCTGTGAAAATGGCACGAAAAGAAGAACAGTGGTGGAGTACTAGTCTTGTCATTGTTTCCACATCATCTTCTAGTGATGAGGAAGACTGAGAGCCACTATTCATGCCAGTGCTGCTGATTTTTTAAAGAGTTTTCAAGGGTTTCCAGAGGTTTGGAGGGTGTTTACAGGCTTTTCAGATGCTGTTCCCCACTATATGCAATTTCACATATATGCACATTACCTGGGAATGTAACCCCTGTAGAAGTAGGGAGTCATCTGTTTATTAAGTGCAGGTACCTGGGGTGGAATCTGGGGCATTTAGCCTGCAAAGCATGTTCTCTGCTGATGAGCTGATGGTGGTTGTTCCTGATGAACTCTGCCCTAGTCTTTCTTCCCAAAAAGTAACATTTTGAAGTGTCTTTTGATATCTCCGTACGCCGCCTTGAGACTCATTGTGGGAGGCTGTATGGAAATGAGTTTAATGAAACAAATTCCATGCCTTGCCCCCAAAAGGGAGATTAGAAAATGCCCTGTAAATTATATCCCCCAGTTTCTGCTCCATTCAAGTCACTGACAAAAATGTGAGCTTTGTTTTAGGTGTGAAAAGGAAATATCTACGGTTTTTCAAACAACAAATTATCCTTACCTGACAGGAGTTTAATGAACAAAAGATCTGAGAGAAGGGAAAGGGACTTAATCCCACCAATTTTCAGTCCTAAACTGCAAATGTAAACACATTGTGCAATGCTGGTTTAATGTGCCTCACGCCATTTGCTCTTCCCTCTCAGAATAAAATGTTGCCACTTGAAAAACTATTAGAGAGATCAAGATAAGATCCTGCTGTGGCATAAACAGGATCAGAGTGACAGATTATGCTTCGAGCCTGTGGAGCAACGGAAAAATACAGACAAATGTTTCTTAAAGTGCTCCAGGTGTAATGGGTGACTAGGATTCTTAGTCAATATGCTGGGCCAAACAGGCTTCAAGATCTTAAAAGAATCTAGACCTCAAGGGTTGCCTCTAAGAATCTTGTTATCTTCAGGACAGTTGAGAGATCACTTTCCAATCTTGTAAGGCGCCGAGTGCTTCGGTTCTCTTTCAACAAGTAGAGATTTTAGCACTTCCCAATACTGAAATATAAATACTAACTCTGAAAAGTGTCTCCTGTGCTCCAAAGTTCCACCAAAAGAAATGCATAATATTGAGCACAAGAAGAATCAACAATACATGTCCACCTAATATACCGTATTTCTCCATGTATAAGACTAGATGATGTCCAAAATTGGGGGGCGTCTTATACACAGGGACCATTCCCCCCATTTTCTTAAATCTGAGTCCCCAAAAATAGGGTGTGTCTTATACATGCGGGTGTCTTATAGACGGAAAAAAACGGTATTTCTCTTCTTCTTTTGCTTCTCATAGCATGCAAGAACCTAAATACTGTGGTTAATCACTCTGTACACGCTCAAATATACCTATCATTCTTCACATCACACTCCAGAAGCATTAATGCACACTTTCCAAGGCTCAGCCATGATGAAAGCCACCACAAATTAAGCCGTGTTCTGCTCCAACATGAATCTGAATATGAAAGCGAAATGCATCGCACAAATGTCGTGTTGGGATATCACATCATTGGATGTGTGTAAGTAAAAGGGGGAGGGGGAACGAGAGCAGCTGAGGCAGGGAGGTGATTTTTGAGGAGTAAACAAGTCAGAGGGGAAAGGGTTAAGCATCCATGTTTCCCACCAATACCACTGATCTTCTATTTCTTTTCCTTCTCTTTTAAACCAAAGTTCACTACAAACATGGTGTATTTATGTGTATCTACCACATGTGTTTAGCACCTAGTTTTTTCCTCCAGCTGAACAAGAACATAGAGCCAGGGCCATTGATTTCTTTTGGCCTTCCAGAGCCAGAATTAACTAGTTTTGTTTTTCTGTCTCTCTCTGTGTGTCTCCTGGAATTATAATTTTTTCTACCTCTCTTCGGCCTACCTCAAAAATATGTTAAGTGTCAATTACAGGCTTACAGCATTTATTAGTCAGGTATGTTGTTACAGTGTCCCCATGCCTGCAGAGAAACAGATAGGAAGTGGGGGGGGGGAGGAAACTTAAGACCTTTTGAAATATTGCTGATCTTTGATTCCATCATAAGTGAGCCTGGAAGGCAAAATTGCATCTGTGTTTTCTCTTTCATTGTCACCAGCGTGGATTGTTTTTTGGCAGCCGCAAAGTGTGGGGAGTTCATCGGAGAAGGACTTGGGAGTGGTAGGACATGGTTCTCCCAGTGGCAGCTGTTGGACTTTTGGGGTGATGGCAATGCTAGTGGAGGAGATGAAAAACCAGACAGCTGGACTGGTGACTGGGAGTGGCCGACAAGACCATATAACACTTGTTCTAAAAAAACCTACATTGGCTCCCAGTACATTTCCAAGCACAATTCAAAGTGCTGGTGCTGACCTTTAAAGCCCTAAATGGCCTCAGCCCAGTATACCTGAAGGAGCATCTACACCCCCATCGTTCAGCCCAGACACTGAGGTCCAGTGCTGAGGGCCTTCTGGTGGCTCCCTCACTGTGAGATGTGAGCTTACAGGGAACCAGGCAGAGGGCCTTCTTGGTAGTGGTGCCCACCCTGTGGAATGCCCTCCCATCAGATGTCAAGGAAATAAACATCTGACTTTAGAAGACATCTGAAGGCAACCCTGTTTGGGGAAGTTTTTTAAGTTTGATGTTGTATCGTGTTTTTAATATTCTGTTGGGAACTGTCCAGAGTGGCTGGGAAAACCCAGTCAGATGGGCGAGGTATAAATAATGAATTGTTGTTGTTGTTGTTGTTGTATCTGACAAACCACACCTCTGTAGGTCTTCCTGCCCCCCAAAGGGCAATCTTTACTTCTTCAGACAATTCAAGTGGTCCCCAGAAACCTAATGCTAAACTAATGCACCAGAAAATTGCATGTGATGATGGTGTCACAATCTTACCCACGCATGGCATGCTAATGGCACTGTGGAGGTGTAGGCATCAAGCAGGACAGGTCAGGGGAGGCCCAGGCCTGGGGAACAATGCAGCCCTTCAAGCTTCTCCAGCCCTTGCAGTTTTCCCCAGGAGACATGCCCTTACCAGCCACATAGCCCCAGGCCATGCCCCCTGCTTTGTCTCCTGGTTGGCTGATGTTGTGGACTGGCTGGGTGCAGAGAAGTGATGGGAGGCACCAGTCATAGAACCTCCTAGGGAAGCCTCAGGCTGGGGGACTGGTGGTGGGACAACAATGACTGGTCAGAGGGAGAAGCAGCAGAATGGTAGGAGGAGGTGTCAGAAGCAGAAGTGGTGACAGGGTTTAGTGAACAGGAAAAGGCTGTGGCAGAGCAGAGTTCAGAATCTGAGGCAGAAGCCAAAGCCAGGGAGTCTCCCCCTTTTGCTGTGAGTAGCTCTCCTCCCCTCTGGTCTCCTAGAACACACAGAGAAATGAAACGAGCAGAGTAGAGGATGGTTGTGATGCAGTCTGAGACTGCGTGGGAAAGACTCTGGAGAGGAGGAGCACTGGGAAGTGGGCACTGGGAAGACAGAACCTTCAGTCCTCGCAACTGCTTTATTGGGGCAAGACCTCCTAGAAAGAGTTGCTGAGAGTACTGGGCAGGAGCTGTGGTTTGTTTACTTGAATAAAGACACTTCACTGGCCTTGGTCAATTTCCTGTTTGTTGCTGACCCACCCCTGACTCCAGCCCGGACACCTGGGTGGAGGATAGAGATGAATGTGGCAGTATGTGTGGAAATTTGCCTACAAAGGTAAAATTTTACATCATGCCAGTGTAACACAATGGTTAGAGTGTTGAACTATGACCTGGGAGAACACCACCTTGAGCTCCTTGGACTATAAACGGAATGAATGAATGAATGATATTGTCCTGCCTACTTTTGCTCCTCCTATTCCTCACTGAGCATGTGGCCCTGACAAGGTTGCTCAGAATGGAATGGCTGCTAAAGGTTCCCCATCCCTGGAATAGATGTTCAAAGCTTTTGAACACGAATTTCACAGACAATTGCCCAAGGTTCATTTGGCGAACAATAAAGAAACATTCGCCATAAACTGAAGCCTGAGATGAATGAGATTAGAACGAGTAATCTCCTAAACGGTGGGTGGGGAACTTTTTTGCTGTTGTTGAAGGCCGCATACTTGTGGTGGTCAAAGTCAGCGCCAATGATGGGTGGGGCCAGAGACGAAACTGTTATGGATTAACTAATCAAGAATGAAGGCCACCCAGCTTCAGTTTTCACCATGGTTACTTCAGAGTCAAGTTTTTAAAATGGAATTCTGGGCTGCAATTCACTCCTGAAGAGAGGAGCATTATGTGTGTGTGTCATTCTTCAGAATGACACAAAACCAGAAAACTACACAAGCAAATCACACTAAGAAGTGTGTGCTAGAAATTTACTGTTTGCTTCTCTGCACCTCCTGGCTAGGCATATTTTAAAAAATAATAAAATAAAACAGGTGCAAGCACAGCTATCTGTGTACATACCCGGTTGGTACTTAATCGGCATACGGAAATAGAACCAACAAATGAGAAGGTGGAATAAACACAAAAGGGAATGCCTACTGGCTTGAATAGGGATGGGGATGGATTAGTAGCAGATAATGCTCAAATGCAGACAAGTCCAGTGTCTCACTCACCAATTCTAATTTGGTGTTGCATCAAAGCAAGTGTTAGCCCACATATTCCAGTGCCTTTTCTCATCACTCATTACAAAAAGTTTGATGATGATAATGATAATAATAATAATAATAATAATAATAATAATAATAATAATAATTTATTATTTATACCCCGCCCATCTGGCTGGGTTTCCCCAGCCACTCATTCTATTGCCTAGAATGATATTTCTATTACAAACCATGCCGATTCTAGGAGGCATGGATTGTTTTAAGAAGTGGGAAACAGATCTAGCCAGGTTTGTGTGAAATGGGGGGAAAACCTAGAATAAAATATAAATTACTTATTGATCGGAGAAAGAGAGGCAGATCTATGAGTTTAAATTTTTACATAGCACCACCTCCAGACACCTCCAGGCACTCACACAGGACCTTCACCGCCTTCACTGGTTCTGATTTGAAAGAGAGGTAGAGCTGGGTATCATCCGCATACTGATGAACACCCAGCCCAAACCCCCTGATGATCTCTCCCAGCGGCTTCATATAGATGTTAAAGAGCATGGGGGAGAGGACCGAGCCCTGAGGCACCCCACAAGTGAGAGCCCAGGGGTCCGAACACTCATCCCCCCCCACCACTTTCTGAACGCGGCCCAGGAGGAAGGAGCAGAAACACTGTATGACAGTGCCCCCAGCTCTTTTAGGGAAGTGGATTTGTTGCACAAGACCGCCCAATCCACTATAATTGCTCAACCTGAATTTGCCTGGAATCAGTTGTGTTTGCCATGGGTATCTTAGAACTACAAAGAAGCCCCTTCTCCTCCTCCTCCTTCTCCTCCTCCTCTTTCTTTCCCCATTACCCCTAAGTGTTGCAAGTGACTTACATGATAAATATTAAAATATTAAATATTAAAAAGTGATCATACTATTCATCCCTCCAAATATATATTTCCTACTGTGACATTATCACAAGGGAGCACCACAAACCAGCAAGCAACAAAAGACCATCCAGTGAGCAGGCGAGAGACAGACACCAACATTCACATGTTTGGGTGCACAACAGAGTATTGGCTTGGAACCAAAAATATGTCAGACTTGGAGCCAGGCACACCTCCCTGGGGTGAACATTTAAAAGACAGGGAGCCATTTAGCTCTTTCCCTCCCCTCCTTCAGAAAAGATTATCAAAATTGTGGTGTTTGGGCATGCTTTTGATGTTGTCTGGTTCTCCCACAGTATGTTAATGGTATTGTTCTTATCCATGTTAAGAGTGTTCATTTGGGGGGGTTTTTTTCATTGAAGTGCTCTTACGATGCTTGTGAGCCACTTTAGGAAAAGGCATGGGGGTTGAAAGCAGCATATAAATACTGACATAAATAAATTTATACCCCACAGACTGCAGGTGTCAAAGGCTTTCCCTTTGAAAAATGAAGGGGAATTTTCAAATAGGTGATGAGTACAACATTTTTTTAAAAAAAACCATTGTAATCTGACTTGTTGCTTCTTTATAGGGCATGTAAATAAACAATAGCTGCTTAAAAAAGATATCTAATAATGTGTACACTGCAGTTTGTGAAGCCACTCATCAAAAAAAATTCAGAAAATCATGACTATTTCCCCCCACCTCAATGTTTCTGTCTCACTGTCTGCCTTTTTAATGGTTTAAAAATGACTCCACCTTTGATTTTTCTCCCCTACAGCCATTGTTAGTGCATTTTTCTCCAGATTTCCCAGGCGGAAATGTCATCTTGTGATACACCTCAGGGTTGCAGGTGTCAGTTCTTGCTGCTTGATGTGGAGCATCCCTTGGAGAAATATCACTGCAGGAGGTGGGGGTGCCAAGACTTGCATACTGGCATCCTTAGCAATCATTGTTAAACTGCCAGCAGTTTGAAGGTACCGTGTAACATTGAAAATCATCTGCAGTGTGGTTGTAATCCTCTAAAACAGGGATGGGGAATACCTGTATCCCTGATTAGATGTTGTTAGATCCCATCTCCCAGCAACTCCACAGCCAGTGGTCAGGAATTATGGGAGTTATAGTCCAAAAATACCTGGAGAACCTCAGGTTAATTACCTGTGGTCTATTTAGCAATGTCTTCCATTAAAAACATTTAAAGACCTACTTACCTTGTTTTTATTTATTTATTTATTTATTTATTTATTTATTTATACCCCGCCAATCTGGCTGGGTTTCCCCCACCACTCTGGGAGGCTTCCAACAAATACCAAAATACATTAAAATATCACAGATTAAAAGCTTCCCTAAACAGGGCTGCCTTTAGGTGTTTTCTAAATGTCAGGTAGTTGTTTATCTCCTTGACCTCCGATGGGAGGGTGTGACAAATTAAAGCACTTTTGAAATGTTTATTTCTGTCCGGCTGGCAAAGAGTTAACCCACCTTCAGCCTGACTGGCATAGAACTCTGATGGGGGCGGGACTGTGCCCGGTTTTAAAAAAAAGAGGGAGAGTCGGTTTGGTCAGTTAGGAGGGAGAGGGAGGAAGGTGTGGTGTGGTGTTATGTGGTGGCTTATATGAAGACAGTTAAGAGGCTAGGAAAACTTAAAGTTAAATGTTTGACTGAGTTTATTTTGTACAACTGGAACAAAGCTAATTAATAAATGACACGTTAAAGAATCACTTATGTTTTTAACACAATAAAACTTCATCTCTGTTTTTGCCAACAAGAGGTCCGTCTGTATTTTTCCAGCGAGGTACCAGGACTCACAGCCGTGGTGACTCAAGAGAGGGCAAAACTCACCTCAGGCAGGGAGGTGGTGGTTTGTGTCCTGAAGTTACACGGAGGAGACTTAGAAGGG
This sequence comes from Zootoca vivipara, assembly GCF_965207765.1. NCBI lineage: Eukaryota > Metazoa > Chordata > Lepidosauria > Squamata > Lacertidae > Zootoca > Zootoca vivipara. The sequence continues at coordinate 49,833,998 of NC_142584.1, forward strand.
TAACCTGAGGTGCCAAGAAGTTGCCAGAGTGCATAGGGCAAACTTCTACGGTGGGGGAATCCAACTGAGGGAGACCCTTTACTGGAGGCAAGAGGTTATTCCTGGGGGACAGCCTAGAGTTTCTTAAGGTACCAGGTCACGCAGGCTGGAAGGCTCTCCTTACTTAGAAACCCATTAGTAAAAGGGGTTTATTTTTGAGGCGGCAGGACCAGAGGGTGGGTGTTTTCCCCTCTGGATTCCTGTGTCGCAGTGGTAGTAAGGTAGAGTGGGACCCGGGTCGTCACATTTTTGGTGGCAGCGTCGTGATCGAAATTCAAAGCTCACGCGCCTAGTTTGGTTTGAGTCTGTCAGGATTTTCCTGTGAGGAAAATGACTCACGTAAGAAAACCCAGAGAGGCAAAAGGAGATGAAAGAACGGAAGGAGCTGAGGGAAGCCCAGGTTCTGAGGTAGAACTGATGAAACTACGAATTGAGATGGCCCGAATTGAAGCTGAGAGGGAAAAGATAGCAGCTGAAAGTGAGAGGGAAAAAGCCAGAATTGAAAGTGAGAGAGAAAAAGCCAGAATTGAAGCTGAGAGGGAAAAGATAGCATCTGAGGAGAGAATGCAGTCAGAAAAGTTGAGGGTACAATTAGAACAGGACAGAATGAAGCTTGAAGAGATACGTTTGCGATCAGAATTAACTAGTAGCCCAGTTAATAATGATAGTATCGCAATTAATTTAAAAAGATTCCCCAAATTTGGAAAAGACGATAATGTCGAATCGTTTCTATTTACCTTCGAACGCGTTTGTGTGGAATTTCAAATACCTGAGGAGAACTGGATGCTTTATTTAAGACCTCAAATTTGTGGGATACTAAGTGAAATTTATGCTGACCTGAGGGAAGAAGAGCTGTCAAGTTACCAAGTATTTAAGCAAAGGGTCAGGGTTCGATGTGGACTCACGGCTGAACAAAGCAGAAAGGCTTTTCGTGAGGCAAAAAAGGAACATAAAGAGACTTATGCCCAACTAGCTAGCCGCTTAGATAAATTACTTGACAGATGGATTCAAGGGAGTGGAGTGAAGGACTTTGATGAGTTAAAACAATTAATTTGTTTAGAACAATTTTTTAAGCAAATCCCTAGCAATTTACGTTGGTTCTTGAGGGATAAAAAACTGAAAACTGTGGCACAGGTTGCTGAGGTCTTAGACGAACTACAAGGAGATTTCAATGAAATAGCATTCCCAAAACACTCACAGAAGGGTAATCCATGGAGAAACAGAGAAAATAAAGACAGGCAAGAAAATTTTCCTGTCAGGGAATCAGTTTCTGACAAGACAGGGTCTAAGAAAATCACTTGTTTTTTCTGTAATCGTGAGGGCCATGTACGTGCCAGGTGCCCCCTGCTGGTTAAGTCGCAAACTACACCTACTGCAGCTAAACAAGTAAAACTGGTAATGCAGTCACAGGAAAATAGCTCGCCTCAGACAGAAGGCTCAGAGAAATCAGACAGTCCAGCTGAGACTACTTCCAAGGTCTTGCAGGTCTGGAGGGCTGAGCAGGAGAGCAACCAAGATTACATGGAGCCAATTGAATTAAATGGTCAGTCTTGTTTTGGTTTGAGGGACACAGGAGCAGAAGTCTCACTTGTTAAATCCCAATTTGTTCCAAAGGAACAGTACCTCAAGGGTCAGTCCTATAGTTTAAAAGGCATATGGGGCCCACATTTTGAAGTACCATTAGCTGAAGTTGATATTACCTACAAAGGATTTTGTGGCAAGTGGAGAGTAGGAATCCTAAATGAATTGGAGGTGCCCTTTTTAATAGGGAATGACCTAGCTAGTCAGAAGCACCGTATTCAAGTGATAACTAGGTCACAGTCTCAAGTCACTGAGAGTAATCCTCCTGCAGTTATAGAGACACCCATAGAACCTGGTGAGGATGAAGGGCTGATTAGCGTGCCAGTGGTCCAGGAGCACGGTGCCCAATTCTTGAGTGATCAAAAAGAGGATGAAACTATAAAAGAGCTGTGGGATAAAGCACAAAGTCCTACTGCAGAAGTAACTGTGGAGAACCCCTGCTTATTTACCACCATTGAGGGAAGACTGTATAGAATTTCTAGGAGGAGGAAAACTGCTGCTGTTTGGGAAAGGAAGAAACAGTTAGTGTTGCCAAGAGCTTACCGGTTGCAAGTGCTACAAATGGCACACGACGCACCCTCAGCAGCGCATCTAGGCATTAGAAAGACTAGTGATAGAATCCAAGCAAGATTTTACTGGCCTGGGATGGGCAAAGACGTCAAAGAGTATTGCAAGTCCTGTGTGATCTGCCAAAAAGCAGGCAAAAGAGCGGACAAAACGCGAGGCTTGTTACAGTCTATTCCCGTAATTACTGAGCCCTTTTCCAGAGTAGGAGTGGACATCCTCGGGCCTATCTCCAGAGTTACTAAAAGGGGGAATAAGTTTATTTTATGCCTAGTGGATTATGCTACGCGCTATCCAGAAGCAATACCTCTAAAGGACATTGACTCAAAGACTGTAGCAAAAGCCCTCATGTCGGTGTTCTTAAGGCTGGGATTCCCCAAGGAAATTATAACAGATTTAGGGACATCCTTCACGTCCAAGACCATGGAAGAGCTTTTAACCCTTTGTGGGATTAAGCATGTTAAAACTACGGCTTACCATCCGCAGTCGAATGGCTTGACGGAGAAATTTAATTCGACCCTGAGCCGGATGCTAAAGACCTATTCCATCAATCATCCTAACGACTGGGATGAGAGGCTGCAACACTTCCTATTCGGTTATCGCGAAGTGCCGCAGGAGAGCACAGGGTTCAGTCCTTTTGAACTCCTATTTGGACGACAGCCACGAGGACCCCTAGACTTGATGAAAGCAGCGTGGTCGGGGGAGGAGCAGATCGACAGCCCTGATGTTGTGACGTATCTACAGGAGCTGCAGAGCGACCTTCAAGAGCTACGGGAGCAAGCTGCTCACAACTTGCAACAGGCACAGCGTCGACAGAAGCAGTGGTATGATGCACACGCAAGAGACAGAACTTTCCAGCCTGGTGACAGTGTGCTCGTGTTAAGAACAAGACGTCGAAAGAAGTTGGAGATGTCGTGGGACGGTCCCTTCAAAGTGGTCGAGAGGATATCAGCGGTGAACTATTTGGTAGAGTTAGATGGGGAAGGGAACCGATGTAAAAACTTTCATGTAAATTTACTTAAGCCTTATTTTGACAGAAATAAGTTGGTGTTACAAGTAAAGGGGAAGATGACCCAAGGAATTCATTTAACTGGGTGGGGAGAGCTGAGGAATGGCACAACTCTAGCAGAGGTGTCATTCGATGAAAGTCTGACCCCAGAGAAAAAGGAGCAGTTAAAATTAGTCCTTGCTCAGTTTGCTCAGATCTTCTCAAACATCCCAGGGAGGACCAACCTAGCAACTCATAAAATAGATACAGGGGAAGCAAGACCCATAGCTACCCCTCCTTACAGAGTGACGGGGGAGCACGCCGACTTGGTCTCTTCAGAGATCAGGGAGATGCTTGCACTGGGATTGATTGAGCCCTCTTACAGCCCCTGGTCATCGCCCCTGCTCTTGGTCAGGAAGCCAGACAATACCTTTCGTCCCTGTGTAGACTTCAGAAAGTTGAACCAGGTGACCGTGCCGGACGTTTACCCCATGCCACGGGTGGACGACTTGGTTGAGACCATAGGAAAAGCGAATTATATATCTACACTTGACTTAACAAAAGGGTACTGGCAAGTGGAAATGGATCCCTTAGACAAGCCCAAAACCGCTTTCATCACTAGAGATGGGTTGTTTGAATTTAAAGTGTTGCCTTTTGGGTTAAAGAACGCGGCAGCCACGTTCCAGCGACTCATCGATAGGATGCTAAGGGGTCTGAAAACGTTCGCCCTTGCGTACATTGACGACATAGCGGTATTTAGCCCATCGTGGAGAGATCACTTACAACACCTAAGTGTGGTCTTCCAGAGGATAAAAGCGGCAGGTTTAACAGTAAAAGCGGCTAAGTGTCAGATGGGGAAAAGACAGGTAAAATACTTAGGCCATGTTCTCGGAGGGGGAGTGATCAGGCCAGATACTAACAAAGTGGAAGCCATCAGAAGCTGGCCGGCTCCCAAAACTAAGAAGCAGGTGCGTGCCTTTATAGGAGCTATAGGTTATTATAGGCGTTTTATCCCCCAGTTCAGCACTCACGCGGCTGTGTTGAGTGACTGTACGAAGAAAAGCCGCCCGGACAAGATTATCTGGACATCACAGTGTCAACAAGCTTTTGAACTTTTAAAGGCTGCTCTGATGACAGAGCCCATTTTAAAAGCACCTGATTTCTTTTGCCCTTTTAATTTAATGACGGACGCTTCAGGTGTTGGTTTAGGTGCAGTGCTGGCACAGGAGGGAGAAGGAGGGTTTTTACACCCAGTATTATATATCAGCCGGAAGCTATTGGAGAGGGAAAAGCACCTCTCCACCATAGAACTCGAATGCCTAGCGATTTTGTGGTCCGTAGGTAAACTGAAGCCTTACCTGTGGGACCGAAAGTTTACCTTATATACCGATCACTCACCGCTGAAATGGCTAAACCAAATGAAGGGTAACAACAGCAAGTTAATCAGGTGGAGCATGCAGTTACAGGATTACACATTTGATGTCAAGCACATAAGTGGGAAGGAAAACATCATAGCGGACGCCTTATCCAGGTATTTTTGAGAGGTATAGGATGGTGCAAATTATTATATGAAACGGTGATAACCCTAGCAGAACATTTGTGCTTAGGCGTTATAATCTAACACATGTCAAACATGGTTTATTTGTGTACAAGTTTATGAGATGTTAATTTAGTTGACTTTGTAATATGAGTGTTATAGAATGCATTGAAGGATTTATAACCCCAAGCCCATTGCTTTGGCATTGCTCTAGTTAGTTAAGAGCAAGCCGACGCAATGTCTTTGTGGTGGGGGAGATATGTGACAAATTAAAGCACTTTTGAAATGTTTATTTCTGTCCGGCTGGCAAAGAGTTAACCCACCTTCAGCCTGACTGGCATAGAACTCTGATGGGGGCGGGACTGTGCCCGGTTTTAAAAAAAAGAGGGAGAGTCGGTTTGGTCAGTTAGGAGGGAGAGGGAGGAAGGTGTGGTGTGGTGTTATGTGGTGGCTTATATGAAGACAGTTAAGAGGCTAGGAAAACTTAAAGTTAAATGTTTGACTGAGTTTATTTTGTACAACTGGAACAAAGCTAATTAATAAATGACACGTTAAAGAATCACTTATGTTTTTAACACAATAAAACTTCATCTCTGTTTTTGCCAACAAGAGGTCCGTCTGTATTTTTCCAGCGAGGTACCAGGACTCACAGCCGTGGTGACTCAAGAGAGGGCAAAACTCACCTCAGGCAGGGAGGTGGTGGTTTGTGTCCTGAAGTTACACGGAGGAGACTTAGAAGGGTAACCTGAGGTGCCAAGAAGTTGCCAGAGTGCATAGGGCAAACTTCTACGGTGGGGGAATCCAACTGAGGGAGACCCTTTACTGGAGGCAAGAGGTTATTCCTGGGGGACAGCCTAGAGTTTCTTAAGGTACCAGGTCACGCAGGCTGGAAGGCTCTCCTTACTTAGAAACCCATTAGTAAAAGGGGTTTATTTTTGAGGCGGCAGGACCAGAGGGTGGGTGTTTTCCCCTCTGGATTCCTGTGTCGCAGTGGTAGTAAGGTAGAGTGGGACCCGGGTCGTCACAGAGGGCGTTCCACAGGGCGGGCGCCACTACCAAAAAGGCCCTCTGCCTGGTTCCCTGTAGCTTTGCTTCTCGCAGTGAGGGAACCGCCAGAAGGCCCTCAGCGCTGGATCTCAGTGTCCGGGCTGAATGATGGGGGTGGAGACCGAGGCCGTTTAGGGCTTTAAAGGTCAGCACCTTTAAAGTTATATTATACTGGGGTCTCTCAAATCCATATGAAGGGAGGAGCCTACTTAAAATAAATTTGTGAGGTATTTTTTCTAAATAGAACTAGAATCTAATAGAACTGTGAGTCAGTGACTTTCTTCTTTTTTGTCTCAAAATAATATAACCTACCTTTCCCACTGCTTAGATTATTGGATGTTTTTCTCTATGAGAAAAACTTGTGCATTTGGCTTACAGTACATCAGAAGATGCTGTGAAATAAGTGGCGGTGCTCTGTCCTTGCCTATCTCTGCTCTACTACAGTGCTGTTTGTTTCCCAACTCTCTGCACTACAGGCAGCTGAAATTTCAAGGCACTGGAGGAATGCGCTACACGCAACATGAGGCGGGATGTTGTCAACACAAGCTTCTCCCACTCCATACCAAACCACTTTTTTATATTTACTGGCACTACATTCCAGTTCAGGAGCTCCTAAGGCAGTTACCTCCATACTCAGGCATCCCTAATAGCCCATCAATTGATAAAATCTCTTGACCCAGCCCATATTTTATGAGCTATTAGAGCTGTGAAGGTTAATTGCTCTTGTAAATGTGCTGTTGGCTCACAACACAGTATCCTGTTCATCCAGGGACACACTGAAGCATTATTTAAACCAGGTGTCCTCTGCCCTCCACCATTGTAACTCCAACTCAGGTGAGAGTCCTTTGAAATTGTGGCTTGGGAGCTAATATATAGCATTACAATTCCCATGGGGGGGGGGTTTCCCCCTCTTGAAAACTTTTCTTTGGCTTATCTTTCCAGATTCATAACTTTCCCCTTAACATCCAATGTCATTGGGAAGAACGCCTCTGCAAGTCATAGAAACATAGAATTGTAGGGTTGGAAGGAACGCTTGATGACCTGTTGTAGATCATCAAGTGTTGCAACAGTTCTGCCAGAAGTAGCATTCATTTCAGTAGGACTCACTGGAAACACTCCCAGGGAATGTGCTCTTCGTCTACAATGCTGAAGTCTGGAAGCATGAATCTAGTACAGGGCTGGGCAAGCTTTTTTTCCCCTTTCTACCTTGAATCAAGAGCTACATTACCTCAAGGGGTACTGATAGGGGTCACATGCCAGCAGGGAGCAGAGCCAGTTTTTGGCAAAGCCATAGATTGGCCAAAGTGGATTAACTAATCCAAAATAAAAAGCATTCTACTTCACTTTTCATCATGGCTACCTCAGATTAAGATACCCAGGCCTAGGCAGGTCTATTTAGAAGTAAGCACTAGAAGGTTTGATGCAGTTGCTCTCAAATAAGGAAGCATAGGATTATGTTGTTGTTATTCTGCAGATCCAGAAAACCAGCCAAAGTTGTTCTTTTTTCAGATTATACACACATAAAAAAAGCACATACACAGAGACATGCACATCTGTGTCAAAAGATGCTGGGAGAGAAACCTTTTCCCCAATCCACTAAAACAGGAAAAAGGAAACAGGGAGGGGGGTAGGTGGGACTCTGATAAAAGGAGGGAATGTGACAGCTTCAGGAGGTGCTTGGGACTATATGTAGGTCCCAAGTTATCCACCTATGATCTACAATTCCACAGCAAAACAAAAACCCAGTGAGTGCGTTCCACTGTTGAGTTCCATCATTTGGGAATCCACATTATATCCTGTTTGTGTTCATGTGTGGGTTTGCAGAATCCAAATCATTTCATAAACCAAAATGGCTAAGATTCTTTAAACTCCCATTATTTTTCCATCTAACCATTTCCAGACAAGTTGCTGCCAATCCAATTTTTGATTACACAAAGGGATGGAATAGCACCAGCCCACTGTCGTGGCTTAAGAAAACCTCAGCTGGCTCTGAGTTCATCTTTCCTAATATGTCTGTGATTTGTGTTCCGACAGCAATTAGCATGCACATCTCTTTGCTTCCAGCCGATGAGTCAACTTCACAGATCAGGACGGAAAGGAAAAAACCCAAAGAGAATAAAATACTTCCATAAAAGTCAGCAACAATTATTTTGCAATGACTAAAAGTTACCACAGATGTGGTAATCCTAACACTTCCTTAGGCGCATTGTAAAAAGTGACCTTTATATAGCAAGTGAACTGGGATGTTTTCAGACACAGAGAAGGAACGATGAACAAAGCAGTGTTCAGCCAGCAAAGGTTTTTCTCTTTTAAACTTACAATGACATCATCTGTTTACATTAGGCGAGGAAAGAGACTTTACATGCACTGAGGATATAGCCTTAATATTTCAGTATAATAATAACAACTTTGTTTTTCATAGCACATGCATATATTAATCCTTTGCTCGGTTTAAATCTGATTTTCTTCTGTATGTCAAACCCTTCTCAGTCAAGAGCCCAGGAGACAGTAGCGAAACTCTTAACAATAGGACAGTGATCTTTGAAGTCAGAGACAATGACTTCCAAGTACCGTACTTCTGAAAGGTACTCCAGCTTTCTGAATTTTCAGGGACCTTGAGGATTGCAGGTAGCTGGGAAAAATCAGGTGTGAATAGGAAAGGAGGGAGAAATAGATTCAGTTAACATTTAAAGGTGACCCTGCATAATTCTGAAATAATACAAGAGCTAAAACACAACCTTCCTTCTAAATTCTCACTTCTCCTGATTTTTCAGTGCCGCTTCCAGTCAAGTGATGTACGGTAAACAAAAAAGCATGCACTAGGGTAAAGTGTGCATTAAATTGCACACATTGGTGAAAATAACATACCAAGAGGCATTATATTAGGGGGAAGTGCTTTGTAAGAATGTCTGTTCAGCAAAATTGCTCACAAAGAGGTACATTGGGAGAAATTCACTCTAAAATGCTGGCGGATTTTCATGGGAAGATTTTAATTTTTTTAATGAGAACTAATATGGAACTGTGGAGATCTGAACTTAAGATGAAGAAAATGAGAAACTAAAAGGAAACAAAATTCCCAGATCTGACCATCCCTAGCTTACAGGATAGCTCAGTTGTTGTAACATGAGACTCATACTCTCAGGGTTATGGGTTTGAGCCCAATATTGGGTGAAAGATTCCTGCATTGCAAGGGTTGGTCTAGATGACCCTCATGGTCCCTTCCAACTCTACAATTCTGTGATTCTATTATTTCTTTCCAGATCTCTTTCTCACTAGCCACTTTAATAGGCTGCTGGTACCAAGGGGCTTAAGTGAATGTAGTTCAACTAGCTGATGTGCAATAACTTTTTTATTTTGCATGAGTAAGATAAATATTGAAATCACAAATGAGATCATAGCTCAGTGGCAGGACTTTTGCCCACCTGCCAGAGATCCTGGAGAGCTGCTATAGGTCTACTCTGCAGACAGTGTACGCAGAGAGAAGATGTCCATTTGCGGGTTGAATCCAAACCATACCTGGAGACAGACTTCCAGTGAACCTATGCGAATTTCAACAGGTGGGTGAGATTGCCACCTTTCAAAGTTGGCAGGGGGGTGGAATTTGGGATCCATCCTGCCAGCTAGCCCATTCTGTTTCCACACCTCTGCAGTCAACCATGCTGGGCTTCACAAGCAAATAAGCTGACCTCGGCACCTTCTTGTGTTTCTGTGCAGATGCAGTAATAACTGCTGAACGGCGAAGTCCTCAAAGATAAAAATAAACATGCCCTTCGCAAGCTGCATATTTAAATACTAGAGTTATGCATGGAGAGATAATTAATTCACTTATGCCTTTGCTCCCTTTTCTTTTCTTTTTAATTGAAACGACAGGCATATGTCATATTTTGATCCTCAATGCTGGTACAGAGGGTTTTAATGCCCTTGCTTGGTGCCAGCCAGACTCCCCGTGCGTCTTAATTCAGAGATCAATGTGAGTGTTGTGTAAATGGCCACAGGGTGCCGATGCCAAGGGCCTCCACCCCTGCTGCTGATTCAAATAACAGATACCACATGACATGGTTGCACGTTCCTATGCCGCGTGTGAGTGAAACTGTAAGAGCAACAGCCTCAGATTCCCGCTTCCAATCCCTGGCAAAGATTACCTTCTTTAATTTCCTGTAAACAAACACACGTGGAACCAGCCCTTGTGAAAAAGGAAGCAAATATTCCAAAATAGCTTACACAACATTAAAGCGACTAGACATTGTAGCCATCTCTGTGGTCTTTTTTGGCGCCTACTGAAGGCATTCTTCCTCCAAGCAGCCTTTTAAGTTGGAGATCTTTTCCAGTCTGTTTCTGTATTGGACTGTTTTTTGTTTTTTAAGAGGTCTTAAATTATTTTTTGGCTTGTGCGTTTGCTGCCCTGGGCTCCTTTGGGTGAAAGGGCAGGATATAAATGCAATACGTAATGAGCTCAAATCCCAGGTACATGTGAGGAAAGGGTTTCCATCCCTAATTGTGTTTCTCTGCCTCTTAAGGCATCATGAGGACTTTGGGGTGGTTGGTTGGTTGGGTTTTTTAGTGTTGCTGATTGTATTATTATCAAGTTTCCTAAGATTGCGCAGAAAACAATAAACAGAACCTTCCGCACCCACCCTGCCATTCTTAACAATGATAGTTGTGGTTAACAACCCTCTCATTCCCTTTTTACTCATGGTTGTTTGGGTTTAAAAGGTAAAAGGAAAGGACCCCTGACAGTTAAGTCCAGTCACAGATGACCCTGGGGTTGCGGCGCTCATCTTGCTTTACAGGCCGAGGGAACCGGCGTTTGTCCGCAAACAGTTTTTCCAGGTCATGTGGCGAGCATGGCTAAGCCGCTTCTGGCGCAACGGAACACCGAAACCAGAACTTACACAGCATCAAATCAGAAGGCACTATTTCGAGAGGCAATCGGTTCAAATTTATAAACCCTATTCTGAAATTTTAGCAATGGACTGATGGGCTGTGTGCAGTAGCCCAGGCGCCCTCAGAGGCGGTTTTAGGGTGGCGCAACCAGTACAGACACACTGGGCACTGCCCTGAAGGGGGCACCAAAATAATGCTGTGCATGAGAGGCAGGGGGTGCCGAATTTTAGTGTTGCACAGGGCGCCGCTGAAATTTGAAAGCCCAAACTCCACCATTGAGGCTCTCCATCTTCAGCCGTCCCTCAATGAGTGGGAAGGTCTGAAGGAAGATTGCAAATACTGAATAAGTTTTAAGAGGATTGGACAAATTCGTGGAGAATAAAGCTATCAATAGCTACTATCCTATCTCCACTGCTGTAGAATGCCTTTGAGTCCCAATTGCTGGCAGTTACAACTTGGGAAGAGTGGTGTTGCACTCAGGTTATTACTGCAGGCTTCCTATAGGATCTGATTGGCCAGGGTGAGCGGGACTGGGCTCTGACCTGATCTAGTAGTGGTCTTCTTATGTTCTTAACCATTATAAGATACTAGCCCAGTTCACGGAAAGTGGCACTTAAGTCCCATGAAAAAGAATGGGACAGATTATTCAGAATTAACTTAATGCTGCAATCTTTTGTTCATGTGGGGGCATAAGTCCCATTGAATTTATTGGGACTTATTTCTTAGCAGACATAGAATGAGTTGTTCAGTCCGACTCATTGATTTCAATTGGACTTAAACGCATTACACTTCTGGAGCCAGGCCCCTGGGCTCTTGTGCAAGGCTACATGCAGTACCAGGCTTGAACTCCCAAGTGGTGTTGCAAGGGAACAGAAGGAGAGCATGTGGGGTTAGGGCAGAAGAGCATGTTCAGAAGAAGCAAGGCATGCTGGGAAAGCAATGTCTTCTTTTCCTGGATCAGAGGCGTGGAATGTGTCTAGAAAGAGCTGGTCAGGGAGAGGAGCTAAGAAGAGAGACTGGGGAATGGCAGGCTCTAGTATTGGTGTGGCTGAGTGTGCTTTGGAATAAATAATGTCTCTGCTTTGGCAGTTTACTGTCTCCAACCCCAACTGGCCCTGCAGACATGTTGAGATCTGACCAGCATTCCTTGAGAAAGGAACATCCCTTTGGCAGTATGTAATAAACACATTGAAAGAGCATCTCATGAGCTGACTCAAAATGAGTAAGGCTAATTGTTTTAAGGCCCTGCTTTGAACCTCGCCACTGCGCTGTACTGATTGTTGGTAGCACCTAGAGCTTTCCATTAACCTAGCTAATTGGGTTTAACTCAGTGCCTGCATTGTCTTTGAATGGGAGAGAAGGTAAATAAACTTTGGATCATGGGGCTGTCTAGAATTGCATGCTTGTCCTGGACTTGGCACAATGGAACATGGATCTTTGTTGCTATTCAGGCACAAACACAATAGGCATCCCAAACAACCCAAACAAAACAAGGCCCCAAGAGCAATGCCTGCCCTAGTTTCTGCTGGGGAGGGGGGTATGGTAGAAGCAGGACCTTTCAAGGAGATCCATGACGTTCTGAGAGCCAAAACAATACAGTTGTTTTCCTTCTTGCGCCCATGCTAGAAGCACTTTTCGCTGCAGTTATTCAATAAAACAAGGACATTTGGATTCAAGCTCCAGTCTGCCCACTTTCAACAGCAAGGGAGAAATCCAGGTTTCCCAAGTGGGATTCAACCACTTCATTTGGGTGCCTTTTCCTTTGCAAATTTAACTATACAAATTAACCATATTCCCTCTTTCATGAGCCAGAGAGAGTTCTTTACTTCTTTGGACCTATTTCAATGCTTCATTGCTTAATGCACTAAATCAATTAATTGCCTAGCCATAGCTAAAAAGAAGCATTTTACCGCACATTGCTACTTTCGTCACTCATAATGGCACCTGGTGTCAGATGCGTCTATGAATGACGTAGCTTGAAGTGGCAAATTGGCTTGTTTTTAAAGGATTAAAATTCCAACTACCTTGTTATAAGTTAAGGTGAGAATTCTTGAAATTTACTCCCCAACATGCACATACAAACACACACACACACACACACACACAATTGCTGGGCTGAATTATTCAGCCTGTGGTAGTATTGATGCGTCTGTCTATGTTCAAGTTACACCTTCTTTTGTACAGTTCTCATTTATTCCAGTGGGCTCACAATCCAATAACCTTCTTGCCAGATTGTATCCTTGCTCATTTTATAGTGTGAATGCTAGAAATTGTGCCACTGCGTATTTTAAGTCTTGTATTTGTGGCTCTGTGCATTTCTTAAAATCATCTAGAGCAGGCATCCCCAAACTTCGGCCCTCCAGATGTTTTGGACTACAATTCCCATCTTCCCCGACCACTGGTCCTGTTAGCTAGGGATCATGGGAATTGTAGGCCAAAACATCTGGAGGGCCGCAGTTTGGGGATGCCTGATCTAGAGGCTCCTGTGCTAGCAACACACAAAGCCAATACTGTAAAATAATAATAATATAAATCTCTCAAGGTGCAGGGCAAATTTGATCATATATGCACATGGTTCTGGATCAATGGAATTCAGCATGAGTTTCTTTGAGAGGATCTAAAGCAGCATTAACACAAATTGTACTGAGCAGTTTGGTGTGAAGTCCTGAGGTCTTTTTCTTCATTTCACATTCCCAGGCTGTGTGCCAGGTGTGTCGTCATTTGCTGCAATGTTTTAACTCTGAATTTCCTTCTCACTGTTAACCCATTTCTCAGCGCAATATGAGGAAACACTGGGTGAGCGAGAAAGTAGAATGCCATTGTCATGTTGTTGCAAAGGTGTAGATCTAAACTTTGCTGGATTACAACTCCCATCATCCCTCGCCTTTGGCCATGCTGATGGGAGATGGAGTCCAACAACCTCTGGAGGGCCACAAGGTGCCTCACCGCTGCTACAAAAGATTACAACCATGATGCGGGTGGTTCTTGATGCTATGCGTGTGTGCCTTTAAACTGTTGGTTGTTTAACACTGATTGCTAAGGATGCCCACTCAAAAAATGCATGGATTCCTGGACTGGATTTCAAACCTCCTGCTTCTAAATTCCACCACCATCACTACTGCACACACATTAGTGAGAATAGTGTTCTTGGGTCTATCAATTGAGCAGCTATGCTGGACTTTTAAAAACCTGGCTGGACAGTCAAGCCATCTACAGAATAGTCAAAGCAAAATAGGTAGGAACTAATTATAACCACAGCATAATCATAGACTAACTAGTTGTCACATTATTATAAAACGCAGTTGGAAAACAGGTCACTAGTGCCTAATGGCCATTATAACTTCATTATCCTACACTATAATTTCTGGTTTCAGAATAGGTATGACAAAACAACACTGTGTTATATTACCACAAAGCATCTCTTTTTTCTGCTTCCTCAATTATTTTTCTTTAAGTACACTTTTTTAAATGAGACAGCACAAATTGGAGTTTGCATGCCTAATTTGATCATCTCAAAAATACAACTAAATTCCATTCACTGTAAGTTTTTAGTTTATTGTTGACTGTGGCGACAGGTGTGGAACTGCTGTGCCCTAGCCTGTCCCTTTAAGATTACCCTGTAACATGAACAGCTTTGTGAGCTTTACCTAAAAAGTGGTATATAAATATTTTTAATGAATTAATAATGGATTGATAAAAATGGACTAATGTAGACATCAGGGATACCACAAAGTTCCCCCTGAACCAAACAGCCAAGGGAAGAATTGGCTTCCAGATTGCTAGATGCAAAGGCATATAAGCAAGCCCCTCCAGATGTTGTCAGACTCTATTAGCCTGAGTCAGCATGGCCATGGGAGTTATAGTCCAGCAACAATTGGTGATCCTTAGGTTTCCCCACCCCTGGAATATAGCTTCCTAGGCTGAGGAAATTGGTCATTCCTGCTCTGAGCACAGAATCAAAATTATATACATTCATGTTCATCTTCCTGCTGTCTCGGGGCAATTATAAAGCAGAGTGGTTGTTTGGTCAACAAGGATCCTCAAGATCTGTTCAGTGCCTGACCAAAGCTCATTAAATACATCATGCATGCTTATTATAATTGTTACTACTGCTATTACTACAATAGCTGCTACTACTACAACTATTGAAAATTTCCATATTACCAAAAGTATAGTAGGTACCCAATAAAATGCTGATGATATTCCAAATTATCATTAGTAGCAACAACGGTAGTAAACATAATATATGACTTCTAGGCTGCAATCTAGTTTTCCCCATGTCTAAAGGAAGTAAATAACACTTGTGTGCAGGATTGCAGCCTGTCGCCAAACTTCACAGGCACATGTGCATAAGAAAGGGTTACTTCATTCTTTTCAGTGCCAGAGAAAGCTCTGTACACCCATCTCCTTGTGTGCATGGAGCTCTCACAGATACAGAAGTCTCAGATACTATTCAGAGGAGTAAGCACAAGCATAAACACTTTGAATTGGTCCCAATGTTAACTGTTGTGAATTGGGGGGATTATATGCACTCAACCCACTGGCTCCATCAGCGCTTTAGTGTCACATGTAGAGTGCATTACAATAGTCTAATCTGGACCTTACCAGAACACGGATGACTATCCTTTTCACAAATGATCATAGTTGGTGCATCAGCTGAAGCTGGGCATAGGCACTCCTAGTCACCAAGGCTGCTTTGGCCTCCATGGACAACAATGTTTTGAGGAGCACCCTGTTCTTTCAAGGGGAGTGTGATCCCATACAGAACAGGCAGTTCTGCCAGCTGCCTGATATGGGAACTGCCCATCCACCCACAACACCTCCATCTTGTTTGGATTCTGCTTCAATCTGTTGACCCACATCCAACCCTTTACTGCCTCACATCACTGATTTGGGACCTACACTACCTTTCCTAGTAGGGATTGTACAAAGAGATAAGTGTTCAGTTTTATTAGCATATTGATTGTGTCTTGCCCCAAATCCCTTGTTGACTTTCCCAATAGCTTTACATAGATGTTAAACAACATGGGTGACAAGATCAAACGCTGAGAAACCACTGCAGGATACTTCCCACGGGGGATGAACAATGGCAACTGAGCACTGTTCTCTGGAATTTCTCCTAGAGATAGGAGCAGAACTACTGCAGTGTAGGCCCCCCAATTCCCAGAGCCCATAAAAAAGCAATGATCAAATAGGATCAAAAGCCATCTAGTGGTCAAGTAAAATCAACAAAATTGTACTCTCCCTGTACCTCTCCCAACCAGAGCAATCAAGACAGTTGCAGTCCCAAAGCCAGGCCTGAAGCTGGGTTGAAATGGGTCTGAAAGATTAGTTACATCCATACATACTTGGAGCTGCCCCGCCATCAACTTCTCAACCACTTTGCTCCCCCCATCCCGGAATATTAGCAACTACCCTCCATTGTGGTGTAATGTTTGTGGGAGAAACTCAGGTTCACTGCTCAGCCATAAACCTCACTGGCTGACCCTGACTACTTCTACCCTCAGCCATTATCTCCCAGCATAAGTGAACTTCACAGGGTTGTTGTGTGGATAGAAGTGGTACATGGGGCATGCCCATCACTTTAAAGTTATTGGAGGAAAGGTGGGATACAAATGTAATGAAATCAAGGAAAAAATATCAATGAACCCACCTTCAAAGTCATCTTTAGTCTGTCTTCAGTCCAGTTATTTAATGGTGATTTGGCAGATAAACTATACAATACAATATGGAATAGAAATGCTTCATATACACCAGTACCTATAATTAAGAATATCTAATTCTCTGTGTTATGTGGAAATGGAGCTTTTTAATAACCCAGGGGTAGCCTTTCAGGAGGTTTCAAGTACACTTATTTCCATCTTTAACTTTAAGCATATGAGCCACTTCACTGACATTTCTTCCTATATATACTTAAACACAAACACATGATTTAGGGGACTTTGTTGTACAAGGTAATGTGTTTCCATTCAGCTCAGCAGCAGACAGAACAGCCATGAGAAAGAATGAGGAAAAAATGTATGTAGAAATGCACTGTATAATAAGAAAAACTTTCCAGCCGTGAGGATAGTTGTAAGGAAACAATAGCCCAGGGAAATCTGTTAAGTCTTCCACTAGAAGGTTTTAATAAGAGAACAATGTCCAATGATGGTATAGAAATCATCATTCCAGTTCTTATTCAGCCAATCCTTTCCTACAAAGGCTAGCATGGAGGACATCCTGGAAGAATTGCTGGTGACGTGATTAGACATATGGAATGAAAGGAGAGGTCAAGATCACTGATGTAACAGTGGAACTGAAACCATTAAGATGAAATCATCAGCCATGGGAAGCAAATCTTCTGAGATGAAAGCTGCAGCTAACTCCAATTTAGCATCCCCTCCCCAACCCCACTCACCTAATATTTAATCTTCAGTTATGGGCATCTCTTATGCCTCAGGGAAAGTGGCTCTCCCTGATCTCAACAGTTTCTATGGAACATGGATAGATGACCTTAGCTGCCCTAAACCAAGACAGACCATTTATCCATCTCATCCAGGACTGTTTACTCAAGGGACTCCAGAGCCCATCACTGCAACCAGCCTGGCTGATGGTCAGGGTAATGGGAGCTATAGTCCAATAGCATCTGACAAACCCCCTGTTGGCTACCCCTGGACTGCTCTAATTTGTAGCAGTTCTTCAAAGATTTAGGCCTTATATGCCACCTGAGTTCCTTTTTAACTAGCAATGCCAGGGAATGAATTTGGAACATCTTACGTGCAACTTACTCCACCAGTTCATCCATGCATCAGATTAAAACTGCAACGGCAATTACATATATTTATGAAATATCCTATGTAATTGAATGGACTAATTTGTAATTTAATCATCTTGGGTTTTAGTGGATCCATTTGTGAGGACAGTTTTTAATCTGGGTGGGAATTAGAGACATCTTTTTTTCAATAATGCTTTGGTTCTAATGTGTTTCTATACTGGGTCGCTTCCAGATGACCTGTTTAATTCATTTAATTCATTCTGATTTATTTGCAAGGCGGATATCCGATGCTGCATCAATCAACTGTTATTTCATGCTTTCCTTAGAGCAAAAGGTACAACTTGGGGGAAGCAGTGTGTTAGTTGCACAAGAGTGCAAAAATACACCTTAACTGCACAACCTGAATTTGCCATTATGTGATTTAACCCCATGTATGAAATAGCAAAAAACCAAGATCATGGCCACTGGTCCCGTTACCTCCTGGCAAATAGAAGGGGAAGAAATGGAGGCAGTGAGAGATTTTACTTTCTTGGGTTCCATGATCACTGCAGATGGTGACAGCAGCTATGAAATTAAAGGAGCCTGCTTCTTGGGAGAAAAGCAATGACAAACCTAGACAGCATCTTAAAAAGCAGAGACATCACCTTGCCAACAAAGGTCCGTATAGTTAAAGCTATGGTTTTCCCAGTAGTGATGTATGGAAGTGAGAGCTGGACCATAAAGAAGGCTGATCGCTGAAAAATTGATGCCTTTGAATTATGGTGCTGGAGGAGACTCTTGAGAGTCCCATGGACTGCAAGAAGATCAAACCTATCCATTCTGAAGGAAATCAGCCCTGAGTGCTCACTGGAAGGACAGATCCTGAAGCTGAGGCTCCAATACTTTGGCCACCTCATGAGAAGAGAAGACTCCCTGGAAAAGACCCTGATGCTGGGAAAGATTGAGGGCATAAGGAGAAGGGGATGACAGAGGACAAGATGGTTGGACAGTGAATTATCGAAGCTACGAACATGAGTTTGACCAAACTGTGGGAGGCAGTGGAAGACAGGAGTGCCTGGCGTGCTCTAGTCCATGGGGTCACGAAGAGTCGGACACAACTAAATGACTAAACAACAACAACATGAAATAGCATCAGTATGCAAGAGCCTGTAGACAGCTTTTCCTTCTAATAATTTAAAAGCAGATTTTATTTGTAGTTTTAGTTTTTGTTTCCCATACATCTTTTCAGTATTGTAGAAATGAAACCCTGTCCTGCAGTTTTTTGTAATATGCAGATTAATTTACATTAACTAATGAACTAATAGGGGAAAGAATTCAAATGTCCTAAAATAAAAATTAAAAAACCTTATCAGATGACATCTCTTGATACAATATTGTTGCAATATAATATTGTACTGCTGGATAAATGTTTTCAACTGCTGTGGTAAGCTCCGTGCAGCCTTAAAACATTAAAATGATAACCTCATCTAGATTTGCTTTTCTATTCATCTATAGAATTTCTCAATTATGTCTGACTAATTTTGCACAAAGTCATTATTTGGAGCAATTTGTCTCTAAGTATGAGAGGCAACACCTTCACCTTTCCTGGAAGGTGGGTGGGGGAAAATGTCATAATCTGCTCTGCTTCAGCATGAGTTATTAAGCGGTCACAGGAGTTCAAAAGAAGGGGGGGGAATGAGCAGGTAAGTCATTACATGCAACAACAACAAAAAACTTCTATACTATCAAAATATAAATTAATTACAGATAAGATCAGACGTAGGTTTCTTTTTTCCTTTTTCTTTAATGTTCACTTTTTCCCAGAGACAGTAATGACAACATACAGGACGTGGGAGGGGGGGAGATGTATAGAGAAAAAAAATGTTTTATTAATGTTGGCTCCAGAATACTAGAGAAGTGTTGGCTGTGAAAGCATCAAAAGGCTCAGAAAAAGGCTCTGGGACATACATAAATGGTTTTATTTTATTAGACAGAGGGTGCTAATTCATCCATAGCCTCACTCAGATGGAATGATTCCCAGAGCTTTAATAACATTATCTCCATTCAGAAATTACCCCTTCCATCAGTCCAATCAGTAGGTATGACAGCAACTGTGCCACAGAATCCTGTCGAATTAATTCACTTTGGGGTTGCAGGACCTTAACCAGGCTTCCGTCAGTGAACCTTTAAAGCCATGACCATGACTACAGCAAACAGGTGACTCATCTTTCTTGAGCAAAACAGGACTCCAACCACTATCTCATCCACTTTCTTCTCTGTCCTATGCAGTGCTAATATCCCTCCAACAACAACAACAAAAATCAAAATAATAGTCCTCTGTACTTAAGACTAATCAGAGCGGGCGCCATCCAACTTGCAAAGGTAGCAATTTTCCTTCATTAAAGCCAAATAAGGAGAGAGAACTTCAGTATTCCTTAGGGCAAATTACAAGGTGTTAATAATAACAATATAATGGCAGCAATTTTCTAGCTTTGCCCAAACCTATAATCTACCTTGAGTGCCTTGTAGGATTGTCTCTGAGTTTACATAAAGCCAAGTATTAGCCCCCCAAAATTTTTAATTTTTTACATCATGTCTCTCTTCGGTGTTTGCAATGATGCGGTAATTGTTCTTTCCCCCAATGAGAAACCTCTTAGTCAGCAAGTTGCGACATGATCACTCCAGAAAGCCCTGTTTTCTTGCTGGTTGAAGTGAATACTGTGTGCTGGAAACAGATTAAACATCTACCTCAGTGAACCCGGCAAACTGTGAGCGCAAAAGGCTGGGGTGGAATTTCTCCTACCACTCCTACCTGCAGAATGAATTAGCTTAAGTGATTACCACAGAACTTGAGACAAAAAAACAAATGTGCCAATTATCCTTGTATCCATCTCCTAATTGCTTGTTGAAATCCTACTAGGACACCATGATCGAATGCCACATGTTGCTAGAACAATGATTTATTAACTGTGCTTTTTTATCCTCAGTGCAGTCAAGTGCATTGACACACTAAGGCTGCAATCCTATACACACTCAACAGGGCTTGCTGCTGAGTAGGCATGTCTGGATTGCACCGCAAGGGATATATGAGATGAGGAGCAGAGTGCCGAATAAATATAATATTGGCTGTAGTGTTTTTTTTCCAGCTTTGTGATTAAACTGGAGGGTGACTAGGCATTAAATTAGCCAGAAATTAGATTCTACAACTCAGCCATAAAGCTTTACCAGTTTATTTATATATGTGGGTTATTTCATTAATTTCTGTCCTGCTCCTCAACCCTGAATGATTCCTAGAATAAAAGGGAAAAGTTTAAAAGGCATAAAACTGCAAATAATTAAGGTTGCACAAGGAAACTGCTATATTCTTCGGATTTCCTTATCCTGCTGAAACCCCATTCTGCCATCCCACATCATTTGAGGGAGGACACAGAGGTTGTAGCGCAGGAAAGGAGTCAGGCAAGCACCACTGTACAAGCAAAATTCTGTTCACACTTCACCAGATCCATTATTCAGAAGAACAGTCAAATTAGATATGGAAACCAGACGCAGATAAAATTAAAACTGCTTGATAATATGGCACAAATGTTGCATAATTAACTAGAGTCAAAGCAAGAAAGTGTCCAGTATTTTAAGAGCAAATGATTCTCTGGCATCAAAACAGCAAAGAGAAGGATGGTTCTACTGTTTGGCAGAGCAGGGCAGCAGATGCTGGGGGCAGCAGTGGTAGCCAGCTGTCCATTCCTCAAGATCCCCCTGGCTGTATCTTTCTGTTGAAGAACAGCTGTGTGCCATGTGACTTGTCCTGCAACTCCATAAATGGCAGGTGTAGTAGAGGATACCACCTTTTCATTATCAGCATTAAAATAAGTCAGGTCATCTCCTGTACATGGAGCTGCCACTCTGGTCAGCTGTTGCACATGGAATGATCAAGGTGCCACGCTTGTTGATTATAATATGTGAACATCCCAAGTGTACAACCCATGTGCCAGTGTACACAAATAGTTGAGCTGCACATTCCTATAATACTTCACATGGAACATTCAACAAGCAACATGCAAAGGGTGTGCATGCAACAGCTGAGCTGTACAAATGAACAAGTGTACACTCTTTCAAACAAAGGTAAAAAGGTAAAGGACCCCTGGATGGTTAAGCACAGTCAAACATGACTATGGGGTGCGGTGCTCATCTTGCTTCAGGCCGAGGGAGCAGGCGTTTGTCCAGAATATCCTAGGCCAATCTTGGCTGAATATCCAGTGGAGAACCCCATTCTGGAATCATTTTCCAATACTTGAATTGCATCAAGTGATGTACGGCAAACTGATTTCACTCAGAAATATTTTGCTTCTCTTCATTTACTCCTCTTTCCTCTGAGCAACTAACTACTGACAGTGCAGCATAAGTGGCTAAATTAGCTGCACCTAAAAGTGCACTTTTTTAAATAGTATGACAAATGCATTTGGCAGGAAGGAAGATTTATCACCCCCTTTCCTACCGCCTGTAATAAGAGAGGTTGCAAAAATATTGCTGCGTAGTTATATGAAGTTTGCAACACATAGTTAAGGGGGTAAATAATCCTTTGGATGGGTGAGTCATGTGATGTGAACCATAATGTGGGATTAATGCCCAGTCTGTTTTTGTGTTGTTAAATTCTGCTACCAAGTAGCATGCCTGATGTCGTGCCCTAAGTCACCTTTGGGCTGCATGATGGAAGCAATAGGCAGATGGTGTTATATGCTTCAAAAACACCAATATCTTCCCCCATCAACTCCACTGAGGGTCAAACTGGGTGAGGGAGGATGGAATGGGGAGGGATGCCATCTTGCCTTATGCCTCAGCCAGAAAATAAAATTGGGTTGGCTTGGGTTGGCTTTGAACTTAGATGATAAAGCTTTGTTACCATTCTTATTTAAGATAATAGTAATAATAGTAAAGCTATGGTTTTCCCAGTAGTGATGCATGGAAGTGAGAGCTGGACCATAAAGAAGGCTGATTGCCGAAGAATTGATGCTTTTGAATTATGGTGCTGGGGGAGACTCCAATACTGAGCCTCCAATACTTTGGCCACCTCATGAGAAGAGAAGATTCCCTGGAAAAGACCCTGATGCTGGGAAAGATGGAGGGCACCAGGAGAAGGGGACGACAGAGGACGAGATGGTTGGACAGTGTTCTCGAAGCTACCAACATGAGTCTGACCAAACTGCGGGAGGCAGTGAAAGACAGGAGAGCCTGGCGGGCTATGGTCCATGGGGTCATGAAGAGTCGGACACGACTAAATGACTAAACAACAACAAATAATAATAATAATGATAATAATAATAATAATAATAATAATTGCCCACCCTTCCCCGTAAGGTAGCACATCAGTTTAAACCAATGTTTTTTTTAAAAAACAAAGTAAAACCAGCTAAAACAATTTACAATCAACAAAATAGGATGGGTCCTAAAAACATATATCTCCGATGTGTCTCTCAGACTAGCCTGCTCATATGAGGTGGACCAGGTTAAAGTTTCACCTTGCCCCATTCGGAGGGTCATGAGCAGGCTATGAAGGCAATACCCTCTTCTCTGCTGTTGCTTCCCTTCAACTGATACTCAGCTTCATCTGAACAGAGAGGTTCCATGTAGCCATCCTGGTAGCAGACCCAGCCTCCATGAATTAGTCCTTCATTCCTTAACTGCCTTAACTGTTCTCTTTCTCCCACCCCAAGCACTTCCAATTTCTTTTAATAGGCATGGAGATTGTGGAAATCAACCAGCTTTTAAAATCCGCACTTGCTGGCAAAATTGTGTGGGTGCCATACTATACAACACCCAGCCCCTTTCTCATCGAGGTGACCAAGGGCATAGTTGATTGTTCAAGAGAAAATCCCAGTTTCTGTGCCTGGTTCTAATTAAAAGAGGAAAAACAAGGGGGAAACCTGTCTTCATGGTACACTCAGCCTACCTAATCCACCCTGTTGATTTTCACAGGCATGAGCTTTCAACATTGCATTAATAAACTATTTTCATAGATTTATGTTCCATAACCCTCCTCGCCCCAGAGATTTTTTAGGATGTGAGCTCTGAGTGTCACATCAAGGAAAGATGGGCATCTAGCTCTAGCCTGGACATCAGTTTATTTATGAGGGAGGAGGCCATGAGTTCAACCCTTGTATTCATAACAAGGCTAAGCAAACAGTTCCGATCATGTTCTAAGCCATTCTAAATAGACTGAAGAGCTGGTCGCCTAATTCTCAGCCATTACCAGAGTTCATGTTTGGGTTGTGATTTGACTCTATTCCCCAATGTCGTCTTACCCCCCTGCTTTTCAGGAGCTTGTTTTCAGGGATTTATGAAATGTGAGATGACAAAATGTTGCGCTAATGTTGCAGTGATTGGGCCTCACCTCAACTCTGCCCAAAAGGTTGGTTATGTGAAGGAAAGGATATTGATACGCTTTCCAAAGCCAGCCTTGCTTATTTCCCCCAGGAAAGGCAGCGGGTGGGGGAAACACACTGTGCATTGCTGAAGGTTTGTCAGTGGAGGGTAAAATGGGACATTAATCTGAATTGATAAACTTGCTAGTCTGTTTGAGGGAAAACAAAGCAGATTAAAACCATCTGCAAGGGGATGGATGAGATTGGCTGCCTGTTGAGGGTTTTTCTTTTTTTAATCAAGGAAAAGAAGAAAAGATCTAGCACACAGGAACTGTATCTGTGCTCATTCTTACCCCTTGATAAAGAATAGATCAAAGATTGTTAGCAAATAGTTCACAACTGAAACTGAGTGGGAGCAGTTTCAAGATAGACAGAATGGCAAAATCAGGCTGATTTACTCTGATTTACAGGCTCACCCTCAACATACTAAAGACTGTAATCAGTGAGTTTCTTTATTTATAACTGCATTTATTTCAGAATAAAATTTCATGTTTTAAAAAAGAGGTAAACTTCACAATAAGTATAATCAACTTGTGGAATTCATTGCCACAAAATGATGATAATCTTTTTTTAAAAAAAAGCAAAAGTATTAAACAGCATCATGAGAAAAACTCAATGAAGCCTATGGTCTACCTCCTAAATGGCTATTTTCTACCTCTACTGTCAGAGGAAATATTTCTCTGAATTCCAGTTGCTGGAAACTGCAGGAAGGGAGAGTGCTATTGTACACAGGTGCTGCTTGTGGGTTTCCCAAAGGCATCTGTTTAGTCCAGCATCCTGTTCTCACAGTGGCGAGATGGGTTATTGGTGTGATCATAGAATTGTAGAGCTGGCAAGGACCCCAGGGGTTATTTAGTTCAATCCCTTGCAGTGCAGAATCAAAGCAGGATCTTATGTGAATATGAGCTTGAATATTAGAGATATGTACAGCTTTCCTGATGTAATCGGTAACCCTAATTTGTAAATACAGATTTAATTTGATTTGGACTTGACCCAAACCAGATCTGAAACCAGATCACAACCTGGAAAATACTGATCCTTCAAAAGCCCATTGACTTGTACTTCAAAACCAAAAGGACCATTCTTGTTTCACATAAAGACATGTAATTTGGAGACACGTTAGCCCCTTCAGAGGGGATTATCCATGCCAAATTTCAGATGGGTAGGGTAGCTCCAGGGGTTTACATGCTAGCCAGCATTAATATTTTTTAAAATAATAATAATAATAAACACCCCCATTAAATGACTGTGTGTGTTTAGTCATGCCCATTCTCAAACAAAGAGCGTACCAGTTTGCCCACCACACCTCAAAATGGATATTGTGCAGCTGGAAAATATGCAGGAAGGGGTTAGCAAAATGATCAGGAGCCTGAAGAAACACCCCTATGACGGAAGACATCACTCATTATCTGTTAGTCTGCCCCTTATATAAAGACCCAATAGATCTTTATATCTCTTGGGTGGTAGGTCCTCTCTTTACTTCTGCTGAAACAGGTACAGTACACAGGTGTGGGAACATGTAGGTCATAGAAGTTCCACTGGAGCTTCTCATAGAATGATACCCAACTTGCAGCACAATCCTAACCATGTCTACTCAGAGGTAAGTCTGAATTACTTCCATGGGGTCTTCCTTCATGTTTGCCTAGTAAGCTTCCCAGAGGCATCTGGCTGGCCCTTGTTCAGGAGAGGAAAATACTTGATGGGCCTTTGGTAATCCATGAAGATTCTTCTTAGGTTCTAAAGCAGAGGTGATGGAAGCACGGGTGTTATTGGGCTCCAATTCCCATCAGCCCCAAGTAGTCAGGGATGATGAGATTTGTAGTTTAGCAACATCTGGAGGCCTAATTTAGTTCAAGTGAATCAAGCAGAAAAAAGGACTATTATGGGCAAACTTTATGGATGATGAAGGGATGACTATACCTGATACTTACTACTGCTGTTCTTCCACCACGGCCTTCCCCCCTTATGGTTTGTATCATGCAGACTTCTTAAACCAGCTTGTTTTCAGGTCATTAATATATTATAATACTTCTTGCTAATAACAATGTTTCTTGTTTTCAGAGCACTAGCTCTAAAGTTAACTGTCCTATACTGACTTAAAGGTAAAGGTAAAGGTAAAGGGACCCCTGATCATTAGGTCCAGTCGTGACCGACTCTGGGGTTGCGGCGCTCATCTCGCATTATTGGCCGAGGGAGCAGGCGTACAGCTTCCAGGTCATGTGGCCAGCATGACAAAGCCACTTCTGGCAAACCAGAGCAGCGCACAGAAACGCCGCTTACCTTCCCACTGTAGCGGTTCCTATTTATCTACTTGCATTTTGACATGCTTTTGAACTGCTAGGTTGGCAAGAGCTGGGACCAAGCAACGGGAGCTCACCCCGTCACAGGGATTCGAACCGCCAAGCTTCTGATCAGCAAGCCCTAGGCTCAGTGGTTTAACCACAGCGCCACCTGGGTTAGTTTCACATTATTTTTTCAGAAAGGCCTCTGCTACGTCCATTTAGAGATTGGGGAGACATGATGCTGAACATAAAAACCCCAAACTCATCACATAGTGTTCAGTTAGCTACTATTTAACTCAATTTGCAATCCTGTGTAAACTTTCAAAGGAGCATGACTCAATGAGGACTTCCTTTCGAGTAAAATATGCATAGGATCGCACTGCAAATTGCAATTGACCATTTGCACTACCCATCTTCCAATCAGTAGAATAGGAAGAGCAGCTTAAAGAGTTGCTCAGTCTGAGCATGAGGGAGGTAAGGAAGGGGAAAGTGCAATTCATACTTCAAAGAAGAAGACATTACCCAATCTGTGAATGCGGTAAATAAAACTGAATCAATTGCTGTGTAGGTTGTAAAAATATAGTCGTCTAGAGACTAAATGAATACTCGCAGAGACTCGGTGAAATAAAAATGTTATCTCTCTCTAAGCTATAATCTGTGATTAGAACATTTAATCAATTAGTATTGCTGTTGTCAAAACTTGCTCCAAACAAAGGATGAGAGCATCTGCCTGAGGGGAAATCTTAATGGCTAGCCGGCTCTTCTGAGCCATGTGCTAAGGTGGGGAGCTCATCCCTGCAAGAAACGTCATGTTTTACTACAGCACAGTGCAGAGTTCAGTGTCAGGAGGGGAGGAAGAGGCCCCTTATCTGCTCCTAGTCATCTCTGCAGCACTAATAGAATGTCAACTAATCCCCCGAGAGGGAAAAAATAGTTTCACGCCCAGAGCAAAGAAGAGTCAATTTTCACTTCAGACTCTCTCCCTGTCCTCTGCTTTTCAAAGTGGGGGATTCATAAGCCTTTTTTGAAAGTGGGAGGCTGTTTTAAAACTGCAGTAGGGACAGTGCTTCAAACTGTTGACTCAATGGGACTAGGGACATGCAACTGTCTCTCCAATTGTGGCCTCCTCCTCCTCCTCCTCTTCTTTTTCTTCTTCGGCTGACTTACCAGATTGGCATTCTCTGGCATAATCAAATTTATGAGATGTTGGGTAATATGTCTATTTCCCATGATTACAGCAAATAGCTGGGCTGCTCTGAGACATGGGAAGGCGGTGAACCTATGTGAAATGATGTCCTAATATGAGAATGGAGTATTGGCCTGATCATCTTTATCTGATCACTGATCATGTGAGCAAATGCATATGGTCAGGAAGGCTTTTATGCGGTAACATCCATAATAGCAATTAGAATGAGCTGTTTTGTTTCTTAATAATGATCTTCAGTTGACCTTACATCCAAAAGTAAAAAAACAAAACTTTTAAGTATTTTTTTTCCAAGGTGAAATGATTAGGCAGTAAGAAAAATACACTCAGAGGAAACTTTGAAATAGTTTCTCAAAAATATTTCGATAAATGACTTTGGGCAGTTTTTGTTTTTCTCCAAAGTGAAATTAGTTAAATTTGTTGAACTAGTTGTAGTTCTTTTCCATTCTCTATGAACTATTTACAAGCTCTGGAAAACCTTTCACCCAGTATTGCCAAAAACAA
The DNA here is from genome assembly GCF_965207765.1 of Zootoca vivipara. NCBI lineage: Eukaryota > Metazoa > Chordata > Lepidosauria > Squamata > Lacertidae > Zootoca > Zootoca vivipara. Next base: position 49,861,777 of record NC_142584.1, read on the forward strand.
AAATGACCAGGTTATACAAAATTATACAAAATATTTTGTATAATTATCCAACTACTGATCTTGTTTCAAGACGAGTGCCACGTCAGCAAAAAGTAATCCTTCTTTATTGCTTCAGAGAAATTGCCACCTGCATGAGGTCCCTGTAAGCCACCAGCCTATAAAAGTCATAGAGATCAGTTCAGCTCTGAACCAGTAACATTTAATAATAATGATAAAGAAAGAATGTGGTCACTTCCTGTATTGTTACAGGTGAAGCCAACTGTAAGTGAAACCACCTCCCTGCTTCCCATTTACCTGTCTGGCTCTGCCAACAGGGTGGTCTTTCTAGAAACCTCTCTCCCAAATCTACAGAGAGCATCCAAGGAACCAGGGACCCTGGGGGATATAACTGTAATGGAAGAGGGGGGCAGAGAGCCTGCTTACGTCCATCCTTGTACAACTACCTTGTAAGGTAGGCCTGTCTCTTTTATGTTCCCTCTTACCACAGATGGTAAGTGCTTTCTAGGGCTCTAAGGCTTCAATGGGGACTCTGAGAGAGCATCTAGTTTACTTGTCCCCATCCTGGAGTGAAAGAACTTGCTTTTCTCAGCCAAGATCCCACTGGGCTTACAAGGGGAACACAGCCAGCACCCAGGTACTTCTCTCTCCCAGAGATCAGAGTAACCTGCTTTTCTTGGTCAATTCCCATCCTATACTCTATAGCATGAAGTGACTTGAGCTTATACGGTTGGGGACTGTTACAATAACCCTGTGAATTTGGCAACAATGCATGCAAGACACAACCACCAAACTATGCATCTATTATTAGCAATTAAAAAAGAGCCAGGAGAAGCAAAAAATGAACGAAACAGAATACTGTACTGGTATTGAAAGGAGTTATTTAGCTAAAGTTTGTCTACCCTGGTCTCCTTACTTGCAAATAGACTTCTGGTCTCCTCTAGCAGGTTGTCAGGTGGTCAATGGCTGCATGGCCACAGTCCATTTTGAAAGGTTCAGTACACATGTTCCGCTTAAGTGACAGCTGGCCATTTCCAGTCAATCCCAGCCAGCTCAGATCTAGTTTGCCAGGTAGCTAGTACAATTCCTTTTCAGGAATTGGGGGAGGGGGATGGTAGACACCTCCTAGGGACAGAGGAAGGGGGTGGAAATTACCCCCGGGGTTCTTTATTTAGTTTATTAATTAGTCTGAGTTCTTGCTAGATGGGGAATTTGTCACTGGAAGAGCATAATAGGATGGGTGGAAGTAGGAGATGAAACTTGGCTAACAGGAGTTTCTCCAGTGCACCCAATGCAGCTGGATGGACATCAGGAGCCCTGAAAACTATATATCCCAAGGCTCCCAGCACAGGATACATTGCTTCTCTGGCAAAGGTCTTTCCCAGCAGCACTTATTACCTATGATACTTTTACTGAAGATGCTGGAGGTGGAGCATTTATAGAAGGAAAACATGTACTCTGCTACTCAACTGTGCCTCCCTCATGTGAGCCTTTGTTCCAGATAGCTAACAGCCTGTAGAGATCATAAAGTTCTATACACTTCTTCTTTTCCCCCAACGTACAGAGGGTACATTAACTGACCACAAAGAGGCTCATGTAAGAATTGTGCTCCAGGTCTTACCGAACAAAGATCTTTTCTTTGTATCCCGCTGATAACATTTTATAACCCTTAACATTCTATTGTCAAGAGCTGTTGATGTGCTTCAGCTAAAGTGTTGTCATGGCTCTGATCCCCTCATGTGAATATAATTGCTTGCACTACTGCCTGACTAACCTTTCCTGTTTGTTCACTTCTGTCTGCACGAAACCTCTGAAAAAGGCAGGAAACCTCAAAGATGCTTTGCAGTTGGGAAAGAGTTCAATAAAACGTGTCACCTTTTTGGTCCCATGCCAATGGGGCAAATTTCACTATAGGGTTAATTGACCTCCCTTGCAATCGTAATTATTGAATTCAACTTGATTTGCAAGTACCTCACCGACTTTGAAAAGGCAACATTCACAGTTTTGGAGTGTGTTGCCTCACATCCTTTTGCATTTCCAGGAACAATCAAAGGGTGCTTGCATTGCTTTCTTCGTTGGCTGCTGGAGAAAATGGTCTCACAAATGAAAGCCTTATACAATTATGTTTGATTGGGAAAGGCGTTTGTGGGAGATGAAGAAGTTTGATGAAACAGGCTACAAACAACATCAGCAGTCCATGTGGTGAAATGTTCCAGGGAGAATGTACACTGACTCAGAGATATCCTGAGATGAGAGAAACAACTGGGGACAACGTATTTGTTTAGCAAAATGTTAGGTATATCTGGACAAAGCTGCCCAGCATTAGATGTAAGTTGCATAGTCAGTTGCAGTGTGATAGAATTGGACAGGGTATGCCAATTTCTTTCCAGTTCCATTGGTTTCCCCTTTTATTCAAGGTACTCACTATAGTATTTAAGTCCTAAATCAGGAGAGCAAACCTCCAGCTCATGGGGCCAATGTTGGCCTGACAGGGGTTTGGCCCATTAGGGCATTTTCTCCCAACCATGCCCACATGCCCCACACTTGATGTCATATGTGATGGTAGGTAGAGACATGCCTGGAAACTTAACCATGCAGCTAATCCCTGCTGGTCACCATTGCCAGCCCTATGCTTAAAGGTAAAGGGACCCCTGACCATTAGGTCCAGTCGTGACCGACTCTGGGGTTGCGGCGCTCATCTCGCATTATTGGCCAAGGGAGCCGGCGTACAGCTTCCAGGTCATGTGGCCAGCATGACAAAGCCACTTCTGGCGAACCAGAGCAGCACACGGAAATGACATTTACCTTCCCACTGTAGCGGTACCTATTTATCTACTTGCACTTTGATGTGCTTTCAAACTGCTAGGTGGGCAGGAGCTGGGACCGAGCAACAGGAGCTCACCCCATCGCAGGGATTTGAACCGCCGACCTTCTGATTGGCAAGCCCTAGGCTCTGTGGTTTAACCCACAGCACCACCCGCGTCCAGCCCTATGCTTAGAACTTCCCAAATGTTAAACAAAGAGCTAGCAAAGCCCCTTGGGCTGCAACCAGCTGTCAGTCACCTGGGAAGCACTGTACAAAGTCACCTGTCAATCACTGGGCATAACAATAGCAACCAGAGATTGACAGGTAGGTTGTTCCATGCACCTGTCAAGGTTAGCCCAAAGTTTGGGGGTGCAGACAGATACTCACCTGGCTTTCCAGGACAAAACCGTTCCCCACACCTGTCTTAAATTATCTAGATCTATTCTATCACAGCAATCACTCATGTGAAAATCTTGTGGCAGCCACTTCCTTCGTTTAACTATGTGCTGTGTGGAGATGCTTAACTTTGACTGTCCTGAATCTTCCACCATTCAGCTTCACTCAGTGACCAAGGTTCCAGTGTTACAAGAGAGAGAGAAAACTGTCCACACCTTTGAGATGGGGACCTTGAAGAACTATCAGAGGCAAGTTGAGCTGATCCCTCATGTGCACCATGGAGCCTGCAATTGCTCTCTTTCTCTCACACAGAAGAAATGCCCTGGGAAGGGGGGGATTTGAGGAGCAGGAAAACCCCAGGCACAAAGCAGTACATGAGGGTGGGGGTGGGTAGGGAGCATGCAGTAGGTTGGGCCTAAATGTTTTCCAGAAGATATGCCTCTTCCATCACATGCGAGTTCTACTGCAGCAACAAATTAATGAGATAACTTTGCCAGTCCTGCCGGTGAATTGTGCAATTTGTTATTTCGGTATTTAAGTGAGTTGTAACATAGTATATGCTAGGTGGCATTGAATTCCTAATTACTTTAATATTGAAATTTAATTATTTCCAGGTCATTAAACACACTGATGAGATCATGAATTCTAAATTATCTGGTGCAAATTGTGAAGTTGAACCATACAAATTATAAGCTATGACTCCAGGAATGAAGGAGCATGAATCAGAAAAGCATGCATAACTAAGTTAGAGCTTACTTAAAAAATAAACAAGTGAAACCTTTCTATGAAGGAGAAATCTTTGGGAGCATATTTTAGCACAAAAGTGGCCCACCACATTTTTCCAGTTGTCCTGAGAATTCAGAATTGCATTCCAATTCTACTAGACAATGATTATTATTTTTTTGCCCATTTGAATTTCAGTTTCTTTACTTCTTTTGCGTCTCATTTAAATCCATACAACCATAATCCACTTACTTCTGACAGTTCCATCAAATTTAATAAGAAAGCTCATGTGAATTAAATGGTGCAGGCTTATTAATCTAGCTCTAAAACATGACTACTCCTGAAATAAAGGCAGGTGCTCATCCCTAGAAGAAAAACCTGATGAAAGCTTCCTGCGTTCCTGGGAACATCCTACAGTCAAAGCAGATACCCTTTTCCCCACAGATCCCTCCATACCATTTGCATAGCATAGATGTTTGCTTGTGATCAGCCCAAAGGTCCAGTTTAAAGGCTTCAAAGCAGTGAAAGAGGATAGAGCCTCTGGGCTTCCCGTCCTATTTCTCCATAGAGGCCACTCTGCCTACCCTCTTCTCCTTTCTGCTGCAGGGGAAATGAACCTGAGAAAAGAGGCTTGGCAAAGTGACTGGTGGAGGATACTGGCAGAAGATGTCCTGCATGTGTTCTCTCTGCTTCAGAACTTTGGCATGACTTTGGCTGTTGTTGTTTTTTTGCAAAGGTTCAACTGCCTCTCGATATATCACCACCAAACTTGGCATGAGGGTTTCCAAGGTGGGGCAGCGGTCTTCATTGCCATTTGAACACCATGAGCCATTTTGAATCAAAATGGTGGACCATAATGTCACTTCAGCAAGACTTTGCCCACTTTTTGACATCGTTTTGGCTGCCTCATGAAAGATTGTCACCAAATTTGGCACAAGGGTTCCTGAAGTGGGGGGTCTACTGTTAGGAGTTGTCCTACACATGAGTAGGACCCTGGCAGAGACACATGCCCGATTGGCATGTTCTCTCCCTCTTGATCGATCATTTGGGAGCTTCAAAAGCTTTCTTCTTCCCAAACATCACAGCGACTGATGCCAAGAAATATCAGCACACTCGGGGATCTGAAGAGTGTTTGTAGTTTGCATAACAGACCTCATCAACTCAGCATTTGGCTAATCTACTTTATTTACATATAAACACACACAGAGCACTGCAACATGGCTCGCTCGCTCTCTACATCAGACAGCAAAGAGAAAGACATGGAGAATTACTATTCAACATCTACATGAACATTTAGGTGCCAGTTGCTATTTTGAATCAACATGGCAGATCAAAATGTGACTTTAGTATGAATGTACCCATTTTTTCCAATAGGTTTGGGCGCCTCTTGAGAGATCATTGTCAAATTTGGCACAAGTGTTCCTGAGGTGAGGACAGCAGTCTTCATTACTATTTGGGTGACAGGTGCTATTTCGAATCAATATGGTGGACCAAAGCATGACTTCATCCAATTTTTGGTGTGAGGTGTCCAAACTCACATACTGCACTATCCATTTAAAATCACAGGTTTGGATTTCTAAAAATACCCAGGCAGCACCATACACACAAACCCTAGTACTAAGCCTGTGTGTGCATTGAAATTATTATTATTATTATTATTATTATTATTATTATTATTATTATTATTATTTACTAGTCATGAAGCCCGTTAAATTAACGGGTGCTGGAACAGACTTGTTGCTCTAGTAACCTCGGGGACACACGCAGAGCTGACATCGCTCGCCCGCCGCCACTTGTAGTGGCCGCTGCTGCTTAGAAGTACGTCTACACGAGAAGTAAACGGCCTCGCGAGTTTGCCTGCATGGAGACAGATTCTCTCGCGAGAGCTGCTCCAAACGCCGAGAGGCTGAGCTCTTTTACACGCCGGCCAACACGCTCCGTCTCTGCGCTCCAAGTCCCAACTTGAGACCGTGGGGCACATGCGCAGTAGCGCAATCCCACGGACACAGCAACTGGACACAGAGACACGGACTTTATTATAGAGGATACCCAGCCCATCTGGCTGGGCTTCCCCTGCCACTCTGGGCGGCTTCCAACAAACATTAAAATACATCAAATATCACAGATTAAAAACTGCCTTTAGGTATTTTCTAAATGTCAGGTAGTTGTTTATCTCTCTGACCTCTGATGGGAGGGTGTTCCATAGGGCGGGTGCCACTACCGAGAAGGCCCTCTGCCTGGTTCCCTGTAGCTTTGCTTCTCGCAGCATAGAAACACTCCAGTCTTTAAAAATTCTAGCCCGACATATTCTGTAGCTATACCAGGGGGATCTTTCTGCCTGAACTCACTGGCACCTCTCAGGTAGGTGCTGTTGACATTATAAAAGAACAAGGGATATGTTCATGGTAAGTTCCAGCACCTCTTTTTCTAGAAAAAGAGCACTGGAACATGTCAGGCTAGAGCTTTTTAAGAGTGGAGTGTTTTAAGGCTGGAAAAGTTTTTGCTTGACTCCATTGATGAATGTTGTTGGCCATTAACTGCACACACAGGCTTAGAACATTTGCTTTCCATTTTAGGATAAAGACGGGAAAGAGGAAGGAAAATGAGAAGGAACAGGGAAAAGAAAGAGCGGCGGCGGGGGGGGGGAGGAAAACAAATAAATGAGAAGCTCTCCGGGAAATGTAGGCGTTTGGACATGATGGCCCTTTGGCAACTTCCAAATGCTTTTTTTCCCCACAAGGTGAAAACCAATTACCTCAATGTTGATACTTACTATGCCAAGATTTAGCCTGGAGGAGATTTTTGCTGCTGAGTTATAAACTTCAGCAACTATGGATTATAATGGATAAGAAGACTGAAAGATGTTTCACTGTAGCAGTTCTGACAGGACTACTATTATTGCCTTGGCATACTCATTAAATAAAAGGCATGCAAACACAACAGTACACTGCCGTACACAAGCCGCATTGTTGGTTGTTAAGATCTATAAAGGCAGCTTTGTTGCTCTTTTCCTTCCTGATATTTGGCTTATGGTGGGTTTACCCTGATGTACCCAGAAGGGAAGATTGTTCACCAAAATCCAGGCCAGCCACGGAGATAACAGGTGGTCTGTTTACTAAAATAGCTATCCTGGGTTACAAAACGATGAACTCAATTCAACCTCTGCTTTCTTTATACATTCAAATGATGAATCAGAGGCTGTTAGTGACATGAGTCAGCAGTTATGCGATGAGGGAGACCTGTGTTCAAATCTCTCCTAGTTCAGCCATACTTTCTTTCAATAAAAATTAGTCACTTTCCTAGCCCAATTAGGATGCTCAAAGCAATGTGCAAAGATGAAGTCATGTGATAACAATACAACTGAATTGTGGACGAAAACAACCTGGTGAAATAAAACCAAGAAAGTGAGGAGCCATTTTTCAGCTAAATGAGGCAAAATGGCTGACAACTTGGCAATGTACTGTGGGTGCTTTCAAATATAAATATTAAGAAGTCCAATTGCAGATTACAGGCATTGGGGCAAGGGGCCAAGCTTGGCTGGAAGTTCCAGAGTGATGGTACTGCAACTGAAAAATCCCACAGAATCAGGGAATAATTTATTTTCAAGAGACATATCAGAATTTTCTGTGCTTCTCTCCTATTAGTCCCCATTTAGCTCTGAAAACATAACTGCAAGATATTACTATTGTTTATCTAGGATTCAAAGCAGTGGATTCAATTTATGATAAAGAAGATTTTGACTAAACAATAGGAAGAGCTTTATGGTGATGAGAGCTGTCTGACAGTGAAATGGGCTACCTTGTAAGGTGGTGGACTCTCCTTCATTGAAATTTTAAACCAGAGGTTGCATGGACATCTGCCACTGATTCTTTAGCTGTGATTCCTGCATTTCAAGGGATTGGGCATGTTAGTTATCCAAATGTTGTTTATAACTTATAAACAATGAAGAATGGGTCTGTGTACTAGCAAGCTTGCCAGAGGCACAAACCCCTTTGCTTTGTTTTGTGTTTTTTTAAAGGGGGGTTAATAACCCATGTTAATAATATTGTGGCCCTTATTATGTTGTATAAGAAGCAAAAACATGAAGTGCTATTTCAAAAAGAGCACTCTTGCCTTTTCCACTTAGCATTCTTCTCTCTTTGGTGATCACTCGTAGCCGAGTAAGATTGTCTTCCATAAACACGGTTTTAACAATGGGTCTGTGGAGGCCAGTTCTAGATCCACACGTCCTTCCACAGTAGGGACATTAGTTTCCGGGCGGGAGTTGATCACAGTGTGGATTTGCCAAAAGCGTGCCTTCCTTTTAGCACATTTCTCCCTTGCGTCCTGAGATCCAGTGTCTTCAAAGCCCATGACACATTTGGTAAAGGCTGTTCTCCAACTGGAGCACTTGCAGACCAGTGTTTCCCAGTTGTCGGTAAGCTTGACTTAGTCTATGAGTCTTTGCCCTTCCTTCCCCACCCACCCACCCCCCCAAAAAATCTGAAATGTTGCCCCTGGCTATCAGTGGTCTGCAATATTAGGCAGATGGTGAGGGTATGAATATGAGCTTGAGTGAAGCAGGAAATTTCACTGGATAACGTAATAGCGCAATCTTATGTACATCTATTCAGAAGTAAGTCCCACTGAGTTCAGCAAGACTAATCTCAGGCAAATGGGGTTAAGGAGTGTAGCCTAAATTAGCTAAATCCTAAAAGAGTGGGGAACTTCCAAAGCAATAATTAGTTCAGAATCTCAGCCAGCCTCTATTCTCAGCATGCTTTGAAATCCTTCTTGATGCCTCAAAGAAGAGACTGGTGTGATTTACTTTTCCTCCAGCAAATGTTGCAATAGGATTGTTGCTTAAAATTAGCTTAGGATAGAAAACAAATGTCTTTCATCTTTAATTATGGAACTGTTCCTTTGACTCTACATGTTTTGATCAATACTCCCAACTCTCTCTTTGTATGTAAGTACCCATAATTACAAACAATCTGTCACTCTTAGAACCCACACACTGCAACACCCAATGGATGGTGTTTTCAAATGTGCTTATGCTGTTTATTTTAAAGTTATGTTAAAGGGTATGTGCCTAATTGCTTCTTGGAACAACAAGTTTATTTTGTGGTTTAAGGGTGTTCAGCAAGGCATCAGGCTGCACTTTGGGGAGTTACTAGGGGTTTTTCTTTGGCAAGGGGAGGCTGTGAGAAACTACCAAGCACACATTCTCTGTGAAATGTTTAAAGAAAGAGATCACTGTTTGATGAAGAAAGAAAAGACTAGCACGTTGACTTTTAGCTAAAATAAATTTGCTCACAAGAGTGGTCTGTGAGGTCTGATATTGAATATTCACTAAGTGTTCTCTGTATTTAATAGCTGATATGCTGATACATGCATTAGACTAGTACAGTGATGGCAAACCTATGACACGTGTGTCAGACGTGACACGCAGAGCCCTCACTGCTGGCACGCGCCCCATCGACCCATTCACGCTGTTGTTGCTCCCCCCCCCATTTGTTCTCCCGCTCCTCCTACAGCTTGTCTCCGCTAGAGCTTGTCTCCACTACAGCTTGTCTACACTGTTAAAACTCAGATCCTTTGTTGTTGTTGTTGTTGCTGGTAGCCAGAGATTGGTTTTGTAACCCTTTCTGTGCTGTTTTTTTCTGGCGCTTTGGCAGACTATGATTGGGTGTAACAGCGTTCGTTTTTTAACCCGTTCTGTGCTGGGTTTTTCACGCTTTGGCAGACTATGTTGGTGCTGAATGTTAGTTCCAGCGAAGATATTATTCGTCATTTATTTCTGTTCTCCCCCCCAAAAAAGCACAGTAGTTTTGGGGCACCCCCCCCAAAAAAAGCAAAACAACTTTTGCACACACACCCCAAAAAACCCTCCAAAACTTTGGTCAGCAGCTCCCCCCCAAAAAGCTCAACAACTCTGGGCACTTTGTGATAAATAAGGGGGTTTTGGGTTGGTTTGGTTTAGTTTGGTTAAATAATTAGTTTTTGGTTTATTAAATACAGCTGTGGTGCTGTGAGTTAAACCACTGAGCCTAGGGCCTGCTGATCAGAAGGTCAGCAGTTCGAACCCCTGTGACGGGGTGAGCTCCCGTTGCTCGGTCCCAGCTCCTGCCAACCTATCAGTTCGAAAGCACGTCAAAATGCAAGTAGATAAATAGGAACCGCTACAGCGGGAAGGTAAACGGTGTTTCCGTGTGCTGCTCTGGTTCGCCAGAAGTGGCTTTGTCATGCTGGCCACATGACCTGGAAGCTGTACGCCGGCTCCCTCGGCCAATAATGCGAGATGAGCGCGCAACCCTAGAGTCGGTCATGACTGGACCTAATGGTCAGGGGTCCCTTTACCTATATATTACAATTATACATTTTTGTTATTTAAACTATAAATATCGCGAAATTATGGTTTTTGTCTGAAGTGACACACCACCCAAGTTATGCTCGGTTTTTTGGCGAATTTTGACACAGCAAGTTCAAAAGGTTGCCCATCACTGGACTAGTATATATTGCTGTTGATATTATTTGTAAGATGGCATGCAACAGCTTTTAGTAGGGGTGTGCATCGGTTCTGTGTGATGACTGAATAAGGGTGATTTGGGAGTCTGAGTGTTGTTGCAATCAGGCTCTGCTTTTGAGGATCTCCAGACATCTGATTGGCCAATGTGAGAAAAGGATGCTGAACTAGATGGTCCTTTGGCCTGATCCAATGAGGTCCTTCTTAGGTTCTTATGTCCCCCCACCCCACTCCACCCCAAGTCAAAGTGTGATACAAATAAATCCTGCTGAGTCAGAACTTGGCTGTTCAAAGCCAACAGTTATCCTGTTATTTCTGTACCTTTCTGTGTAGCTGTACGTTTACCTATAACTCTCTAGTTCCATGGGCTTTATATGAAATGACGCTGTCCAAAATGTTGCCTGTTAGGCACTGAAGAGTTCTGGGTTGTTGTTGGGTCTTTGTTGTCACAGACTAACCAGATGCAGAGAGGAGTGGTGGGAGTCATCAGCTGGGGAACCCCCAAGGAAACCCGCAGGAGAAGAAAGCTCAGAGCCAGGGGACTAGTGGTGGGATGGTGAGTGTCAGAGGGAGAATACTGGGAGGAGGCAGAACCAGAAATTGAAAAGGCAACAGGGTTTAGTGAGCAGGATGAAGCTGGGGCAGAAAGGAGTCCAGAACTAACTTTGGCCTATTAATTTGAATGGGTCTGCTCTGAGTAAAAATGACTTGAATGCAAGCTTAAAAGTACTTTGCAGTCCTGCAATAAAATATGTAGCTTGAATATGATACACACACAAAAACCCTAGATTTTATACTATGTTTTTCTTCTTGTTTTACTTACCTACTTAAATAAAATCAATGGAACAGAATATTTCTTAGATTAGGCTGGATCACGCATGTTGCCCATTATTTCCTGTGAGAATGTTTGAGAGAAGCCTTCGCAAGTTAGGCAGATGTCCAGAATGTAATCCGTTCTAGAATTCTGATGTTAAGTGATCTTGCCCAGAACAAAGTAGCTGTTCAATTTACAGATACACAACTGTTTTCTTTTCTATTTCCCCAGTAACCATGATAAACAGATTGAATGTCCCAAATTATTTAGACAGAAAATTGTTTCTAAGTGGAATGTTATTGGCATGTCCCAAAAGAAATCACACTGCTCTTGTATTCACTGAACATAATGACTCCTTTTAAAATTATTCTTCAATAATGACTTTTAGCGTTCAGTTGGAAACTGCCTCCAGAGTTCCTTCCCAATCTTCTTAATTATTAGATTACTCATGTCCTCATGTCGGTGGTCAAGTTGTCCTCTTCTGTATCTGAAGGATGAGTTAAAGGTCCCTCAAAGAAGCATAGATAGATAGATGATAGAGATAGATAGATAGATAGATAGATAGATAGATAGATAGATAGATAGATAGATAGATATGGATCGATAAGCAGATGGGCCTTACTTATATGGAAGTTCTCCCATGCATCAGAGTGCTCTTGTGTAATTTCCATTCATATCAATGGAACTTCCATATAGGTCATGCATCTCTCTTGGGGGATTTGATTGCACAAATGGCACTGGAACTCATTCTACGAGGCAAAGCAGAGCAGAGTCATATCCTTGTTGCAGAGGCATACAGAGGGAGAAGGGGGTATGGTACCCATCTAAACTTGAGAGCTGGCTTGGCACCCAAGCTCATGGGTGGACAAATAGTTCAAACTAATTTTGGTAGCACAGGCAGGCATCTAAGGTGTCTCCACCCTGGATTTAATTGGAGCAGAAGCTTAGCCTGATTATATTCACATTCATTATAAACTCATTTTGAGTTCCAGCATAAGCACACCTTGGTTAGATAAATTTATGGAGGAAAGTCATCTGGTATTTGTCATGTTAACCAAGCCAGACCTCCAAGTCCAGAGGCAGTGTAGTACCTCTGACTATCAGATGCTGTGCCCAACAACAGGCAAGATCATCCCATTTGTGTGAACTTGGGCTAGCTACTGCTGATCTAGATGGATGTTTGATCTGAGCCAACAATATAATTTCTTATTACAACCAGATCCTAGACATGCCTTCTTGAACTTGCGTCCCACAGCGTTCAGTGATACTTTCACTGCAATCCTATGAATGAATCTCATTAAGCTCAATGGGATTTCTGGGTGGATATATATAGGATTGTGCTGCTGTGCTGCAATTATTTGGGGGGATAGCTCCATTGAGCACTCTGGGACATACTTATGAGCAAGCAAGCAAAGGACTCCCAACTATGCCTAGGCTTGTCAGATGGCAGATTGACAGCTCTGAGCATCAGACCAGGAGATGTCAGTGCTCTTTTTGAAAAGGATTCCTCTTTCCTTGACTTCCAGTTCTGAAGACAAGGCAACCTCTTCCCAAACATATAGCTACCCCTCCCCAATCCAATTGGTCGTATTTATTAATTTTATTTCAAAATCCAGAAAGGGCTTCTAACTCCCAGAGTTCATTAAATGAAGGCTGCAATCTTATACTGTATACATATTGGGGGGGGGGGAGAACCCATTGAACTCAGTGAGACTTACTTTGAGTAAACATCTAGAGGTTTGCACTACATCAGTTTGGGTACTCAGGGAGCTCCAGCCAACCACCCTGCCAACCTTCTCTGGTCCGCTCAGACTCGCCTATACTTGAGTTCAACCAGGTTTCTTCCCGCAGAATTGCTACTTCCCTTCCTTGTAAGCGCGTAAAAAGTGGCAACCTTAAGGGGAATCAACTGGCTTATTTTTAGCCTCAGCAAACATTTTGGCGCAAGATCTCCTTTCGTGAAGGTTTAAGAATGCATGATAGTCCATGAAAGCATTTTATTATAAAATCCCAGCACCACAGAAACAGCCACCCGTCGAGGAGAGCGCCGTCTAGGGATTCAAGCTCCGCGCAGGAAACCAATAACAATTAACTTGTGAGGGGCAACGCGGTCCTAAACCACAAGACGCCTCACTTCCTGAATTGAATGGAAGAATTTGGGAGCTTGGCTGTTTCCAGAGGTCACAATGCCAAGTTTGCATTGACTATAAACGGAGAGATGCGGGGATCCACCACTGCCAGAGATTTCGGGTGGGTGACATCGGCGTCGGTTTGACATGTAGGTGGTTTTGTGACTCAGCCCTTCCTTCCAAGCTGAATCTTTGCTCAGATTCTCTTTCTTGCCAAGTTCAGAGGCAGTGTGTCCTCGGATGCCAGCTCCAGGGAAGCGACAGCTGGGTCTTTGGGCCTATCGCTGCGATCAAGCTTTGGTTTTCCTCGGGAGGATCTGGCTTTGGGAAAACTAGCTGGATCCAAGCAGGAAGTCTGCGCCTGTTGGTTTTCTTCCTGACCCAAAGTCATTTAGAGTCCTATCAGAAACAAACGCGTAGCTCTACTTCCAGGGAATGCGACCAGAATCGCACGTTGAGGCAGAAGCGAAAGGGCAGAATTCGTCTTGTTTTTAATAAGATTACCCAAAGGTTCTACTCTTAGCTAAACTGCAGAGAGCTGAATACGGTTTTATAAATTTGACAATATATTGCATTTTTGTTTTGTTTGTTTTGTAGCCAAGGGCACATGACTGTTTCTACAAGCCCAGTAGGCTTGGCTAGAGTCCACTCGTTCAACCTGCTACATTTCATGTATCCCAAAACGCCAGTTTGTTGCTTGTCGGTTTCTAAGAATTAGATGGTGACTTTTAGCCATAGGGCATAACAAACCTCCACACAAACAACGTGAGGTAGCTTTAAGTCCGAGTATTTGCTTAATGGTGTGTTTCCTGTACCTCTCACCCACTTGCAGCCTGATCTAGTGCCAAAGTAGGCGGGAGCAATCCCACCCCGTGAGCTTTCTTTATTACTATTATTACTATTCCTATTACTCCATCCTTTGTCCCACAATCTCAGAACCCACGCAGCTCGTTCGAACTGGTTGATGTGGTTGCAGATCGGGCAGGCGAGGCAGCCAGAGGCGCTCAGATATGGCCTGCCTTTCCCGTCATTGAGTCCCATCAGTCCGCCCATGGGGCCATTGTTGCCACTGATGGGATGGGATGGCAAAGATTGTATTACAGATTGACTTCTAATAAATGGGACACACACACACACACACACACACACACACACACACACACACACACACGTAAATCAACCCTAAGGCTGAACGTGTTATTGCGTGCGAATAAGTGTTTTTTAAAAAATTCACGCGCGCAAAAGGAGAAGTCTCACAGTCGTGGATTCTTCCTGGAATATTTTGTCTCGCAGGGTCTGGATGGTCACTTATTCGGGATGCTAGAGTAGCGGGTTTCCTGCATCCGGAAGTAGGATGGACGAAATGCTCTTTCCAACTTCAACTCCAGGTTTTACTCCTAGACACACGTTCCCCTGGAACAGGTCTCTTACACCAGTGGAGGTTATGCCACAATCTGCCACTGGTTTCCTTTCTGGGTGTGTGCTTACTTCTCTAAATGCTACCTAAATGCATAGGGTTGCAGCGCTGCCCCAGTGAGAAAGTCCACGGCCTTGACTTTCTTCCGCCTTCTTAACTTTGGTTGCCTTTGAAAGGGGCTCAAGACTCAATGAAACCAATTCTCCTCCTAATTTGGACCTCTTCTAAGAAACAGAGACTAAGCCGCATTGGACTCAGCGGGATTCAAACGCACGAACGACCATTAGCCAATAAGCAGAGTAAACTTTTCCTTGAAGGATATGAAATCTAGAACCCTAAACATAGATACTTGGAAGCAAGTTTCTCTGAAATCCATATCCCAGTAAATTTGTTGAGCCTGGAGAGGATGGGGGAGAGCCTTCACGTTAAGGACAACAAATATAGTGTCTTCTTGCGCCATCCTCTTTCTAGAAATCCTCTTATTAGGGGCATTCAATTTTGCCATTCGTTGTTGGATATATATTACAGTATATGGGGGTAGGGGTGTCAACTAAAGGTTATGAAAAGCAAGAGCCTGGGGCCATCTCTGACACTCCAGGGCAATAGCTCAGTAGCAGATCATCTGCTTTGCCCACAGAAGGTCCCAGGTGTCTCCAGGTAGGTCTGGAAATGTCCTCTGTCTGACTACAACCCTCAGGAGCCGCTACCAGCCAGTGTCGATACTGCGAACCTAGATGGGCCAATGGTCTATTCCCATGACAGTTTTAGTAAAAAGCTTAAGTACGCTATGACCAATAAAGTAGCAATTGACCACGTTAAAAAACAATCTTACTGTCTCTGCTATATAGTAAGTTAACACTTGCAATGGAAGAAAAATCATTGGTCTTGATTAAGCCCTAAAAACGAATGAATCCCTCGAAAAAGCGGGGTGCCGCCGATACTACAGTGCCCAGGCATATATGGAAGAGTCTTTTGAAGTTCAAAGTAGGCTATACAGCACTGTACAACTGTTTGTGAACCAAATGACGAAATCCTCAGGCCACTGGTCGAATTGGGGAGCTGGTTGGGGGGGGTGAGCCAGCCTCCTTCGTTTTGGATGTGAGTTTCTGTTTTTAGGATCACGATACTGTTACCACTGTGGGAGGGGGGCTCAGGGGCTCTCAGCGCTAAGCCGGGCTCGGAGCTTGTGGTTTTCATTAAGCGGTCCCTCGCCCCCCCCCTCCCAATAATCTGAGCCCTGCCTAAAACCGGAATTCAACTTCAAGGCCATTTCGTCCCGGCACCCCCTACCTTGACCAAGAGCTCCCGCTTAGTTCAGAAAGGTTCAAAGCCCTACGAGGAAACTGGAGAGCGCGGGCGCAGGATGCCAGCAGCGTTTGGGAGAGGAGAAATGGGTCCAGAAATGGGTCCATGGCCAGCGATGGGTAAACTAAGGCAAGCCACGCCACTCCGACCAGGAAGCTCGCTTGAAATGACAATGAATTCAGCTGGGAAATCTTCTGAAAACAAAATTAATTGTGCGAACGTTAGGTAGAACTGCAAAGAAACGATTTAGACTGGGGACCAGATCTGATTCTTTTATTTACAGTCCTAAGGCTGAAGCCCCCCCGAGGCACATTTCTCTAGGAATCAGATCCACAGCCATCAGAGGGTCTGTCTGCACTGCGAACGCTTAATGTGGAGCTTTGATAATAAAGTCCTTGGAAATGATCAGGTTTTTTTTCCTAAACTGCGGGATTAGGATCCAGGACAAACTCCGCAAGAGTGCTGTGAAAAAAACCAAAGGGGTTACTCTAGACTAGAGCAAACGAATAGAGAGTAGTAGCCGGAGTACTGAAGCGGTGTCCCCCAGGTTTGGGACACAGGAATATTTACTCCGAGTGCGGGCATTTCAAACCTTATGAATAGAACTATAACACACTAAAGGTTTGAGCAATAAAAGAATTAAAATACTCTCTTTTTTAAAAAAAATCGATGATCTTGTGTTCATTCGCGTTTAGCTTTTATTTCTTAATGGCCTTCATACTCCTGTTTACAACAGGCAGGGATTTGTGGAGCGGTTATTTTAATAGTAGGATGTGTTTAATGATATAAGCCCCAAAAATGCGGTATAGCGAGCTGGAAGGGAAATGAACAGAACGCAGAAAAGGTGGGGGTTGAGGCTTTTGCACGTTTTACCTGCATTCCGCTCCCCCTCACGCAATTGACTTGGCGCTTTAAAGAAAACGAAACGAGGAGGATCGTGAGACAGGGGATCGTGAGTCGGGAAAGAACGGGAATCTCGAGAAAGTCTCTAAAAGTTTAAAACGCGTTTTTTAAAAAGAGGCCACTGGCAGACAGACTCTCTAACCCTACTCGGTTCAGTCACTGTTTTTTGTAAATAAAACGATTACGTCGTTCGTTGATTCCACCAACCTTCATTCGTAGAAACCAGCGCATTCTAACCTATGTCACAGCAGGTGCAAAAATTGCTTTCATAAAAACTCGATTGCGTCGAGTGAAGGGGAGGGAGAGAGAATTTTCGGTGTGTCACGAATGTGGAAGAAGAGGAGGAGTTGTTGTTTTCCCCAAAACCAATCTTTGTAGTACAAAAAGTAGCGTTCTGGGGGAGAACTGAAGTCAATTGGTGGAGGGACCCAAAGGAGGAAACTGTCCCTTTGCCATCGCTTACCGGAACTGCGAAGTTCTCTTTTATTTCCTCCGGCCCCCACTCCCAAACTAGGCTTGAAATGGATCCGCCTTAGCCGTAGGCTGCGTGTATGTGCTGCTTTTTCATTTTTGTTTTGGCTCTGAGGAAGAGCTTTGTGTCACCTGAAAGCTTTGTTCCCACTGTTCTGAGACCAGGTGGTAGCATTTTTTGCTGAGAGTCATCGTCTTGTTCGGTGGCGCTAGTGCAAGCCGGCAACTGCACGGTGGCTGCAAGCAAGCCATTCCTCCAGGAGAAACACGCTTTGGGCTTCGCTCACATCACTTCCATAAGGATTATCACAAGATGCCTCTAACAATAACATACAAATACGTACTACAGCAGTAATATGAACCCTTTCGCTTTCTTTTACACCCAAGATCTCGAACGCATAATAATAACATTAATAAGAACAACGGCTTACAAAAGCGAGGCTTTGAAACCACCAAGCTGCCTCGCTCGGAATGATCACTCTGAAAGCCCCACTTTTGGCTTTCTAGAACAGAGACTGAAACATAATTGAGATGGATGAGGGGCAATTTCTGGACCAACTTCTGACACCTACATGTTTACTCAGAAGCTTATTTGGTGGGAATTCCTTTCAAGTTCAGGTGCAAACGGAAGCCGCCCAAATTCTTCAATGTCTTGGGGTGTGTGCGAGGGGGCGGGGCGGGGCGGGGGGGCACTAGATCCACCGTCCTCCGGAGGCTTCCTCCTGACTTCCAACAAGCAACGCGTTGCAGATCGGCGCGTCCGTTTAAATCTTTGCTGACAAGTGCCAGGATCCGCCCAGCGTTTTCCTGCGCAGCTTTTGCGGTGGTGGGCAACTTTTACAGCCCCCATCTTCAACAGAAGTGGAAACCCTCTGAGTTCAAGGAGACAAGGCATTGCGATCCTCGCTATAGAAGAGTCTTCGCTTCCTGCCCCCCCCCTCCCTGCCCTGGAAACAGATCTCCCAATTGTATACAATTGCATGCAATTGTAAAGAAAGAAAATCCTTGTTCGGAGACAATTTGCATTGAGGTGGAGGAATGGCTCTAATTCCATAACGAGTATGTAACCAATATTGTTGCCCGTTGACAGCCACGAACGGGAATCTGGATTGTTGTTGTCAGAGGAGACAGAGGCGAATGAAAGCACCCCAGGTTGGCCGCCTTGCCTTACCAGAGGGGCGCCGCCAAGGGAGGGAGGGCAGGAGGTGTTTCGGATCACACGTCCTTCCTGTCCTTCAGAAGCCCCTCTCGGTCTGGGGCTCCATCCTCTGCGACTTTCGTCACAAACAAGCCAATGAGCAGATGCGCGTCGAATGCACAAAGCAGCGGTGGGCAACGTGGTGCCCTCCATACCTTTTGTACAGCAACTCTCAATATCCCCGGCTATTGCCTACGCTGGCTGGGAGCTACTGGGAGTTGTTGCCCACACCATCCCTGACCCATAGCAGGAGGGAAGGAAAGAAGAAGGACATGGTTGACAACTTAGCTGTAGCTTCTGTGAAGAATATAATGTGACCAGAACAGAATATTTCCCATTCTTTTTTTCCTTTTAACTTTTGTTGAATGAGCACATCCATTTCCAATAGTACATAACCAGAAAGCAAAAGACGACTTTCCAGTAATCATTTCAGCATAAGACATACATAAGACTGATACAGTATAATAATGTCCACCCAAAGCGTAATGTCCATACTACGTGTGAGAGCGGAAGGAAAGTAGAAATAATAATAATAATAATAATAATAATAATAATAATAATATTTATAGATAATAATAATATAATATAGATGGGTAGGATGGTAAATTTATTATTATTATTATTATTATTTACTATCCCGCCCATCTATATATGATCAATACCAAATAAAACAAAATTTAGGAGCCACCTGCCAGCCACGGGTCTGTTTCTTTCCATAAGTCAAAAAATGCCCACCACACAAACGTTTACAAAAAATGCAGTGTCTTTTTCAAGTGAGGCTCCAATCCTTCCTAGACAGCACTTATTGCACTCATTGGGATTTATTTCGGATGCTCTATGATTAGGCTCCTGCTCTTAACCTCTAAGTTGTCCTTTAAAGGTTAGAGTTCAAACCTGGCCGAGGGATTTTCCCACCACCCTTACTGAAAACATTTATACACACAGAGAGAAATAGATGAATGGCTTGGATTGACAAAGAACTGAAAATCGGGTTCCCCCTCTGCTGCAATCGTGTACACACACAGAGGGAGAAAAGCGACAAGCCAGGGTTCGGGAGCTTATTTCAACACACATCACTATCTGCCTTTAATATTTCCTAGTTCAGAAGCAGGAGAGGGGGCAGGACCCTTGTCTTCCTCAAAAGCAACGTCACGCCGCCTTGAGAAGGCAGCGGGCGCAGCACAGCGATCCTTGGCACGGTCCCCACCTGCTGGGCTGGGCCCGGTTTCCCTCCCCGCTGCCCAGATGCTGACAGCTCGAAACTTAGAACTGTATAGACATAACAAGAACCAAGGGAGGCAAAAGAGGAAAGGGGGGAGGGGTAGAGAAAAAGCCGGGCTTTGAAGCCGCGCGCAGAGACAGAAGCGCTTGTAAAGCAGGAGCTCTCATCCCTAGAAGGCTGTGATGTTTTCCATTCCTTTTCTTTCCCGCCCCCCCCTCCAATGTCTGAAGATAAATGCTCCAGATATTACCTATAATTAAGGCTCTTTTCCACCGGCTCCGGCTCCTGCATTGTTGTTAGAAACGCGGGGAGGCGCGAGTGGGGGGCGGGGAGAGAAACTGACTTCTTAGGAAACTGACTAATGATCCCATTGACTCTGTGAAGATGGAGGCTCAGTCAATTTCATTCCTTTAGTTTGCAATGAGATTGGCATCTTGGAAAACGCGGGGGGGGGCGACGGTGTGGAACGACTTAAAAAAAAACCTCACTGCTTCTGCTGAAACTGCTGTTGCTTTACTTACAACAGCTTTTTTAGCGCTTCCAAAACAGTTCCCTTTAGTACCCAAACAAAGGGTACTACTCGGAAAGGGGCAAGTATGGGGCGCTGCTGTCCCAAGAACATAGGCCATTCGTCTGATCCAGCGGAGCTACCTAGCTCAACATCCTGTGGCCAGTGAGCCCACAGCAAGCTGGACATGAGAGAAAGAGCACTCCGGGACCCCTATTCCCAGCAGCTGGTCTTCAGGAGCTTGGGCTGCTTCTGGTCCCCCTGTAGATCCGGCCTATTATGAAATTTACAGTATTTCATAAAATTTATATACCGCTTGATTGCAGAAAAAGCCTCAAGGTAGCCCAATCCTCCTTGGAATTGTTTGATTTCATTTTAAAGCACTTGATTTAGTGCCCCCTTCCAATCTCCTGGTGGCGAATTCCACAATATAATTATGGGCTGCAAAAAGAAACACTTCCTTTTCTCTGTCCCGAATCTTCCCACATTTAGCTTCATCGCATGACCCCTCAATCTAGTATCATTCCATGCTTTGGGAACAAAATATAGCCGCCTGTATCAAGTTGCCATAATGTTTCTAAGGTCTTTCTTACTGAATATTGGCGGGGGACGGTGATTTCACAACCTTTGAAATTTAGGGGTACAGTGCAGCGCGCGCACACACACACAGAGAGAGATTTATTCTACCCTGGGTGATGTTATTATGAGAGATGTGTCATGCATCATTGTATACACCTTTGTCGTGGCCCTCCCAACTTCTCGCCTCCCCACTCTAAAATTTAAAAGGCTCAAATGTTAAAACCATTCCTAATACGTGACTTGCTGCAGCCCCCCTCGATCATGTTGCTTATCCTTTTCTGTTCTTTCAGTAGCGCTAAAATCGCCCTCCCTTTTGAGTTGCGGCAACCAGCACACGATATTCCAAGTGAGACAGCACCCAGCCCGTGTTTCGAATCACACGTGATTAAACAAACATACATACATACACATACATACATACATACATACATCTCCGTCCAGCTGCCTCCTTCTGCGCGCTGACTGGTGCGTACGTCGCAGAACGCGAACCTATAGATCTTTAATGGGTCTTTAATACGCAAGAGTACTTGGGAACGGATCTGGCTGCAGGTATACAGTACTTGTGGATCCCAAAGGCCTGAATTCATATTCGTATGTTGGTAACTCTTTGACCTGTATTGATTATGCTATTCTGAGGTATGAGGAGGTTCATAACGCATGTTCTCCATTTCAGAACATGCGTTATGTACCTCCCCATTCCTCAGAACAGAAATGTTCTGAAAGGCTCTCAGTTAACCTTGAACCCACCAAGTCTTTATGTTTGGCTAAGAAGAAATCGCACACACGAAATAGGAAATGGTCCTCAAAGAGGGGAAAGGTTGGTTGATTCAGTGGAAAGCGGGGAGGGGCGATCCAAAGCCCACTGGATTTCAGCGGAGCATCCCAGCAACGCGTTTAGCGTAGGGGTGGATCGCACCTCGAGAAAACCGGCACCTTCTATTCCCATGTAAAGCGTTTAGGTCTTCGAAACAGACGCATCTCCTGATAGGTCCAGTGGCTGCAGAAAAGAGGGCAATGCTTTTCAAAACCAGCGGTGTTGCGGGTTTTGAGTGGAAGGGATATAGTTCTACTAGGGAGTTTTTTATTGATTTTTTTTAAAGGACCATTACTCCTGCTTAGTCGGGTTCTTTCCCCACTGCAATCCGTAGTCCTTACCCCTAAACGACATATCCATACCACTCCAGCCTTTGATCATTCTGACGCCCCTTTCCCCCATTTACATCAGATTCAGGCCCAGGAGCTCTTCGGAAGCCTCAGAGGCAGCCGGTCGGCCGCATGCGCCTCAGCACAGGGCGTGAGCATTCCTTCCTTATTAAAGATCTTTCCTAACAACAATAGAATAATTATGATCCTCAAGAGAGCAGCGCTCTCCCTCTTCCCGGCCTCGCGATGTCAATCCAGATAGAGTCATCGCAGAGTGGTTGCGCCTACAGATGCGCGCGCTCTCTCTCTCTTCCTCTCTTCCTCCTCCTCCTCCTCTTTCTTCTGTGGGACAAGAGGAAGGTAAAAGTTAAATGGGCTGGTTGGTTGCTGCTGCTACCCTGGGGTGGGGGTAAGGACGGGGGTTGCGGGGCGGGGCTGCCTGGGACGGGCCGCCGCTTCTGCTCTCTCTGGAGCCGGTCAAACTGCACAGCCACTTCCCCCAGGAGTTTCTCTTTCATCTCCCCGCTGCTGGCGCCTGCAAACAGCCTCAGTTTGTCTGCAGCGTCTCTCCCGCCCTCCTCTCGCTCTCGCTCTCTCCCTCTCCCCCTTCGTCCTCGCCCCTCCTGGCTTCCCAGCCGCAGAGACTCCGGAGCAGGGCGCATATTTCCCAGCTGGTGTCATGGAGCAGAGAAGGGGCCGTCCGGGTGAGCCCCTCACCCACCCATTCCCCGTGTGCCCGTGAGATATTGAAGGCAGATTGGCTCTCGCAGTGGCTTCTCTGAAGGATCGTCGCATCACTGAACGGTCCTGTGGTGATCTTGAGATCCTTTCCTGCCCTTTGTTAAAGGGTCTTCGCACTGTGCACTCTAATAATATTAAAACGAGAGTCAATTATTGCCATCGGAATGGGGATACAGAATACGTCCCCTTCCATTGGGGTAGGGAAACTTTGCGCTTGATCCTTTCGCACAGGCCGATCCAGAGGTTAATACTGTAAATAATAATAATAATAATAATAATAATAATAATAATAATAATAATAATATACTGCCCTTCATCAAAAGATCTCAGGGTGGTTAGCATAATAAAATACAAGAGAAAAACACAAGTAAATAATTAAAACAAAACAAGAAAACAAAAGTCCCCATCCCACAAAACATTTAAAAGGCTGTAGAATATTAATCAGCCAAAGGCCTGGTTGAAAAGGTATGTTTCCCCCTAGAGCCTAAGTACCGGTGTATATATAATGAAAGGCCAGACGAAACTCTC
The DNA here is from genome assembly GCF_965207765.1 of Zootoca vivipara. Classification (NCBI taxonomy): domain Eukaryota; kingdom Metazoa; phylum Chordata; class Lepidosauria; order Squamata; family Lacertidae; genus Zootoca; species Zootoca vivipara. The sequence continues at coordinate 49,885,162 of NC_142584.1, forward strand.
AGGTGAGAGCATTCCACAAAGTGGAGCCATTGCAGTAAAGGCCCCTTCTTGTGTTGCCACTCTGGGAATTCAGGTGGAGGAGGCTCACAAATAAGGGCCTCAAGTGCTGATTGCAGAGTCGGGGGTGGTTTCTATGGGGAGGGTGAGCCCTTGAGGTGCTGAGCCGGTCCTGAGCTGTTTAAAGCTTTATAGGTCAAAACCAACTCTTTAAATTGGGCCCAGGAAGCAGTCCTACAGATTCAGGACCTCCGTCACTATCATTTCCTACTGGGTCTTTCTCTTTCTTTCTTTCTTTCTTTCTTTCATTCTTTCTTTCTTTCTAGATTGGTTAGAGTACAAAAACCGGCAGGGCAGCAGTGGATTTTTCTGAATTGTTGAGGGGATAAGTAACTTGCAGTGTAGCTGCTGAAAAGTTTTCATTGAAAAACAACAACAAAATCTGTGGGGTCCAGTTTAATAGCCTGGGTTCTTTATGGTTATGAATATTCGAGGGGATTTTTTCGATCTCAGATGCGCAGATCTTTCTTATCTCTGGAAGGCCATCGACTGATGTTCAGAGATCCTGGTCTGCTGCCCCTTGGCAATATTGCCGGTCTCTTGAAAGGCTCCTTCGCTACCCAGCCACTACTAAGTCATACTCCTTCCCTAAATTCTAAATAAAATAAAATCAGGATATCCAGGCTGTTGTTGTCATTTTTCGTTCTCTGATACCTTTCCTGTGCTTTCAATCCAGTTTAAAGACTACGTTTAAATCCAGGAGCAACCTAGGTCCAGTTTCCAGACATTGTTCCATGTGGGAAAGTGGCAGAGCGCCCTTAGAAAAGTCAGGGAGAACAAGCCAAGACCTTTTGCCTATTCGTGTTTCCTTCTAAGTAAGACCTATCGAGGTCAAGCAGGCCTGTCTACGCTTGCAGCCTGCAACTTTTAATCCTAAAGCACAAAAGCCACCGGCTATTTTCAGGTTTGCACTCTTGACAAACAAACACAGGATTGATCCCTGGAATTAGTGGCCACAGAGATCTGTAATGCTTTTGGAGTTGCAGGAAACACACCCTAAGGGGAAAAGGAAACCCTCTTCCAAGGAAAAGGATGCATTTTCGTTTAACCAGATTCCAACAGCCCGATCTCTCAAGGCTTTGGGCTTAAAACCCGTTGAACTGTGAGAGGCTGGGACTCAAGCAAGTTCCATTGGAAAGTATTCCCACGAGTCCTCCCTGCAGTCCTAGCTAGACACACGATCTTGGTGGAAATGCTCATTGCACTCACTGGGCCCTGCGTGGATCAGACCGTTCAGGCGACTCTGCAGAGACAGGTGACACTTCTCTCCGCTCGATTGTATTGGCTTTCCTCTCACTAATATCTCTCTCTCCCCATGGGGCATATACAAGCCACCGAAAGACTTCATTTTAAGAAATGGGTTAGGGTAGAGAGTATTAAACAACTCAGAATCAAATGTTTAGGTTCAATAAGACTGGGAGATGGGAGCAAGCTAAATAGGAGGGGAGAGAGAGAGAGAAAGAGAGAAAGAGAGAAAGAGAGAAAGAAAGAAAGAAAGAGAGAAAGAAAGAAAGAAAGAAAGAAAGAAAGAAAGAAAGAAAGAAAGAAAGAAAGAAAGAAAGAAACGGCTGCATAGAGCTGAAAAGGGGATTCACGTGCCCGTCTGAAGCCGTCTGCAGCCAGCGTGCCCAGTTCTGTAAACCAGGTCACCGTGCCCTAACCCCAAGTCTGCCTCTATTCTTCCCGGGTAGAAACGTTGCATTTATTCGGTGTAATTATCTGTAGCCCTTCGGCCGATCGGCCTTTGCGCTTCATTGTTCCCTGTTTATATGCATTGTTTCCTGATTTTCATCAATTCTCATTTACCTGTCATTAAGGGGAGGAGAATCCGGGGGTACCGAACACAAGAGCAAAGGCAGGCGTTTTAACAAGTTGACCAGACAATGAGTCGTTTTCCACCTCTCTCTCCCCGCCCCCTTCACTTTTTGCACATTTTGCAACTTGACAGACTAAAGGTGGACCTGAATACAGCGGGAAGAAGAAGAAGAAGACGACGACGACGACAGTATGCAGCATCTTCCCAAATAATTAAAGTTCTGCCGTTTACATGGAGGAATACGAATAATGGTGCCTTTGTGGGTCCCATTACCTACCTATCTTAAAATAGGCTTTAAGTCAATGGCATTTGAGAGATTTTGTGTGTGTGCAGGAGAGAGATGCAGAGCTGGATGGGCACTAAAAAAAATAAAAAGTAAACATGCAAACGCCAGAATGGGAGGAAAAGAGGATTCAAAAGTCGCTGACCTAGACTTGCAAACGCGAAAATAAATTCCATTCGAACTAAATATAAAGGGCAGGCGTGCAGAGGTTCCGAATTCCAGGTTGCATATGAGGGGATGTTTCTATTGACGTACACGTTTACTTCGAATTAAGTACCACTGCGTTCAGTGGGATGCGCGCCAAAATAAGAGCACGTAAGATTACGATATTTCACGCGTTTCTTCCTAACCCTGGAAGTCGATGTGCCTTTGCGTGTACGGCCCTTCAAGAATTCGAAAGGGGCAGCCCAGAACCTTGCAAATCAATGGCTGCAACAGTGGAAAGCGGACTGCACCCCAAACAACGTTCCTTTCGCCATTAGAAGCGACTCTGCGGTGAGTGGAGGTGGCAGGGATAGATTAGATTTTCAAAACAGCGCGGCTCCTACCCCCAGCAGATGCACGTACACAATCACTTAAAACCTTCCGGCAGTCCTCGACAGGAGAGCCCCTTTCATGAAGGCGGAAGCAATAATCCTTGGTATCTGGCTGAAGGTACCTAACTACATAGCTGCCAAGTTTTCCCTTTTCTCACGAGGAAGCCTATTCAGCATAAGGGAATTTCCCTTAAAAAAAGGGAAAACTTGGCAGTTATGTAACTATAATTTTTAAGATGAAATATTAACGATTACGCCGGGAAAATAATGAAAGCTAAAAGCAGATTTTAGAGAAGATGATGTACAGCATCCTCCTGTCCCAATGGAAGTGATGGACTGATGGACACAAAGTGGTGGGGTAGGCAAGAAAAGTTTCCCCGTTCCCGTCCCCCCACCATCCAGTTCACCCTGCACTTCCAAGCATGGAAAAAGAAACATTTAAGAACAATATTAGAACAAACTTTTCCTAGCATCAGCGATGCAGAAACAAACGAGAATAAAGTCAGAGGTTTTTATGTTAAGCCTATCAAGGGTTAATAGTTGTGTATTTTTCACAGTTTCTCCTCCCTGGAGGTGAAGAATACGGGAAGACTTCAGCCTTACATTCGTTTTACGCACACCACACCCGCACCCGCACCCCCCGCAAATCCTAAACAAACCACTCGAACTCGAAAAGAAATGTTATTGCAAGTAAATAGGATTTATTGTTGTTGTAAATATTGCAGAAGATGAGGGAGGAGAATTAGAGAATAGAGATTCCTCCTCAACGCTACCTGGGTCTCTCGATCGCCCGAGCAGCCGAGCTGTAATCCTGCCTGTCTGACACTTTTGTTCCCATACACACACACCCCTCCACGTTTTAATAACCAACAATAGCTACCAACGGATAATTAAGCTACCATCATTACGACATTAAATTAATTACGAAGCAAAAAAAATGATTTGCTTTTCTCGGGCTGGCAATTGAAATGTCACTTTAAAATTAACACAACTCGTTGTCTTAAATGGGATGAAGTCGAAAAGTGGGACGAGGACATACGCGGGCATCCTGGAGGCTGTTTGATGCGCTCGCCGATGAAGGAGTGCAGAGTCAGGCTCCCTGCTTATGAAAGATGCATCTGTTTGTCATCAAGGGTTAGGCGCCTGCAATTTACATTACTAACTTAATCATTGGCGGCGGGGGGAGGACTTATCGGTCCCTCTCCAATGCATTTAATTTGTTCTCTTATAATAGACTACTTACAGCTGCAGGGAGAGGTTAGTAAGCAGTAAAGGAGTCCTCCCTTACTGCTAATACGATCCATCCAAAGGACTGTCTAGAGATGTTGTGGAGAGGAGTTTATTGCAGCGGATTAAATCCCAAATGGTCTGCCTTCAGATGCTCCTGCCCCACCCCTTCCCCTCCGGTTCACTCAGCTGGTCTGGACTATCCGTTTACCTCGTTCAAGGGACTGGTCGTAGAGATCTGAAAGGCCCTGTCTGAAAAATAATGCTGGGGCTCCAACTCCCAAGAATTAAAAGTCCATCTGTCCCGTTCTGAATTTGGAAGAGCGCCTTCCCTGCGCCCGTGTTTATTCTCCAGCATGATTTGCAATGTTCTGGAGGGGCGCTTGAAAATGAGGCCGCTTCCCTTAGCGATAAAGGCGCGCACAGAACCTTGACCACTACGTCCATTTCACCCACCCAGCCGCCCCTCTGTAACCTGGAAGTGAAACGTGCCATCGCTTCGCTGCCACCCTTCCTGGGGTCCCTACAAGACAACCCCGCCCCCCGATGCCCCTTCTTGGGAGGAAGAGCTTGTTGATGGTGATGATGGGCTCCCTTAGGCTACTATGGGATGTGGGCGATCGCTGCCTGAACGCGCCACGCTGGCGCCCATGGAACAGGCAAGATGGCCCGCGGGGGGCATTCATTCGTATTTTATTTCGGAAGAATCCGAGTATTACATAAGAAGTCGATGACCTTCGCAGGGCCTCGGTGCGCGCTTGAGCGTTGGGTTGCCAGGGCTCACCGGCCAGGACTCTCGCTGGCCGGCAGATTTCGCTCTCGGGAAGGCAGGAGTTTTCCAGAGAGCGAGCGAGCAGGATGGGGGTGGGATCTGCCCTCTCCGAGCTTCCTCTTCGTATCATCGGCCCTAATTACTCCGCTGACTTTCCTGTTTTGGCAAAGTTACAGCGCTGGAAAGCTCCCTAATCACACAGCTCCGCTCGCTGCCCGTGTCATTAACTTCTAATTTATTTAAAAGGAAGGCAGAGTGCGGGGGAGGGGAGGGAAAAAAAACACTCCTCCGCTCCGACCCGTCCGGAGCCAATGGCGTGAGTCAGAGCGTGACGTCACGGCCGGGAGGCGTCTCCCATTGGCCGAGCTGCGCTTAGTCAACTTCCCAGAGGAGGAAACGGCCAGAAGTCTCCCAAAAAAGGGGAGGAAAAAAAAGTTGCTCGGCTGATTCGGGGCTGCGGCTAGCCGAGCTAGTGCGTCCGGGAGCGAGCGCGAGAGATCGAGGGGTCGGGAGACCGAGGAGGAGGAGAAGCAACAGCAGCAGCAGCCGAAGGGAACACCGGCTGGCAGCAGCAGCAGCAGCTCTCGAGGCGGGGATCGTCGCGAAGCTGCGCCGCGATGTCTTCTCCGTCGAAGGCGAAGGAGGTGTTCTCGTCCGACGAGGAGGGCCCCGCTGCCGTGCCCGAGGAGCGACGCCCCGTCAAGGTGTCCAGCTTGCCTTTCAGCGTCGAGGCGCTCATGTCCGACAAGAAGCCCCCTCGCGAGGCGGGCGGCGGAGGCAGCGGCCTCGACGGGGCGGGCTTGGGCACTTCCAGGAACCTGCTCTTGCCGGGTCACGGCGCCAGGGAAGCGGCCAGCCCCGGGGGGCTTACAAAAACCTTCGAGACGTCGTCGGTTAAATCCGAGAACTCCGAGGACGGCTCGTCGTGGATCCCTGAGGCCGGCAGATACTCGCCTCCCCCAAGTGAGTCGTCTTGTCTCCCTCGCCAGGGAAGTCTGGGTCGGGAGGGTTGCGAGGAAAAACATCCCTCGGGAGGTGTGGGATGGAGGGGGGGATAGAGGGGAGGAAATAGTTAGCAGGACTCTTTCTCCGGCCGTCGAGGCACCAGCCGCTTCGCCGCAATCTGAGCTCACGCCAGAGCCGAACTTTTGGGGCAGCAGCAGCAGGAGGGGAGCGACGCGCTGCGCCGGATCCCTCAACATAGTCTCTCGGGAAGGCTCTTTTGCAGGGCGAAGCAGAAAGCACGATTCCAGTGAACAGGGGGGGGGAGCCCTTTCGACCCCATAGCCAGCTTTTGCGGCCAAAGCCTTCATTTGGTTTGCACGTACGGTAGTAAGGAACAGAAGAATGACCAAAGAATTCCGCGCGCTCCCGCCGCTTCCTTAGATTGGACCCGTCCGGAACTGTCCAAAAAAACAAAAACAAAAAACCTCCGGCGGTCCAGACGCCTCGAGAGCCGGCCGGCTGTTCAAGCGCCAGGGACCCTCTCTCCTCGCCGCATTAGTCATGCCTTCTTCCAGCTGCCGTTGGCAAGAGGGAGATGGTCTTGCGCTGCCGCGTCTAAGTTGTTTTCTCCCATCCCCCAGGATGATGGATCGCAGTAGAATCTCTCCTTTCTGTCGCGACGCTTTTCAGTGACTCTCGCCTAGTTCAATAATTTTAATTTTTGCAGTAGTCCCCGTCCCCCCCCCCCCGCGTCTTCTCGGTAGGCAGAAACCTGGCAAGGCTGAGAATCGCCGGTGGTTTCTTACAATCGCCCTCGGTTGCCTTTCCTGGTGCACCTGCAGCAGCGGGAGCAGGCAGCCTCCGGCTCCTCTGCGCACCTCGGGCTTTCTCTCTTTACTCTTAACTGCGCGCCTCTCTCAATGAGGCCCATGTAGGGCCTCCAAACATTGACCAGGGACAGAATAAATGGGGAAGACAGAACCGGGAAAGATCAGCCGCCTTGTTTCTTCCTCACTAGTCGAGAATTGCCAGCTCCAGTGAACCTGGACGGCAGTTTCCAGGCTGTGAGGAAATGCGCTACGTGACAGCATTGCCCATCGCTTTGGCTTTCAAAGGTCTCTTTGCTTAAGAAGGTTTCTGCAAACCACACTAGGTTCCTGAGCACTAGTTTTCTGGGACAGTTTCCCAATGTTCTGAAACCTGTTTTATTATTAATAATATTTTATTTATGATTTTCACCATTAAAACAGTTGATAACCCAAACACCATTAAAACAGTTGATAATAACCAAATACTTTCCCCCACCCTTTCCATGGTTCACTTATATTCTAATTATCCCTATATTTTAATTTTCTCAGTTTTATATCTCAATAATGGTTACTGCTGAATTTACTCTGCTACTGTTATCTTTTTAATATGCTTACAGTGATTTCCCAAATACAGTCAATAAAACATTTCCAAACTCCCTTAAATATTTTTTTCATATTGATCTCTTATTCTGTTTTTCAGTCTTGCCATTAATGTTCTGAAATCTGTTTGGAGTCTGAAAAGTGTGGCTTCCTCCCTCACCCCCAACCATGGCTTTTCTTAATGCCTTTGATCCATCTTTATTTCATTTTCTACAATTTTCTCTTTACGTTCATTACAGAGTTCTTGATACTGTTATACAAGTGCATGCACACATCTGTCCTTATCGCAACCCACCTCTGCTTCATCTCATTCTTTGGATATTGGGGTGGTAGTGTTGATAATGGAAGGTACTGTGTTTCTTTTAATGCTAAATCGGTAACTGTGACGACAGTAATGCCTATATTTCCCCCCCCCCCCCCCGAAGCTGTTCCTCTCTCGGAAAACATTTTGAATGCAATAGAAAAATAGTAAATCGATACTCTGGTTTTAAGTCTGCTTAATTCCACTAATAGAAATACGAACAAAGAACCTGATGGTACCTTAAATGTCTGTTGTGGCATTTGCTTTCATAGGCCAGAGTTCATTTCATCCACCACAAAGTGGGATCTGTCCCACGAAAAACTTGTACCAGAACAAATGTGTTGAAAGCTTCCACTGCACACTTTCTTTAAATGCAGTTTACTTCTAGCTAAGCTGAATCCGAGTACAATTTGCTATATCCCCCCCCCCCATAGTGGCAAGGAAGAGTTGTTCTCATCACCTCTGTTTCTATATCAATCCCCCCCCCAAAGGCAATCAAGGCCTAGCTTTCTCTTTTCTGCATCCCCTTGCCTTGTTACTTCATCCTGCACACCTTTGCTCAGAGGTCATTCTCATTGAGTTCAGTAAGACTTAACTCCCAAGTAAGCTGGCATAGGATTACACACTGACCACGACCACCCCAAGGCCAGAAAACTGCTGTTCATTCTAAATCTGAATAGTATCATTATTGATAGTACAAGCCTAACCGTGTCCACTCTTAATTCAGCAGGACTTGCTACTACGGTATGGCGTTTATCCCCAGTTAAGTAGCATTAGGATTGCAGCCACAGACTTCTTACCAGTTTCCCTAAGCAATCAGAAACGGTTTGTAATTCTAAATACAAATAGCTGGCAGAGGCTGAAGGGTTTTGGGTTTGTTTTAACAAAACAAAGCATATTTAAGTATCGACTGGAATTTCAGTGTATTTGTTTATAGCTTTCCACAGAATTATTTCACGTCTGTGGCGCTTTGCCTGCCTTTGGGTTTCAGGACATGAAGCCAACTTGGGTTAAGAGAACACTCATCAAAAGAATCCAACTCCCATCTTAAGACAATTTCACTTGAAAGTTATAGTTCATCTGATTTCAATGGAACTTTCAATGGAATGCGTTTCTGACTGAAGGAAAGTTGAGGGGGTGAAAAAAATCCCAGAGGAGCTTTCTGAATAGTGGAACTGCCATTCTTCAGAGTCTATAAAAAATTACTAAATTGCTCTAGATAGTGTCTCGGGTCCGGTTGACTCCAAAACTTGTTTATTTTCCACATGAAAAAACCAGGAGTATATAGTGAGAGTATATCTTCCCTGGATAATAAAATGAAATGAAAGTCACTTCAAGAAAATAGTAAAAGGAGAGGATATAGAAATGGTGGGTTTTTAAAAATGCACAAGTAAGATATTATAGTAGAAAATATGATATATTTCAGTATAAATGTATGCTGACTGTAAAGTTAACATTTTAGATTCTCAAATCTTTAAAACTGTTGCACCACATGACAAGGAAGAGTGGGGGAATTAATCAGAAATAAAGGGGAAATGGATTAAAGTTTTCTAGGTGTACAGACAGTATGAATAGTTAGGAGATCATTTTTTTATATTACATAGATTTTAGTATAGGCATCTCCGCCTTGACACAGCAGCTGTAAAACTGTATTTTGAAAGTTCCTGTTAAGAGTACCCATTATCTGAAAAAGTATTTTTCCAAATATCAGATTGAAAAGCCGCGCTTTCCCTATTACCACTTAAAACAAATGGCATTTAATCTGCTCTTCTTCACATCTGGATACAAGCCTTAACAAAACCTCCTTTATTAAAGCTGCAATCCTATGTACTGTACACTAATTTTGGGATACACTTCCATGAAACTCCATGCTCCTGTATAACTGAATAATTCTCCTGGGAGACACTGAAACTTGTTCTCATGGCGCCTTAAAGAGATTATGCGGTTTTCAAAAAAGCAATTCCTGAACTTTAGGAGAGCGTATTGTTTTCCTGAGCAATATCTAGTCGTCCCTATAGAAATAAGCCTTCTAATTAAGATCTTTGTTAAGCTACAAATATGTATGACAGTTATTAGCAAATCAACATGTGCTTTAATTAGTGAGGGCTTGGGAAAGACTGAACACTTCTCTTAATATGTTCCAGTAACAACCCACTTGTTGCATTATGTAAACAATGAATTTCATTCCTAAATGCCATGCTACAAATCACTTATCTTTGGGTATATGGGTAAAACTTAATTTACAGCACGATCCTAATATAAGCACAGGATAAAGCTGTGAGTGTAGTTACTCTCGCCACCCATTCTCTGCATGCATACACACACTTAGAAATCAACCCCATTGATTTAAATGGGGCTTCCTGACACATAAATGCATATCCAAGCTCAACTTTACTGTATTTTTCACCCCTTTAAAATTGCCTCCTTTAAAAAGACCAAAAAAAGAAAAATCAGAAGCAAAATCATCACTTCCAAATCATCACTATGACTATAGTGCCATTTGTTCTGAAATGTGCCAGCTATTTAAACAATCTTAGGTTTAATTCTATTGTAGACAACGTTTGCCTCTTAAACCAATATTTCCCACAAAACTATTCTGAAATTCTGAGGCTGTGATCCTAAACAAGCTTATTAAAGAGTAAGTCCCATTGGAAAGTGCTTAGTGAACAGACATAGAATTATACTGTAAATTTTCAAGTGGTCTCTTTAAGATTGTGATGTTTATCACAAATACTTGCAAGTCCCAATAACAATATATGCTGATTTCATGTCGAATACAGTCTTAGGATCCTGATGCTGGCAATTCCTATTTATGCCCTTTCCCTTGCTTTTCTCATAGAGTTGCTGAGCCCTGAAAGTCCTGCTACCAAAATGTAAATTATGCTTTAAAAAGAGTCGGGACTATTACTATGTAAATTACAGGCTTTGGGTTGTAATGGAACAAGATATGAAACAAATTCCACTGCTTGTATTAGCTACAGATGTTTGCGCATATATATATTAGCATATGTCATAAAAAGTACATGTTGAATCAGTGTGTCGGCTTCCTTTTACATTTTTGTTGCTGGCTTAGAATACAGAGATCTAAAATGGTGGTGGTAGGGAGAGCAGTCAAGACTTTGCTCCCAGATCACAAGTCTACCATTGATTTCAATGAAAGGCTTGGCAATTAGCACAGTCACAGTGGGGGGGGGGAATCCTTGTCGGACTCCCGTGTCCTCAGGCAAACTTTCTGATAAAATATGTAATTCATGCTGGATAAATCATAACAACTAGTGGCTGGGGTGCATTTATTTCTATCCTTTATGAAACTTTAAAAATCAAAAAACCCACAGCCAACTACTAACTCGTTCCTTTAGTAACATGTTCCACTTCCCACTTCAGTAAGGGCCCCTAGAAGTTCTCCAGATCTTACTAAGATGAGCCCATTGGGGGCATGTTATGCACCTGATTTTCTGACCAGAGGTTTTCAGATGCCCTAGACTTTTTGTAGGACTCTTCACTAGGATACCATACATATTTCACAAAAGAAGGATGACCAGCTGTTTTTGACAACAGTCTGTTTCAGTAAGATGGTGGCTTTGTAGTAGATTTTTGGTTGAAGCTCTCCATGAGGTTCTGCAAAGGCCTGGACAGTGATATGGGGATGCAGGTGGGCTGTAATATTACATCCCATAGCATTCGGGAACACTGGATCCAACATTGTTGCCATGTTGACAGTTGTTAAGGATATGAGACTTGTCAGTGTGCCTTCACAGTCCTCCATCTGCTCACCTTAAATCTCTGTATCTCTTACAGCAGAGGCGAGCTTATCAGATCTCCTTTGTTTTTCACTAGATCTGCCAGCCAGAACCAAGTGCTAAGGACATACAGTTAGAATTAAAGAACAATTAAAGAACAGTCTGGGCTCAGGGATTTGTTTTTAGTACAAGAACAGTGCTTGCAGTCCTTTCACGTAAAAGTCTACTCCTCATTAGTTTTCTTATTTCCGCAGATGGGGGAAAGTGGCTGTTGCTATTACTAAAAAATTGGTCTTTGGGAACCCTTAACCATCTATTGGAAATTGTCCAGAGATCTCCCAGTAGATCCTGATCTACATTTTGCCCACCCTTGCCTTACAGAAACAAATACCCATTAGATTCCTACTGGTGCAAGGAGTGGAGAAAAACAAAGCATGCAATAACCCTTTTAAAATACAGTGGTACCTCTGGTTAAGAACTTAATTCGTTCTGGAGGTCCGTTCTTAACCTGAAACTGTTCTTAACCTGAGGTACCACTTTAACTAATGGGGCCTCCCGCTGCCGCCACACGATTTCTGTTCTCACCCTGAAGCAAAGTTCTTAACCCGAGGTACTATTTCTGGGTTAGCGGAGTCTGTAACCTGAAACATCTGCCACTGTACGTTTAAAACTTGCTTGGTGGATTCTAAGATCCTCACTGAGTGAGGGGAAATTGTATGTTTTAAGCATACAATTTAAAACGTAAGATCTGAATGTAACAAATGCATATATTGTACATGCAGACTCCTCAGGCACCTGCAACCAAGAGTGGCTCCCTGTCAAGTGTATGCCTGGTAGCAGACCCCAATCTGCTGCTAGGTGATGTGCAAAATAGCTAGGATAGTTTCCAAACAGGCTACTACTGTTTTGGGGGGGATCCCTGCGCACTGTCTTGAATACATTAGCTGAGCTTTTGAAGGTTTCAAGCAGGGAAGGCAAAAAGAATCCCCTCCCCCCAAAAAGCAAAACCTGAACTAGGATATATTGTCGAAATAAAATAAAAAAAATCCTTCCAGTAGCACCTTAGAGACCAATCAAGTTTGTCATTGGTATGAGCTTTTGTGTGCATGCACGCTTCTTCAGATATCTCATATTGCATGCACACGAAAGCTCCTACCAATGACAAACTTAGTTGGTCTCTAAGGTGCTACTGGAAGGAATATTTTTATTTTGTTTCAACTACGGCACACCAGCACGGCTCCCTACCTGTAACTAGGATATATTGTGTAGATGATTTAAAGCATATAAAGAAACGTAATAGATTGATCATTGCTTTGATCCTGCATCATATTTTTAAAATAGGGGGCACATTAGTTTCACAGAATGTGTCTGCTACAGCCAGATTGCAAACATCCACATTATATGCAGAAATATAGGCTATGCGTTTTAAAGTTTGACGTATCATTCCCACCTTCCATTTTTAAAAAGGGGTCCTTCTTGGTGTGTCAGAATTTCTTATGTTCTGCTTTCTTTCATATTATGCCCTCGCATGAACACAATCTCATGCGTTCTTCTTAAACCAACTGCCTTATCTTAGTGTTTTGATGTCCGGTGGGTGGGCGGTACAATTGGGCCTGGTTGCCTCTGTGCAGCCAGTAATGGACTATTCTGCTTGTTACCATCATCATTATCATCATCATTTTTTAAAACTATTAGCATGCGGCCTTTGCCCCACATACCTAAGAGTCAGAGCCATTGATTTAACAGGACTCGCCTCTCAGTAGACATGGCTAGGATTGTACTGCTATTATCATTTATACCCCATCCATATGCTGAAAAGGAGCGAAGAAGCTGCTTTTGCAACATTTGGCAGTGATCATCCATTCCCCCCCCCCCAGCTTTGGTAACTGATCTTTGTTTTCCTTTCCAGGACACCTGAGTCCCACAGCCTGTACGCTAAGGAAGCACAAGACCAACCGGAAGCCCCGGACACCTTTCACCACCTCCCAACTGTTGGCTTTGGAGCGCAAATTCCGCCAAAAGCAATACCTCTCCATTGCTGAAAGGGCTGAATTTTCAAGCTCGCTGAACCTCACAGAGACCCAGGTCAAAATCTGGTTCCAAAACCGGAGGGCCAAGGCAAAGAGACTGCAGGAAGCAGAGCTGGAGAAGTTGAAAATGGCAGCCAAACCCATGTTGCCATCTGGCTTTAGCCTTCCTTTCCCCATCAACTCCCCTATCCAGGCGGCCTCCCTCTATGGAGCATCTTATCCCTTTCACAGACCTGTGCTTCCCATCCCACCTGTAGGACTCTATGCTACTCCCGTCGGATATAGCATGTACCATTTATCGTAAGAAGATCAGAAAGCAAAGCAGCGGCGTAATCAGAGACTTTCTGGTGGATCTTGCCCAGTTCAAGAGTGCAGTACAAAAGCCAATTACTGGTTATTTTTCTGCATGTTTGTATGTGCCTTATCAAGTTTATAGGAGTTTGAAACAAAAAGCAGAGCCTGTATTCTGCAGGCTGGGGAACCAGCCAGGTGTGATCTCAACACTCAGAATCTGATCCTGAAAGAGAGGGGTTGGGTTGTTGTTTTTTAAACATACATGCTTAAAGTAATATAGTTTGTTTATATACTGCACATGGGGGTGGGGTGGGAAAGAAATCAATACTTAAATCATGCATTTTCACAGCATTTATGTTTCCCCGCAATGTTTGCAGTGGGGTGTCAAACCACGTTTTGTTTTTCAAAATAGGAGCAGTTCATTCTTTAAGGTGAGAGAGCTGCAGCTTGATCCTATGCATGTTTACTCAGAAGTAAGTCCCACTCTGTTCAGCGGCGCTTACTCCGCATTTAAATGTGGCTGTAGGTACGTTCCCATGTGTTGTTTGACTTGGTGGGGGAAATTTACGGTGGATATATACGTGGATTTTATTTCTAAGATCAACTTTGGAAATAAAATCAGACTTTCAAGTAGAGGCCAGGAGTTAGTTTCTGCATTTCTGGTTGGGTTCTATGTTGCAGTCTAGGCCTTCAATGGATGTGTAAGCAGTTGGAGTATCTTGAATGCAGAATGCTGGACCATCTGGCAAGGCAGTTATCCCATTTTTGGAATATAGTCCTTTTAAACTGCAGTCTTCAAATATTTCACCTAGAGTAGTTCCGTTGGAATGAATGGGATTGATCCAGATAAAAGGGACCTACTATGCAAAGGATTAATGCCAATGATAATTTTATTCATCCTTATAAGCAAGAATAAACTGCAAACTAAGACATCAAATAAGGGGTTTGTATGTATGCAGAGGCCAAGAAGGCAGGCTGAGAGCTTGAGGAGAGTTCTGTCCTGATCCTGTTCTCCCCTGGTTTGCTTCAGAATTGCCACTTACAGTCAAGTACTTGACTTTTGGAACGATATCAGGAAGGGACACAAAATAGAGGTATGAAGAAAAGACGTGTTGCTTTTCAGAAGTGTGTGTATGTGTGTGTGAGAGCGTGTGTGTGTACATGTCTGCATTCATGTGCAGAGAGACTATCAAAACCGTGTTGCAAAGTTGTTTTGTTTTATTGCAATATTCTGTGTTTTAACCATTATTAGCTTATAGAAATGAATTTGTGCTTAAATGTTTCTTGAAACACCCATAGATCCAGACAAACAAACAAGCCTATGGGAACTACATAGTGCCACTGACGCTAAATACAGGACCCACCTTCCCATGCTTTTAATATTTTTTTTTCAGGCTGGAAGAGTTCTGTTTAGTGTACTTGGTACTATAATAACCCATTTTTATTATTCTAATTATTTTATTATTACTATTGCTAAACTTCATGATAAAGTGTCCATAGAGGATGCAGACTGTTGAAGACAGGACTTCTCAAAGATGTATTTTTGGCATGTTTATAAAAGAAAAAGAAAAAGGGCCACATGATTTGTTTTGGAGTTTTGTTTTATTTTCGCCCCACTACAAGCTGTGTTGTGAATCCATTAGCTCAGTTCTACCCTTTCACCCCCAGCATATTAAAATCCCTTTGAAAGGGATGCCTTGTACAATTTTATATATTTTATTGAAGATTTATTATTTCTTATCTCTTTTATTTAGAATTAAATTAAAAAACCTTGTTTAATTGTGTGTGGGTTTGTCCATGCTTGGAGTTATTTATTTTAAAACACACGATGCCAAAGAAACTGTTATCATTTGTGCCTCCTTTTTCGGTTCTTCAGAAATTTCAACCTGAACAAAGGCCAAATCCGCAAACAAATTTGTGTTGCTGTAATTCAAATAAAACAGGCAAATCTTATGGACCCTCTCTTCATTTAGGCTGCAGTCCTGTACTCACTGGGAGGAAGAACCCATTGGACCCGATGGGGCTTACTTCTAAGTAGACATGTGTGGAGTTGTAATGTTCCATTACTGAATACAGACGATCAATACTGGGGTTTTGGCTTTTTCATTTATACCTGGCTTTGGTAAAGTTACTCATTGTTTACACCACTTAGTAAGTAGCAGTTCTCCGGATAGAGTAAGATAATTTTTTGAGTCCCTTCAAAGTGGTGACAGAGCTGGCCTTGCTTTGATAGGACTTGGTCTCAAGTAAGTGTGTACATGATTGCTGCTATCTTTCTCGGGTCAAAGTGAAGGACCAGGTCGTTTGAGAAAAGTATAGGAAGAGAATGTCGAGGACTATATTATTAAGGAACAAAATCACTTTTAGAATGCACAGGTACCAACTGTGCTGAACAAAGGCAAAAGCTAGCCCAGGCCGTCCATCAGAACTTGCACTGGGTATCTGACCTCTGCCAGCTTGAAATTGACTTGGTAGCTGAGGAATTGTGGAAAGGAGGTAATGTCAAGCTACTACTTGCCCAAGATAGAGAACAACTCGATCCAGAAAGCCCAGATGTGTTGATGCTTTTATATACCCAAGTTGTTTGTGACTGTTGCCGGAAATCCTTCTCCTTGATTAGAGAGTGTGTTTTTGCATTCCCAACTGGTGACTAGCTGAGCTGAGGAAATTTATTACTCTTTCTTCACAGGATGAGAGACAAATTGAATTAACTGGTTTATATAGTCTGCCTTATTTTAGCTTTCTGAGGTAAAGATGAATTTTATAGGTCCTCTTGTTCCAAATACTGTATCCCTCATTACTGCTATGAAGCGGTGGAATTTTTTTTTACAAAGGAGCATTTATTTGTTCTATAGCAGTCCGAACTTTTGAGAATGAAGGAAAGCTCTGCTTTTAAAAGGGAGAAACAGAAACAGAGGCGTCTTGGATTTTAGAACAACAATCCCCATGGAAAGGCTGGGATTGTTTTATTTTGTTTTAAAAAGAAGCTTTAAAAAGAGACCAGATCAGCATTTATCGGAATCAATGTCTGGAGAATCTTGACGCTACAGAGGGATTGACTAGGCATCCCTTCTGAGTCTTGATTTTCCATAATAATATGTGTCACTTATACTGCATTTTTAGACAGGCCTCCGTAAGTTCTACTAAGTGCACTGAGACTTAACATCACAATCCTAACCATGTCTGTTCAGAGTAAGTCTTATTGAATTCCCTGTGGCTTACTCCCAGGTAAATGCGGCCTCAGATGCACGGGAATGTAGTCCTAGACTGTTCAAAGCACTTCACACACATTCACTGAGGCTACAGTCTTAAGCCCACTTAACTGGAAGCAGGCCTAGTGGAATTCCATTCCATTTGCTTCTGAGTAGACACGCTCAGGATTGTGCTGTTATTTTTATTTATGTTTTTGCAATAGCCCTGTAAGGTCGGTTAGTATGCCCATACGGCAAGTGGAGAACTCAGGCTGAGACGAAGTGATCTGCTTAAGGCCAGGAACAGAGCAATCTTATACTGAGAAGTAAACCACATAGATGCTCACCGGGTTGTTCATAGGATTACAGCTTGACTGAGTTCATGACAGAGACAAGATATGAACCTGGTTCAAGCTCCCATGGTGCTTCCAGATGGGAGCTTAATTTGCAAATGGGTCATTGGCCACAACAACAAGAAGAAACTGGAGTTTTCCCTAGGAAGGGTGAATGTGAATTAAATGGAGGGGGGTAAAGGCTGGCATTTTGATGCCAACGATGTTGTCTAGATGCCACAGAAATTTAGGTGCATGAGCACCAATCCTATAGTAAATCATTTGGAAGCATCCTTGGGGTCCAGAGTTGCAAGCCAGAGCAGTCGGGTTCATGGGGATGCAATGATGAATCTTCACCTGTAGCATTTTTTGCCTGCCCTGCAGCTGTTCGTCGCAGGAGTCTTGATGTGAAGAGACAGGGGAAATGTGTTGATCAGGGGGAACGCGTAACCAAACAAAAAGCGCTGTTTTCCCAGGTCAAAGTATGAAATCTGAAAGAAACCGGATTAAAGTACTCGAATCGATGTCTCTTTATCTCTTCACCGCCACCCCCTACTTTACCAGCCTCCTCCGCAGACCTTTCTAATTATCGTTTATAGCTGTGGTATTTAAAAACAACAACACAGAGGAGGGGGTTTTCTGTTTAAAAGAAGGCTTTGCCTTAATTTAGCCGAGAAGAGAGAGAGAGAGACGGGAGCCTCCAATGATCCTAGATGCCCTTAAAAATAACTGAGCCAGGGGAGGGTTATAAAGCAAAAAGAAAGCAGGAGTCCTTGGGTATAAATCAGCGGTGTCAGGGATTACTAGGAAATCTCCGCGCTGGAAATTCTTTGAGCAAGGGAGCTTTAAGGGTGTTAGGAACGATCGTGCAAGGGGCTCCAGGATTTATTGCAGAAGGCCAGGGTGTTGAGGGGGAGTTACCCCTAAGCCCCCCCCCCAAACATTAAGTAGGACTCTTTTTGCAGAGACAATTCCCGGCTGCTTCTTCCAAGCGGAATTTCACCCGGCGCCTAGTTAATTAACCTGGTCCAATCGAAAGGCTGGGTAAATTGAGTATTAGGTTTTATGGGAGGGAGGGGTCTTTAAAGACACGAGCGCGCGCGCACGAGATTTCATCGCAGCTCTAATGGGAGCGCTCCCGAGGCTCGCGCGCGCGCGTTTAAATTGAGTAAAATGAAACAATCACATGCAGCGATCTCGGGGAGCAGCGCTGCATTATTATCCCCAAATTCCACCCCTCCACAAAAAAACCACCTCCGCAAGAACCTGAGAAAGCGGCTCTTTAATAGGGGTTATTTGAATGCAAAGTTGAATTGTTCCCGAAGTACTTTCTGACACAAAACAGATGCCACTGGAGAGCGAGAGAAAGGAATGAGGCTGAAAAGGGTTTTGCTCGTTGGCATCAGATTTAGGCAGGGGATCTTAAAAAAAAAATCCGGTAGAAAGCAGACAATAATTGGAGCAATAAATATTCGGCATTTAATTTTTTGTGGGGGGAGGGGAAGAGAGCCACGGCGTGAAAATTGGTTCTGAGCTTTCCAAATTCCAACCTGATGAGCGGAGTCTGGCCGCGCCGCCGATGGAAGAAATGCGACCCCCCCCTAGCCAACTTCCCGCCCCCGGGATCCCGAATTCCCCCGCGACGGAGCTGTTGACACAAATAGTTAGGAATGGGCTTTTGGGCACGGCTGAGCCAGTGGCCATCAGACGCGGCGGAGTCTGCATTTCATGTTGTCACATTTCCTTGTCAAACCCCGGGGTTTCCTGCCTTTTATGGAGGGCGAAGGCGAGCGACTACTGGGGCTCTATTAAATCAAGGCGTAGCCTCAATCCGGAGTTTGCTCAGAGAGAGAGCTGGGGGGGGGGAGAGACGGGGGGCGCTGTTCTTGGCAGGCTGGATTCGCGTTGACGCACGCGGCGGACACCCCCAGACCGAAAAGGGACAGCTCTCCGATCCTGAGCTTGTTGCTGGCTCCAAAGCAAGGCCTTCTGAGCATAGCTGCCAAGTTTTCCCTTTTCTCGCGAGGAAGCCTATTCAGCATAAGGGAAAATCCCTTTAAAAAAGGGATAACTTGGCAGCTATGCTTCTGAGCTCAGCAGGCCACCTTTCCACCGCCTTGTACTCACAGGATTGCAGCCCAAGCGCTTAGTCCATTGCGCTAACCTCGGTAGAACGCGCAGCCCGATCCTATGCATCTTAATATTCAAGGACTTTCAGCGGGAGTGCGCTGAAAGTTAAGTGGGCGTGGGATTGCATGTTTGAGGTCGGAGGTGCCATCTCGGAGGGCTCTAAAAAGGGTGGGAAGTAGAGAAGGAATATTACTGGCTACAACTCGTGATGGCTGTGTACTGTCGGAGGCAGTATACTGGGGATCACAAGTGGAAGAGAGGCTTTTGAGCTCAGCTCCTGCTTGCGGCCTTCCCACAGGCATCTGGTTGACTACTGTGAGAACAGGATGTTGGACTAGGTGGGCCACTGGCCTGATCCAACACGGCTCTTATTATGTTCTTACAGTGTGTATTGCTAAGAAGAAAGCAAGCCGCAAGCACAGACGTGTTGAAATCTGCCAGAATGCAGGCCTCTAGTCTCGGGGGTGCCCCTTTATCCCTCTCCCCATCACACATTCAAATGAAGTAAGTTTCGATAACAGCAGCAGATCTTTACCAAATTTCATTCCAGGTCCTCCTAAGCATCTGGAGAATGGAGGAGATAAGACGCGGTGGGTTGCGTAACCCTCACACTGCAACATGTCTTGTAGTTGACTTCATAGCGACAGCGGCGAAGATCTGACTTTTCGATTGCAATCCTATACCTCCTTCCGACCTGGGAGCAAATCTTATTGAAGTCAAGGCGGCCTGGGCCTAAGAAGACACATACCGGTAGAAGATGGCACTGTCCCGGCCATGGAGAGAGCAGGGGAGGATGACCAGGAGATTGAGAAACAAAAATAAAAGGACCTCCCCTTCCCCACCGTGTCTTCTGTTTTAAGCCTCATTTTGAATAGCTGGCTTATTTGGACCACAAAACAATATACACTTAATCAGAGATCTAGTTACAGGTAGGTAGCCGTGTTGGTCTGACGTACCGGTAGTCGAAACAAAATAAAAAATTCCTTCCAGCAGCACCTTAGTTGGTGCTGCTGGAAGGAATTTTTTAATTTTGTTTCGACTTAATCAGAGAGTTAGCCCCATTGAACTCAGTGGGGCTTACTTCTAAGGGGAGCATGCATAGGAACGCGCTATTAATGGTTCTGGGCCGGATCCTCTTTATATATGTATATATAACCCACCCATCTCCTTTTGGACAATTTCTGGTGTGCCCTGTGATTTCCATTTGCCTAGCCACGTAAAATCAAATTCTGTTCAAGGATCTATCACACGCCGCTGAGGATGGCTGCGTACTGGGGCAGCTTCCGTTATTCAGTTCAGTTCGCCCCCTGACTCGCGTGGTGGGAGAATTTGTGCCCACATTCCGAATATGAGCTGGGGGTCGCATCCTAATACGGCGATCCTAAAGGCAAAGGCACTTATTTTCATTTAAACGCTTCCTTTAAGTCCTTGTTCATTGACTTCAGCAAGGATAACCTAGGGTTTGAAGGCTGCAGATGCGCAGCCCGATCCTGTCCTATGCATGTGGGAATTAAGGCTAGAATCCTAAACACACTTCCTAGGCAGTAAGCCTCAGTGAGATTTACTTCTGAGTAAATATGCTTAGGCTAGTGCAGCCCGTTTCATTGACGGCTTACTCCCAGCTGTGTGTGCTTAGGATCGCAACCCAACCCTGGCATTTCCCCTGGTGCTTCCTCCGGTCAATCCCATCCGAATTCTGGAATTCAGGATTATTTCGGAGCAAGCAAAAGGACCTTTTCAAGCCGGCCAGGTGTTCCTGCGGGAATCGGATAATATCCTCCATCCCTGTCTTTGAGGAAACGCCACCCTCCTCACCCGTCGACGGCAAAGCAGGCCTCGCGTAGCTCCGTTTGTTCCGGCAACCTCGGCTCCTGCAGAGTTCCAGGGCCTCCGCAAAAGGAGGACCTCGCTATTTGTCCACCTCCGGGGGAGGTTCCCGCTTGCCAACAACTACGAGGACCACAGAGGGGAACTGGAACCGAAGTTTGCTAATATTAAGGATTGTATTGAGAGCGAAACACACCAGCAGCATCATGGCCGTGTTGAGCCTAGGGAAGAAAATAGAAGTCAATGTCGTTACAGGTTAGAGCTGTGATGTTTATAAAACGCCGTGTACACACAGGATAAGGTGTGTCTGTAAACAGGGGTGTGGGTAGTGCGAATGTAGCAACAGAAAAACAAAGAGTGGGTGAAATAGATTCAATGCACACTGTGCTCGTGTATAAAAAGTGGTTAGTACACAATACATACGAGTTTAGGTATATCCAAGAACGGGCTCCTATGTGCCCTTCGAAGTAAATCCTAGTGGAATCGTGCACATGAATGTAAGCACTGCTATCGTTTTCTTTCTCTCTCTCTTACACACACACACACACACACACGCACACAGACTGCGCGTATCTGTCTCTCCGCCCCCTTCTCCAAAGGAGGAATTTCCCAACTGGTGAAAGAATCTCAGAAACACTTAAAAAGTGTAGATCTCCCGAGGTCACAAAAGCAAGCAACACCATCAAACCACATAATGGTTGACTCGGGAGTCGGGCATCTCACCGGAGCACCATTGTCGCACAGAGAACTTTAGACTGCTGTCCGACCTGAACACAGGAACTGGGGAGTCAGCGCCTTTGAACTCGGAGGGAGTTGGCTTCCTTCCAGATGGCATGGACGTAGCCAGGATTTTGTTAGGGGGTAGGCTTTTGTTAGGGGGGGCATAACCTCAGATTTGTATTGATTTTTTTAATTGATGGGGGGCAGCAGCCCCCCTTGGCTAAGCCCATGGATGGAGGCTTAGTATTGCAAACGGATCATCTATATATCTCGCAAACAGGGAGCTGGCCACAGGTGCCTTTTTGAAAACTTGATTGGATTTTTCATGGAAAAATCCCGCTTTTGACGCCGAGTCCGACAATGATGTGTGTGGATGCTCTAAAAACAACCACCACCCCTGGCACACGTGATCCCACCATCCACACGGGTCTGGAAGCAGCATGGGACTCTCAGTTCTCGCTGTTACTGCGCAGCCTCCGAGCTAGCTCTCAGCCAAGCGAAGCCCTTCGAAATCCCATTGATTTCGTTCAATGAGCCTAGCTAGGCAATTTTGCTGGGAAGTACAGGTCTAATGTGCAAAACATACGCACGAGTTTGATAATTTCTCAATGGGAAAAGGGTTTGAGGAAGAATATAAGTATAGTCATTTGACAATTTAAAGGATAGTCCACAATCCGGGGGGATTTATCTTCCCCAAACATACACACACCCCACTTCAGAGAGCAGGTAGAGCAAAAGATCGGCGCTGCTTTAAAATGAGATGTCTTGTTTGCTGCAGGTTTATAGACGATCACACGAGCGCAGCTTGTAAATGTGTGACAGAAAAGAAAGATGAAACTGACAAGCGAACTGGAAGGGAGGAGACGCCGTGCCCAAAACGACGCGGATGCAATTGCCCATTGAGTTCAGCGGGCATTTCTTCCAGCTAAATCTGTTTACGCACGGGCTGCGATTCCACTGCGATCCTCAATCTATATTCTCGGAAGTAAATCTACCGCGTTTTATTCCCAGGACGACTGCGACAACAGCCCCAAGAGGGGAAGCGAGTGGGTGTGGAGGAAAGCAATCGAAGATGCTTCCCAAACCCCTTCAGCTCCGTCTGCCTTTCGTTCCGAAATGCAAACGTCCCTGCCAGCCGGATCTAACGCACTTTGGTTGTGGGAAACAAGCCCCTCTGCTCTCAATGGGGCTGGCACCCAGACGAAGGGGCTTATACAGGATCGCAGCCTGATTAGTATTTGTTTTGGCTCCGACGTGCGGCGCGGCCACCGTCGGGGAAAGGTGCGCTTCTGTTTCTCCTACTTGAACGCCAAGTTCCCAGGTCCCCAGTCCCCACCTCAAAGATAAGGAGGAGGGAGGAATTGCGCCCCTGGCGGGCGGGGGGTGCCTGACTTCTTTGGTGTTTTTCCCAGCCAGCTGGAAAGGGATGCAGCCCCATATTTCCATCAAATCAGTTTCGCTCTTTAACAGCGCAAGGAAATCCCCTTCCTGCTGCTTTAAATGGAAATCTCGGTCTATAAAGCTGCAAGTTTTCTAGAAGTCTGATTTTCCGATTCCACGAGGATTGCTATCTTTTTAGCCCTCTTCGAGAACCAGAGTCTCGAACGTGTGGACGTGTATACACGCAACCACCGAAATAGGTTTTTATATAAAGCTATTCAGGGAAATTAAACCCTCTGACAGCGGAAAGCAACTTTTCTTGGCAGTAATGACGCTCCCCCCCTCTTTTAAAAATGGTTGTGTGTTTCGAATAAGCAAGAAACTCGTAAAGGGGAGGGAACCGCGTTCCTCGAGAAAATATGCGCTGCCCATTTCTTTTCTTTCTTTATTAAACTGATTGTGCCAGCATTTCAGCCCTAAGTTTGTTTTAAATAAGAATATTTCCCCAGACGTCTAATGGATTGCTTTAGAAAAGAGCGCGCGCGCGCGCGAGAGAGAGAGATGGAGAGTTATTTGCTTTTTAATGACTTTGAATAGCCAATTCTGGGCTATCAAGGTGCTGTGTTAAATAACAAACCTGAGTACCCTGGAAACAGCAACAGGAGCAAAGGGGGGAGGGATGGAAACCCCAGATCAGAATGAAAAATAAGCAGCCAGGATAATCTCCCATCGGCGAGCCAAAAAAATGCAATAAAGCTAATTTAAGACTGTCAAAACTTCAAAGCTGAGAAAAGGAGCTGCTAAAATAATGTCTCTTGATAAGGAAATAATAAACACACTCGCGCGCGCGCCCATACACACACACACAAAATGTCTACTCAATAAACTCCCCTGGATCTCGGGGTCTGGGCTATATTTTATTTGGTGATGAAAGCACTTTGATGTCAGTGTATTCCAAACAATTATTATTATAATTTGAAACAACCTGGTGTTTTCCATTACTAACGGCTTACGCTTTGAAGTTACACCTCATAATTTCTTAAATTAAATAAATCATTTTAAGTTTGCACTGGGAGCCTTTTAATAGCAGAGAAAGGAATATCATTATCTTATTGAGAGGCAATTGCCGCGGCTCCAGTTTGGCTGTAGCTGGGGGCAAAGTGGTTCTCTCGAACAGACAGACTTTATTAGCCTCCCATAACTCTTGAAAGAACATTTTTATATTTTCTTTGATTCGGCCCCCTTCCTCCCCCAACCCCAAACCCGACTCTTGTTTTCAAGCTGTCCCAACCTTTAATTACTGCCTAATATGAAAAGCATTATTTTTTAATGCTGTGTAATTTACCAGAGGCAAGAGGCCAAGCTAACAATTGTTTATAGGGCTTGTTGTTGTTTCACACACAGGGGCAAATAATGCGGCTCCGAACCCTGCTTTTCATGGGTGGTTGCACTAATTAAGACAGTGGAGGAGACTCCCGGGAGGGGCGGGCGGCTTCACATGGAAGCCGACAGGAGCGGAAGGCTTTGGAGAAGGCCGGCTCCTGCCGACGCCCTCCGCGCCGGCTGCTCTCCTGGTGTTTTGATCCTTCTTTGAAAGAAAGGGAGCTCGCTGCTTCTCCCCAGGCCTAAAAGAACTCAGATCCGAGCGGAACGGAAACCAGAGACGCGCCAGGCCGTGGATCTTCAGGCTCGCTTACCCTAGAGGAGAGCCCTCTTCCAAATCGATCCACTCACCCCTCTCTGGGATTTGCAACCTCTAGGCTTGATTATTGCAGACAGGACTTTCGCATCGCAGTCCATCTTTTTATCTTCAAAGGGAGCCAAATTCGCACGTTCAGCTGCAGAGAAAGCATCCCGTGTCATACACGCACGTGTGAATGCGCTTGGGGCCCGTCTGGGTGTTTAAGGCCCCCTCACCCTTAAAGAGGAAAGCTGTAGCTCAATGGTGGCGCATCTGCCTTGTGCGCAGAAGCAGGTCTCAAGTTCAGCGCCCTCTGTCCGTCCTAGAATTGTAGAGTTGGAAGGGATCACAAAGGACATATAGTCCAACCCCCTACCATGCAAGAATTTTTTGCCCAACGTGGGGCTCAAACTCACAACCCTGAGGTTAAGAGTGAGGAAAGATGGTGCCTGACTCAGTGTAGAAAATGCTGGGCTAGATGAGCCAACAGGGTAGGTCAGGGATGGCTAACCTGCTGCAGCCCTCCAGAGGTCCTAAAGAGGACTTTCTACAGCATATGAATCGATCTGGCTAACCTGACACACACACACACACACACAAATCTCACTACAGCCAACCAAAGACAACCAACCATACCCTAGGCCACCCCAGCCTCTCTCACCACCAAGGAAGGAAATACAACAAGCCAACAGTAAGAGAACCCATACAAGTGACGCTGACACCCCCCCCCCCCAAGTAGAAGAATAGAAGCATTGCCACGCTATCCCACCCCACTCACCATTCCCCTTCCCCTCTTCCCCTCTCTTTTCTTCCTAACCTAACACTGTATGCAACACTGCCTCACAGTAAATGAAACTGATCTGTAGAAACCGCAACTTGAAAAAACAGACAATGCACGTATTTTTTTAAACTAAGAAATCTTTAAAATGATAGACAGACAGACAGGGCCCTGATATGGTTGCAGTGAGCGGGATGGGATGGGGTCAGAGGTGCCTCCTGCTGCTGTTTAAGACCAAGGTACTTCTAGTTTAGCATCCTATTCCCAGTGGAGGACAGCCACTGGCAGGTAGATGGGCCTGAGATTGCGTTCTCCTACTGGTTGTCCTTAAGAGACAGCTTTTATTCAGGTGCGATTTTTATTAAAGGCACTTATCTACCGCTCAATCATTAGCATTGGGAAACGGTGGAAGCTGGAAATGGCCGGGCCATGGGACCTCCACTCACAGAAGGCAGAAGACCTGCGATGAAAGCTTTGGAGGACACCGAATGGCCGAGATCTGAATTAATCTCCGGTTGAGAAATATGGCCATTCCAACAACATGCGTATTTGCCTTCCCAAAACGTTCAGGGGCGAATTCTTTCTTCTCTCTTCATCCTTATCTCCCAGGCAGCTGCTGCATTCCAGCAGCAGCTCTGGTTTGACTTCTCTAGCAGTTTATGAAACTTTTTTGGGGGTTCGAAGTTAAATTTCTTTATGGAGGCCGGATGTTGCGTAGCCTTTCTTTCGAGGGGCTATCCTTAACTCTTAAGACTGGCTTAAGTGACAGAATGAGGAGCCCACCCCCTCCCAAGTCCACGCAAATAAGCAGCGGGCTGAAAGCATTTGCTGAAAGCATCTGAAATTAACCGCCATTGAGCATATATATATATTTTTAAAAACTCTTTCTCTGGGTTGCAAGGGTAACTGGTTATTGAGTACTTTTAAAAAGCAAGGAAATGAGTGAGAGGCTGGCCCTGAAGTTTATCCAAGGCCTCGTGTGCTAAGCGAGTTAATTTAAGAATCCCCGCATCCTTTTTAGATGTGCAAGGGTGTTTGAGAGGTCATCTGCTGCAACCCGCAGCTACAGCATCCTCTGAGATCCAGCCATCCTGCTTCTGTCTCCATGCCTGCATAGCCGTCTTTTTCCTCGGAAGCCTCCCATGGGTGAGAACCCCTCGCCTTTGCTAAACTACTTTTGGCACTCAGGACTCGCTGCTTAGCTTTCCTCCTCGAAATGGCAGGTCTCCAGTTTAAAACCAGTAGCGATTACCCTTTACCTCTCTCCTCTTCCAGATATTCTGTTGAATAACTGGAGGACAAATATCAGCCCCGCACCCCATCCATATGATCCTGCCCCGTTTTGCTTAAATCAAAGCGCAGGGCGCACAGAACCTATATTTGGGAGGTCTGCTTTAATTTAATTTTTTTTAAGAGTTATTGGCGCCAGTAAGCATAGGCAGGGCCCCAGATATGAAACATTTGTGACCCACCGAGCCTTCACAGAAAGACTGGCGGAAGCCTAAAGGAAATCGAAGTGGACCCTATAAAGGTGACAAGAAAACATGTAGACAGAGACTAACGCAGCACAATACAGTCCTACTCAGAAGCAAGGCCCACCGAGTTCAACGCAGTTTCCTCTCCGGTAAGTGGGTACGGAATTGCATCCTAAATCAATTTACAAAGACAGTATGGTGGGGGCTTAGAATGTTAGATTAGACAAAATCGTCACTCAGCCATGAAGTTTACAGGATGGTCATCGGCCAGTAACCCACTCTTAGCCTAGCCTGCATCACAGGATTGTTGTGAAGATAAAAGGAGAGCGGATCGTGGGAGAGATAATGGCGCATGTAGCTTTGAGCACTTTGGACTAAGTTAAAATTGAATTAAATAAGTGAAGCACAACAGCTGCCTCTTCCCACCCAAAGGCAGGACACGCACACCGCGCGCGTAAATGTGGATGGTGCGCCCTGGCCGGTTCTTGGCCCATGAGAGAGTTGATTTCCTTAAACCAGCGGGGAAAGGAGCTAACGAGGGAACAAACACTCCTAACAAACAGTCGACAGCTTTATGGGCCCCGTTTCGTTCCCAGGGGGATGTGTATGAAGAGCCTTCCTGAGTCTGGGCTGCCCATCCTTGATGCGCGCCTCGCTCAGTTTCTCTTTGAAATTACAGACAAGCCTTTGGATTTTTCTATTTTATTCATAGGAGCCAGGAGTCACCTAGGGGTTTGTTTTATGGGCGGCTCTCTCTGTCTCTCCCTCCCTCGTCCCCTTTCGTTCAGCTCCTTTAAAAGTCTAATCTGCCCCCACTCTCCCTCGCTATTTTTCACGCCGGACTCCTCTGCATTTCTCGGCTAAGCCCTTTTCCTTTTTGATGTAGCGAGTCAATTGAGGAATGCCGGTCTCGGTTATCAATCACCCAGCTGGGGCTTAAAGGGCTCCGGCTAATCAGATTTAATTGCTCATGTAGCGCCACTCCTGCCCTGGGCCACGACCGACTTGCTCAATTAAACCCCAAATACCTCCAATCAATAAATAAGGGACGACAACACGTTTAACGGATTTATCCAGCCAAGGAACTGAACTGGAAACGGATTACAAGCAAGAAGGGGCCTCTCATAATTAAACATACCCCTTCTTCCCGAGGGAGGAATGAGAAGAGAGAGAGAGAGAAAACCCTGCCTATGGGAGAAGTTAATATGCACCTGCTTTCTCAAAAGGCATTTATTATTATTGTTGTTGTTGGGATTGTGGCAACCCCTCTGCCATTAAAAGAAGAAGAAGAAAAAGGAAGTAGCAGAGGCCAGGTTCAAATGGGGGACAACAGGAGGGAGGGAGGACTACCTTTTGGAAACATAGGACGCTGCAGTATATTGTGTCAGAGTTCTTGGCCCAGCCAAATCAGCGTTGTCTACACTGACTGGCAGGAGATGATGACACAGATTGAGCCTGTGACCTTCTGGATACAAGCACATGATCTATATACCTTATTTGCTACAATCTCACACGTCTCTCTGTGTCTCGTGTTTAGGTAAAGGGGCCCCTGACCATCAGGTCCAGTCGTGTCTGACTCTGGGGTTGCGGCGCTCATCTCGCTCTATAGGCCGAGGGAGCCGGCGTTTATCCGCAGACGGCTTTCGGGTCATGTGGCCAGCATGACAAAGCTGCTTCTGGCGAACCAGAGCAGCACACAGAAACGCCGTTTCTGTCTGGGTCTCGTTTCTGACTGGGTCTCGTGTTTATGTAAAGGTAAAGGGACCCCTGACCATTAGGTCCAGTCGTGACCGACTCTGGGGTTGCACGCTCATCTCGCATTATTGGAGGAGGGGGACGGTGTATAGCTTCCAGGTCATGTGGCCAGCATGACAAAGCCGCTTCTGGCAAACCAGAGCAGCACATGGAAATGCCGTTTACCTTCCCGCTGTAGCGGTTCCTATTTATCTACTTGCATTTTGACATGCTTTCGAACTGCTAGGTTGGCAGGAGCTGGGACCAAGCAATGGGAGCTCATCCCGTCACAGGGATTCAAACCACCGACTTCTGATCAGCAAGCCCTAGGCTCAGTGGTTTAACCCACACACACCCAAAAGCATCCCCTCCATTCAGATGAGAGCCAGCGTGGTGTAGGAGGACAACTCTGATCCTAAGCTTCCGCTGCCCTGGAATACATCTTTGGGAGAAGGAATCTGATAAATAATAACAAGAAGAAAAAGTGAAAGAGTGGAGTCCCTAAGACGGTTGGGTGGCACCTTATACACCTCCTTCCAGCGACTCCTGCAGCCAAGCTGGTGCCAAACATACTGCTCTGCTTTCCTTTAGACCATGTCAACAAGGCCGGGTTGGGGGGGGCCTTGTCATCTGGCCAGCTCAGGACCTGGGCATCTGGGCAGCTCAGGACCTCCATACACACTGCCCTGGGGAGGTCACTTCAGCGCTGCTAGGGCAGTGGTTTGACTTCACTCAGGGAGGTGCACTCCATCGACAGACAGGTGTCAGCAACAACAGTGTGGTGTGGTGGTTAGAGTGTCAGACTAGGACTTGGGAGACATGAAGCCCACTGGATGACCTTGGGCCAGTCACCGCGTCTCAGTCTAACATGCCTCACTAGGTTGTTGTGTGAATTAGGGGAGAACCATATGTGCCACCTTGAGCTCCTTAGATAAAAAGGTGGAATATAAATGCAACCAAATTGCTGGCATCCATCTGTCTCAGGATACAGTGGAAGAGAGTGGGTAAACCCCAAACCATTAGAGAGTTATAGCACCTGCCATGTATCTAGAGACCAATAAAGGAGAGACATGTTTTATTGCAGGTGAGGCAGATGAAGACAGCCAGTTTTGCTGCTACAGGTGCACCATGGCGTTTCTTCTCCCTTGCACTCCTCCCAGTGGTCATTCCTCTTCTGGTCACTGCTGTGGACACACAACCAGCCTGTCTCCAAGCACCGCAATTGTTTGCAACAGTTTCCCATATGGCCGGGTTAATGTTGCCAGCCTTCATGTCACGTTTGCAGACATCTTTGTAACACCGAGTTGGTTTGCCAACAGGCCTGGTACCTGAAACCAGCTCTCTGTCACCCACGGCTTTGGGGATCCTGCCATCTTCTATTCTGTGTACATGACGAAGCCAGCATTGCCGAGACAGATGTGTGAACATGCTGGGTTCGGGAGAGCACATCTTTATTTGGGAGTCTGTCCTGTCATGTGATGTCCCCAATCTTCCTGACACAGCACATATGGAAGGCACTGAGGTGTCACTCCTGGTGGGTATAAAGTTGCCCATGACCCACTTCCAAAAAGCAGGGCTCTCGACCTACAAGCCTGCTAGGCCTTCATCTTGGTATCACTGTGAATTCTTTCAATTGTCCTTGTGTCTTGCAAATATGAAAGCAATCAGCAACATACAAGCGAGTGGGTGGGGATGTGGTGAAGCCAGGGAGGAAGTCACCTCTGCTCTCATTGTTCTCCTTCCATTTTGTTCAGAAGACTTTCTGGGCAACTAAAATATGCCCCCTGCTACCCTTCCATTCAACCTAGCAGTTCGAAAGCACGTCAAAGTGCAAGTAGATAAATCCGTACCGCTACAGTGGGAAGGTAAACGGCGTTTCCGTGTGCTGCTCTGGTTCGCCAGAAGTGGCTTTGGCATGCTGGCCACATGACCTGGAAGCTGTATGCCAGCTCCCTCAGCCAATAATGCGAGATGAGTGCCACAATCCCAGAGTTGGTCATGACTGGACCTAATGGTCAGGGGTCCCTTTACCTGTATCCTTCCATTGCCATATTTTGCCCCCAAACACCCTCCAAACCTTTATCTCTGCTCAGGATGGGTCACTGGAGATTTTGATTCATAATGCACCTTCTGGAAGGGCTTGAGACATCTTTTAAATAAATGGGTTCCCTTGCCAGTGGCGGATTTAGGGGAGCACGACTGGTTTGCCCGCATGTATACTGCAGCAGTGATGAATAATGGAAGGCAAGAGGTGGAGGGGCGGTGGCACTGAATTTTGGCATTGCACAAGGCACCACTGAAATGGTAAAGCCCAAAGTCCAGCATTGCCCTTGCAATCATGAGCCCTGCTGCAATTACTGTAGCAATCCAACCTTGAGCTTACTTCAGTTATAGTAGTCTTTCCTAAGAATAAATGCCACAAGGCATTGTCTAAATTCCAAGAAGGTGTGCATGCAATCATTCCTCAGTACATCTTGAGATCCACATGTCTATCTGATGGATTGATTGATTGACTGATTGATACACTGGCATTAACCAGTAACTCCTTGGCTAGTACACACTGATTGGAATTATTTTCTGAGAGAGAGTGCACACGGGAACTTCAGAGGCAGGAAAGTTCTAAACATTAGAGTACTCCTCCCTGTATTCCTGCCCATCCCTCAAAAGGTACCGCAATTGGAGTATGTTTCTCAATCCCCTTTCAAACAGCACCTTCCCACATAAGCTGCATGTGATCCAATTTAAATTTATTAACAATTACTGCTAATTATAAGTATTCATGCATGAACAATCAGTTCCTTCCTTTCCGTGCTTGTCAATATGCTGGATTGGTAGACCATATAAACACTTTATGTGTTGGTATCACGAACACCCTTAGGCTATTGTGCAATTCCCCACAGAGAACAGATTGCAAACTGCTTGCCCCATAACAATTCTGGGTTAGGCTTCTGCAGATAATTGAGACACCATCAAGGCTCTTGTAGAGCCCTTAACCTTAGGGATTGCTGTATTTCTATGGATGTTGCTTTCCTATATCTAGATCTCATGGAAAGTGTTTCCATGTTTCCCCAGAAGTACCCTAGAGGGGCAGTGCTGGTGCCTGACTACTTTGCACCCCAGACAAAGCTAACTACTTGCAACTCCACCTTCCGCCATTGCTAACTTCAATTTTCAAGAGCAGATGTACTGTAGAAAAAGTGACAAGCACCAATCTTGAAACTGCTCAATTTCTTTTAAATTGCAGGAATAAGTAATGCAACAATATTTGGTTATCTTTCTCAAATACAAAAAAAGAAAAGAAAAAGGTTTCAGCACACAAATCATTTTGAATAATCTTGTGAATGGTGATGTAAAAATGTAAGTCATTTTAAAAGTTTCAATTCCAGACACATCAGAATCTCAAGTTTTTTCCTTGGCAAGTTTTGCCACCGATTCATGCAGATCAAGTCCTGATGCTTGGGGATGTTCAATTGATATAGTTACCAAGCCAACCTATTTTGCAACAAAGCAGTTTTTTGCAAGTCCAAGCTTTAGGAAACTGAGTTCAAAATGTAACATAAAAAGTAAATTACCAGAAATTTGAAAGAGATAACAAAAAATAATTTGTATAAAACTGTGCCCTTCAAAGGTTAGTACTGCACACCTCTGAGGTCCATGCCCTGGGCAGTTGCCTAGGTGGCCGAATGATAGCACTGGCCATGCTTGGGGGGACGGACTTCTGGAGGCAGGTGCCCTTGGTGGTGTGGAGTGCCTCCTATCAGCTTTGGTTGGCAGCCCATTTGTGATCCTATATTGACAGGGCTAACCTAGCTTCAGTTGATTATGCTAGGTTAGATCACTGCAATGCATTATACATGGGGCTGCTTTTGAAGACCATTTGGAAACCACAGCTATTGCAGAATTCAGTGGCGGGATTATTGACCAAGACCACAAAGTTGGAACATATTTTACTGATTCTGACCCAGCTAAACTGATTACCAGTTATTTTCTGGACTTAATTAAAAGTGCTGGTTTTAACTTTAAAGCTGTTGGTAACACAGCTTGTGGTAACACAGAGGCAGGCTTTTCAGCTGGTGGCACCAGTGTTGTGGAATGCCCTCTCTGCTGAAATAAGAGATTCTCTATCAGCATTGACAATTTGCCAGCTCCTGAAGACACATTGCTTAGGCAAGCATTCCCCTGAACTTGAACTTCTGATCATATTGTTTTAACTACAGTATTTTTACCAGTTTCAATTGCCCTGCTTTTTAACTGGTTTGTTTTATTGTATATTTTAATAAACGATGTTTTGATGCTCTGATAATTAAGGATTGATGTTATACTTGCAAATTGCTTAGAAGCCATTTCGACATATAAGCAGTATTAAAATTTATAAACCAACAACACCAACAGATGTTTCAAGGCAGCAATACATCAAGGACTGCCTCCCCCCCCCCACGAACCACCTCAGACCCTGCAGTCTTCATCAGAGGCCTTTCTCTGTGTGCCCCACCTGAGGGGTTTGCATGCTGAAATGGTTAGAGACCCGTGTTTCTAATAGTATTTCCTAAAGCTTTTTGTTGTTGCTAGGGTTATAAGTAACCAGAAGTCTGGAATCCTTGCCCAGGGTTGGCCCAAGACGTTTTGGCACCCGAGGTTAACCACAAAACGATGCCTTCCCACCGGGGAAGAAGGTGTGAGTGAAGATCTATGTCGGGTACGGTGAGGTGGGGGGAATCAAATCAGTGGGAATCAAGTGGGAATCAAAAGCCATTGAGAAAGGGAAAGGGGCCCGCTCTGAATCCTGCTGGACAGGCCTCCAGAGGGAAGCCCCTGCCATTTCATCCCTAGGGAGAGGCCTCTTGAAGATGGCATTGCACAGTGGCCTCTTGTGAAAAGCAGGCGCTGTTTATGGTCTTCCCACCTCTAGGGGCAGGAGGACACCAGCAGCGCCTCCTATTCATCAAGAGGACACTTTAGAGGCACCATGCAGGGTGGGGAGCTACTGATGAGGTGCCCCAATCATCACGGGCAATGCATTCCTTGCAGGCCAGATCTGCTGCCCCTGTGGATCCTGCCACCCAAGGCAGTCACCTCACCTTGCCTTGTCCTTGCCAGTCTTCTGTCAACCATCCAACAATTTATCTTCTGCTAAGCTCTGGAGAAAAGGGTAGGAAAGAATCCACTGTGGAAGTGCAGGTAGCGTTCCAGAAAGGTTACTTAGTCCAGCACACATCTGTCAGAAATGAGATCCTTCCATCAGGATCTACTATTGTTGAAGGTGTTTTCCCCACCCTCTCCAGGTAGCTCACATTTTGAGTTACTTATATTGCCCAGAATGTGCCTACAGGGGCACTAGATCCAGGCTCACCGGTCTTCACTGTTCACAACGAATATATCACTCCCCCCCACTTTATAAAAAAAAACCCTTAAAAAACTAGTCTTTCCACCACATGTTCTTTGGTTTCTCTTCTGTTTAAGTCATCATAAGAAATGACTGATCGAATCACACCTAACTTGCCGAAAGCACCTGCGACATGCAGAGATCCTCTGGAAAACGGCTTTACATTGACAGATGAGTAAGATTTCTCTCCTGACCCATTTGAATTTTTCCCAACGCAACCGCAACACAGCCGCGGCAAAGTTCTGCTTGCTGTCAATATCGGCAACAGCTGTGCTCTCCCGAGCATCATTGCCTTCTTCATTTTGCAAAAATGCTTCCTCAGCAACTCTGCTGTCAGAGTTTTGGAACCTCCTTGAGGGCTCAGTTTTCCATGTGTTGGACACGGAGGAGAAAAGTATGAAAATCAAAAATTTTTGTGGGGCATGACCTATAACATAAAGGATATTCATTGCTGGTAATTTTGCTAGGAAGCCATAATATACCATCATAGTATGTGATAGACTGGTGATTTATGGCTGGTTTAGAGTTGAACTAAACTCTGCCTGAAATAGATAATAGGGTCAGTGATGGCTGCATAAATAGAAAAAAATGCCACATTTAAAGCACACACCCCTCTGCCTGAATCATGGGAATGGTAGGAATGGTAGTTTATGTGTGTACTTCAAATGCATTTTAAATATATTATGTATACACAGTCCAAATGCAATTTTGTTGTTTCTCCTTGGAACAGGAAAACTCACCTATCTGGATTAGAAATCACATTCTTAAGCTGTTACTATTGTTCTGTTTAGACCATTCCATCCTATAAAGCTTATTTTTTCAAAATAATGCTGCTACCATCACCACTGACATAAATAAATTAAAGACCGCTGATCTGAATCTGCATTGGTTTAGTTTGCTAAATATTAACTAATATTGTCGACACTTAACTCGCCATCCCCACCCCGGCTGCTAAATTAAGTGAATTAGATCGCATGGGAATAAGAATGACTGAAAATAATTGGATTTACTCTACTGTATTTATGAGTAGTCCTGTATAGGATTGCACTGTAAATTCTGGACTGCCAGGAAACTCTCCTTCCACCATCAAAACGAACTTTCTTCCTTCAACTCCTTCCCCACTGCCCCATTGCCCCCAGGTGCAGCTTTTAAATAAAGTAAAATCTAAAGCGAATGAGTAATTCATCATTGTAGATGAAATGTTTACAGCTTATTTACTACTATTTCATCACCTCTGATACTATGCCTGTTGTTAGTTTGGGAGTCAATATTTTCCTTTGGGCTCAACCACATGTTTGAATCATTGCTGATGTAATTAAATATTTGCACAGGTTCTGCTCTTTTCCTGCATTGTATTACGGATCAGAGCTCTCTTCTGGTAGTTGCTAGGTGACGTTCTTTAACCACCTCCTGCTTCTTACCGCAAAGTCAAACCTCCTTCAGCATGGACTATCAGTATATGGGTGGTGCTCCATTATTGGTGAGCAAAGTCTGTGAGCTGGTCCAGGCAAAAGGATAGTTGAGGAGATCCATGCTAGATCTTTCCCATCCTTGGGCCACAGGGAAGACAGAACTTGCTTTGATGTGGCACACACTGGAGGCAAACCATCTAAGAGTCTCCCTCATCCTGTTCTTCCCAGTGCCTTTTAAATTGACTTATTAAGGCTAGTTATACATATCAGAGTAAGGACTCCACATGAGCCCAAGAGGGGTCTTGGATGCAAGCACACACCTGTTAAAAAAGCACACATTTCAGTGCATGTAGCCTTGTTACCTGGCGTCTCCCCAGTACCTGCTGCCATTTTCCTAAAGAGGGCCCATGGCAAGCTAATTCAGGGGTTGCTACTGCAGATACCAGTTTGTCCACCATACCACCTATGGCATCTTCAAACGGTCTCAGTAAATATCCCCTCAAAAATCCACAATGCACGAGAGACTGCTTGTTCTTCCTACTAGTTCCTGTTTGCCGTGGCTCAGCCACTACCACATGACCCCGTGGCAGCCACAACTGTGTGATGACACAGTCAAGGCAGCCATTTTGTGAATGGCACCCACAGAACTTTCCTCAAGATTAAAAATGTGCTCACTGGCCCCCCAAAAGGTCGAGCTCGTTCAACAGGTATTTTAACACCTTGGGCAAGCTTATCATTCGCTTAATGTCAAACCCTGTGAGTCATCTTGCTGCAGGCTAGAAAAAGGCCATGTGGCAGAAGAAAAACGTTTACCTAAATCTGTGTTATGAGGCAGGAGGCAAGCAAGGCCACAGTGTTGGGACGTGGGAGGCTGAAGATGTACATCAGGTCCATAGCTGTCAACCCTCCCCTTTTGTTGTTGTTGCAGGAAACTCCCTTATTCCAAGCCACAGCTGTCAACCTTCCCTTTTTTTGCTGGAAATTCCCTTATTCCAGCACCGTTTCCCACTGCTATCCTGGATTGTTAGATATACCATAGATCAGGGGTCAGCAACCTTTTTCAGCTGTGGGCCGGTCCACCATCCCTCAGGCCAAGTGGTGGGCCGAACTTTTTTTGGGGGGGGGGATGAACAAATTCCTATGCCCCACAAACACCCCAGAGATGCATTTTAAATAAAAGGACACATTCTACTCATGTAAAAACACGCCGATTCCTGGACTGTCCATGGGCCGGATTGAAAAGGCGATTGGGCCGCATCCGGCCCACGGGCCTTAGGTTGCCTACCCCTGCCGTAGACTGTCCCCGGGACAGGTGAGGCTGCTGATTCCTTATTTTCAAATCCAAAAGTTGACAGCTATGAATTCAGGTCTTTTCCTACCCTGCCTCCCTATACCAGCCCCATGGCAGGAAGCATGCATACAATGTACCTTTGGGTGACATGCACTTACATGCCTTTTCATCTTTGTGGCTTCTCCCTCTAAATCTTTCATGCCTGGGTGTGGATTGGAAGGCAAGCCACTGGGATGGAGAAGTTCCAGCCAAGTAACAAGAGCAGCAGAATGGCTCCCTCCTAAGGAAACAGAAGGGAAGCTAGTTGGGAAATCATTTTATTTCCTTTCAAATAATTTTATAGTATTGCTAGATTTGTTTGTTGTTTTTTTTTTTAAAAGCATTTGGAAAGAAGTGCCCTCCCCCCCCCCAAAAAATCCCTTTTGTAGTTGTAGACATATCAAGGCAGGTGTGAGGAACCCTTTTCCGTCTGAGGGCCCTATTCTGCTCTGGGCAACTTTCCAGAGGCCACATGCCCATGGTGGAGCAAAATGTGTGGAGCAATGGAAAGGAACATGATACCCTAGTATCTACACATATACATCCTCCTCTCTATGCTCGGTCCAAGAAAGCAAGAGGCATCACCACAGTTCAATGACACATTCAGGTCAGGCAGAATCATTCAAAGAGAGTGCAAAGCAGGGCCAGTAGAGGATGGGCCCGAGGTTAGTAATTTTTGTATTAAGGGCAGGCTTTACTGGAAATAACTGATATATGAAACTTCTTTGTATCAGTCATAATACTGTGTTTTGTTTTTTAATGCTAAAATGGCGTAGTGGTTAGAGCAGGGGCAGGCAACCTAAGGCCCATGGGCCAGATGCAGCCTAATCGCCTTCTCAATCCGCCCCATGGATTAGCGTGTTTTTACATGAGTAGAATGTGCCTTTTTATTTAAAATGCATCTGTGGGTTATTTGCGGGGCCTGCCTGGTGTTTTTGCATGAGTAGAATGTCTGCTTTTATTTAAAATTCATCTTATCTTATTTGCGGGGCATAGGAATTTGTTCATTCCCCCCCCCCCAATATAGTCCAGCCCACCACATGGCCCGAGGGACGGTGGACCGGCCCACGGCTGAAAAAGGTTGCTGACCCAGAGGTTAGCGTGTACCAGAGACAGTGTACCAGAGAGATCAGGCCCATCCTACCCACAGAGGCTAGTGGCGCAGTGAACCACAGCACCGGGCGGTGGAGGGCGCCAGGGAAGTGGGGCGGAGGGACCTATGCACCACGATGCTCGATTTGGTTAAGACGGGCCTGAGAGAGATCCAGGTTCAAATCCCTGCTCAGCCATGAAGCCCAGTGAGAGATCTTTGGCCAGCCACTGTCTTTCTTTCTAAGTTGGCTTTTTGGGGTGCTGGTATACAATGGGGAGAACTATATACACTGGCCTGAGCTGCTTGGGAGAAAGACAGGATTAAAAGGAGCAAAATGAAAGGAGTTTTTTTAAAAAAAAAATCCAGGAAGATTCCACAAGGTTTTGAGAAGCAGTCAACATCACTAATTTATTTATTTTATCAGATGGAACTTCTGAACTTCCTGAAGACAGTTGTCATCAACATGTTGGACATGACCTCTTTTATGCTTGGAAGCTTCTGCCAAGCCCAGGAGAGAAACTGCTGCTACATTTTTCTTTCTTTCTTTCTCGAGGTGATGATGGTGGTTTAAAATGTCCATGAGTCATTGCAATAATAGCTGTTATTTTAAAAGAGTGCACAGGAAGAAGGAGGAGGAATATCTGATGTTTTCATCTTTAGTACCTGCCTGACGTTGAAGGCTGTCACAGAGACAGTTTGAGGTTAAGAGCTTCACAGATAACATTAATTTGGAGCAGTGGCAGCCTTAATGCTTTCTCAATTGTAGGAAAGTGGTTTTTTTTCTTTAACTGCAATTAGAAGCCAGAACGATCTGGGTTTTTCTAATCTTCTAGATTGCACTGCCAACAGCTCAGGTGAAATGTTTCTACTCATCTATACATTTGTTCTAGGGTGAAATGGTAGGACAGGCATAGGCAACCTTGGCTCTCCAGATGTTTTGGAACTACAGCTCCCATGATCCCTAGCTAACAGGGCCAGTGGTCAGGGAACATGGGAGTTGTAGTTCCAAAACATCTGGAGAGCCAAGGTTGCCTATGCCTGCAGTAGGACCTAACATTTCAGAACACCCTCGTAGCTATACCATAGCACACTCAGGAGCTAACCAGGAAGGAGTGTGGTGTTTCAGACTGCATGTAGTGATTATCCAGGAAGATCAATATTTCTGGTTTTACAGACGGTGTGGATATTGTTATAAACAATTTAAAGGGCCTGGGTATTATCTATGCACGTCAGAGGCACAAATCCACTCGTGAGCAAGGGTGGAGAAGGAAACCACACAAGTCAGGAATAATATGCTGCACAAAGATGGAAACGTTTAACAGAATCATAGAATTGTAGAGTCGGAAGGGACCCCAAGGGTTATCTAGTTCAACCCCTGCAAAGAATCCCTGACAGGTGGCCATCCGACCTCTGCTTTAAAACCTTCAGTACAGGAGAGTCCACCACATTCCATTCCACTGAGTTGGTCGACTAGTGATGGCCAATTTAGAGTGCATTAGGATAGATATCCATAACTGAGAATCATCTGGAAAAGTTGCTGATTGTGGCACATTGAGAAGTGATTTTGCAGAAGCGCCTTTGTAATGGGGAGATGTGCAAGGCGAACATGGTGCATTTTTTTTTTGCCATAGCCCCCGCCCCTCCTTCATTTCACTGTGGCTTGTAGTGGAGAACTTCCCAGTAGCTTGTGCCCTAAATATGTGAGTGTTTTGCCCATATATAATGTGGAGGATCAGATCATGACAATGGAGGATTACACTTGGTAGTTCTGAAAAGCTCAACCATTCTGAACAAGAGGTACTCCATTGTGGGACCTCACTATGCAATGCCTAGGGCTTACTGGCCTCCTGCCTTGGGAGGTCCACCTCCTGCTGATGTGAAGGTGATATCACATTGGCTAACGGCATCCGATAACTGAAAAGTGCTATAGCTTCCCTACTTCCTGACATTCTGTGCCCTTAACTTAGAAGTATTTTGCTAGTGTCAATGGCTCCTCTTACTTCAGCATAGTTATTATGGATGGTATACCACTGGTTATAATTGAGTTCAAGTGCTTCCACTTGGTAAACACTCCAGCATAGCAATTACTGGTAGTCTACCATCATTCATATCTACAGTGGTATTTGGTCATGTATCTGTGGCTCAAAAGAAAATTGCGCGCTCTGTGCTTCCTTAAACCACATTCCAGTTGTGGGAATGCTGAACTTTCTCTCACACTTTGGTCATGGAGAATATATTAATAATCCTTTCAAAATGTCACGATGCGTTACTGCTTCTGAGCACTTACCCAGCCTCTCCCTCATGCCTTTCTCAACATAATAACACTCTTGCAACATGGGGCTTAAACCTACACAGCACAATTTGCTCTCTGTTCTCTGGTGGACATCTACCAGGGACGGTGCTGCCGAGCCTTTTAGGAACGCAAGGAGCTGTGTTATGTGAAATCAGAACATTAGTCAGTCTAGCTCAGTCTGGATAAACCCAGCCTCCACTGCCTGTCAGGCACTGTGAGGATTTTAGACAGAGGTTCTTTCCCAGCTCTCTCTCTGGCTACTGGGGATGGAAACTGAGGCCTGTCTGCTTCATGTAAACTATGTGCTCTCTACCTATTGTGACACACTCACTCTCTCTTCACTGGAACAGACATCTCCAACTTGGTACCTGCTATCAAGGCCTCAAGGCTGGAGGGTGGGCACAGAAGTGGCACTTCAAATCTGGCTTCTTCACCCACTCAGAACCGTGAGCTGGGGTCAGAGCCCATCCAAGGTATTTTGCTGCCTCTGGCGAAGGACAAGATGGAGCTGCCATTCTATTGTCAAAAATCAGCTAAGGGTGGGTGGGTGGTTGAATCTCATGACACCAGAGGCAATGAGTCCTCCACAGGTTAGGGGACACAGCTCTGCCCATATCCCACCTTTCAGCATTTGCCACCTAAGATGGCTGCTTCACCAGTCCAGGGTAGTGGGAGTGGTATGAGTGGAAATCCCTCAGCTCAGGAAAGTGTAGCCTAGGCATCCCCAAACTGTGGCCCTCCAGATGTTTTGGCCTCCAACTCCCATGATCCCTAGCTAACAGGACCAGTGGTCGGGGAAGATGGGAATTGTAGTCCAAAACATCTGGAGGGCCAAAGTTTGGGGATGCCTGTTAAGCCTATGAAGGTCGACTCTTAGGGGCCCACACCAAACATTTGATGCATTAAAAAAACCACCCTGATTCAGTGCCTCTATTTAACAAGGATCGGTGTTAGTGAGAAAGATCTTTAGCAGTTGCCAGTTACCATTGTAACCCATTCCAGATCCTTTTAAAAAAGAATAATCAATAAAAGAAAAGTTGCTGCTCATTTGAAACTGCAAAGCCCAGTGTCTCATCTCTTCGTTGCCAGCGTCTGGTTGCGAACTCCTCCACCACCATCAAGCCGTACTTGTGAACAGTTACACCCACTGCAGTTACTTTGGCAAATTATTTACGCTAATTATTGCCAGGAACAATACCCACAGCTCAGTCTTCTTCAAGCTGACTCAGAAATAAGTATCACTTTGTTCTATGGAGCTTACTTGAAGCAGGCATAGGATTGTAGCCCTAGTCCCCTGGCTTTATGACTGCAATTTGCAATGCAAAACACAATTAAAGGTACAGCCAAGGTTCAGTACAAAGGAAGGAGCAGCTCACTCTTAGAGAACTGACGGCACTAATGGCTGCCTGCTGAGAGAGCCAGCTGCTGGAGAGAGGAGGGCCATTGTCTATTGAAAGAGGAACTGGCTGGCCAGCCGAATCAACTTTTCTCCCTCTCCATCTTAAGACTATTACAGCTGCAGACCTTGCGGCTTTAAAACTTTGCCAGCATTCCCTTCCTGCTCCCTGAAGGAGTTTGATGAATTCAAAAGCTTGCTCACTATCTTGTGACACCAATTTGTGGTCCTGATGTGAAAAGATGGACAAACACAGCTATCTGTGCTTTTGGAAAACAACAAACATTTATGTCCAGGAGAGGAGTACTAAAACTGGAG
Organism: Zootoca vivipara; assembly: GCF_965207765.1. NCBI lineage: Eukaryota > Metazoa > Chordata > Lepidosauria > Squamata > Lacertidae > Zootoca > Zootoca vivipara. The sequence continues at coordinate 49,927,045 of NC_142584.1, forward strand.
GAAGATGGGTTGTTTTTTTCTTACCCCCTTTAGTGCTTTTGGTGGGTTGTACCCAAACACTACCCAATTCGACTCTGCTTAGTGCATCAGCTAAAATTAATCTTCAGCTCTGCTACTTTGTTTCTTGGTTACTTAGGTCTTCTGCCTCACAAGGAAAATGTCTGTTTGGATCTGAAGTTGGATCCAAGCAACAGTTAGACCAGGGGTTCCCAAACTAAGGCCCGGGGGCCGGATGCGGCCCTCGTGAGCCAATTGTGTGGCCCAGGCCAACCCCCGCTGCCCGCTCTTACCGGCACACCGCAGTGCAGTTGTCCATCTATAGGTCGGTGCGGCACCAGAAATGATGCCTGTGCATGCACAGAAGCCATTTTCAGCAGCACCCCGCACCAGAAAAAGCGAGTGCACACGCGTATGGGAGCATGTTCCCCTGCCCTCTGGCCCGCTGCATGATTGGGGACCCCTGAGTTTGGGGACCCCTGAGTTAGACCATTCTTTAAAAACTGGGGGTCTACCATGAATGTTTCTTTGTCTCAATGGCCTTTGTGCTACCTGAATCTTGTTAGCTCCCAATAGCTCCTCCAGGATTACAACTTAAATGGCTATGCAGGTTGAACATCATGCTAGCCTTTTCTCCACCTTTTGCTTGATATGCCAGCCTGATATACTGGTCTCGGTCCAGCATACCTGAAGGAGCGTCTCCATCATTCTGCCCGGACACTGAGGTCCAGCACCGAGGGCCTTCTGGCGGTTCCCTCATTGCGAGAAGCCAAGTTGCAGGGAACTAGACAGAGGGCCTTCTCGGTAGTGGTGCCCGCCCTGTGGAACGCCCTCCCATCAGATGTCAAAGAGAAAAACAACTACCAGACTTTTAGAAGACATCTGAAGGCAGCCCTGTTTAGGGAGGCTTTTAATGTTTAATAGATCACTGTGTTTTATTTTTCTGTTGGAAGCCGCCCAGAGTGGCTGGGGAAACCCAGACAGATGGGCGGGGTATAAATAATAAATTATTATTATTATTATGGAAGGGTTCTGAAGGGTTCAGAAAGCTTCTTCACTATTTTGTGACATTTTGCACATGTTGTTAAATAAAGGTATTGCTCTGCAATAGATTCCCACCACCACCAGTGTCTGACCAAAACTGATGTTTAAAAAGCGTGCTGTCAGGAGCAGTATAAAGCACAGCGCAGTTCCTTGCATCATGGTAATCTACATACAAAGATCTTCTATGGCAACAGTCTCCTCCCCCGTTTTCATAGGAAGCTGATACAAGTTACTCCATTGGTTCACCTAGCTCAGTATGCCCAATGACATTCCCTGGAGCAGCTCCCCAGGGTTTCACAAAAAGGTACAGTGGTACCTCGGGTTAAGAACTTAATTCGTTCTGGAGGTCCGTTCTTAACCTGAAACTGTTCTTAACTTGAGGTACCACTTTAGGTACCACGCTACCGCCACGCTGCCACCGCTCAATTTCTGTTCTCATCCTGAAGCAAAGTTCTTAACCCGAGGTACTATTTCTGGGTAAACAGAGTCTGTAACCTGAAGCGTCTGTAACCCGAGGTACCACTGTATTTCCCAGGCTTACCAGGAAATGCTAGAAAGTGGACCTGGGACCTTTCAAATGCAGGACATGTGGTCTATACACTGCTACGCCCTGCTTTAGGTTTCTTAAACTTTGGGGCAGACTCTGAGATCTGGCAAGCCCTAGTGGCAACCCGCACAAATAAAAGATGTTAATTCATCTGCTTCTTTTCCTCTTCCAGTCTGGGCAAGTACAGTTTGTTTTGTTTCCTTCAAGAACATACACATTACATAAATGGTACCATTTTTCAAATGTCTTTCCATCAGTGGGCTGCAGGGGATGGGAAGTTGTTTAATATGTTTCAGTATAAAACCAAAGAACCTTTTATTGAGCCACTTTGCCCCCTAGCAGTTAGGCATATTAGGGTCACAAGATAAGCAGCAGCGTTTCCCAGATATAATCCATTTACTTTGTACTTTGCGTCTAATGGGCAGTTTGGGGGACAAGCATTCTCCAGCATGTATTTAAAGGGATCCATTTGAAAGATAAGTAAATTGCAGCCCGCTCATTAAACCCAGCACTTCATGCCACACTGCAAACATATATTTAACTAAGAAAGAAACACTACTATGGGCTTTCTGTTTTCTTCTTCCCTCTGAGATCTTGAAATGTTGTGATTCATCATCATTTCCAAAAGTACCTGAAAATTACAGGGCAAGCAAGATTGCAAAATGCTACAAGGATCAGGGAACTCAGTGCATTTATAAGCAGAGAAAGCATTTTCTATTCAGCTCTCTATGCTTGCCTCTGGATTGATCTGAGCACTGTCTGAACAATGGTGTTATTTGATCACGATACCTTTGAGTGGCAAATACAGTGCCTTCCACATTTCAGGGTGCACAGCCCCCTAGTGGAACTAGGGGGCACTACAAACGATTAAGTAAAGGCACCATACTTAAGCTGCAATTTAAGTACACCCCATTGAACTCAGTGGCACTTATTTCTGAGTAGAACTAGACTGCAGTGTCACAGTCCACTCCTATACAAGTCTGCTCAGAAGTAAGTCACATTGAGTTCAAGGAAGTGCCAGTCAGGTGGGGTGGAGTCACTCTTCTGAGACCAGCATTGCTACTGCTTACCTGAAGGAGGCAGGGCAAAGGCAAGGTTGGGGCTATTTGAATACACCAGCTGGAGTGCCAGATTTGCTTTGCTGGTGCATCCACAAAGCTTTAACCTCATCACCATTACCCTATCCCACCCTAGTTCATTTGAGTAAGCTGCAGGAGTGCTTCCATATCTAATGGATAGCTCAGTTGGTAAAGCATGAGGGTTGTGGGTTTGAGAGTCCCATGTTGGGTGAAAGATTCTTCCATTGCAGGGGGTTGGACTAAATGACCATTGTGGTCCCTTCCAACTCTACGATTCTAGGATTCTATGGCTGTGCCCCACCACACCAGCCACTACTGGAATGCACCTCATTTAATAATGCAGCCTACATCAAATAGACTCCTCAGAGACAGCTAAACTTTGATTTAAACAGCTGCTTTTCAAAAAGCTGAATTTCCATGTGGGAACAGAGAGCTACAACCACAGAGGATAATTTCACCACCGACATGGCCGAGTATTTGAATTGGTCTGTGGAAGAAATCTTGTAGATATATGGAGGGTAATATTAAGCATAAATGGTTTGACCAACAGGGGTGAACCAAAATGGGGCTTAAAAAGTTGTCCTTCTCTCATGAAATACCCAATTCCTTGGCATTTAGGGGAGCTTGGAAACAAGGTTAGAATGTTCATTAATTCAGAATGAGGGTGGAGAGCGTTGTCAAACTTGGTTTGAATACCCATCATGTACATAGATGTGTTAGGAAGCCTATTAGGAGTAAGACCTATGCTACTTGCCTTCACTTTTATTTGTCATTGAATTATTATCACATTACAAAAAATCTGACTGAATGGCATGACCTCATCCCATTTTTACATGATTTCCAATTGCGTTGGATCACATCAACAATATGTTTATGTTCTGTTTTGCATTTTTAAAACAATGGTCCTGACCCTGCATACCAACTACGGTAGAGAAGCAGCTATAAACAGGCAGTGAGTATCACATGAAAAAGTTAAGGAAAGGTGGTTTCATGCATTTTTTCACACATACTCCCAAATCCCCCTTCTCATTCTCAACATGTTTGTGGGCAAATATTTGGCAGAGCCCTGTAATTGAGCAATACGGTCCTCATGTAAAGCAGACTAGCAATATTTTTATTCTCACACACTGAGCCCCCTCTATACTATTGTTACCTAATGGGAGAACAGCGAACACGTTTGAGTGGATTTGAAAGAAACTCAGTATGAAGATTAAGAAAGATCCACTCTCCGCACAGACAGATTCATCGATTACATATATTACAACAGAGCAGTCTTTGCAAACGGTCTTTATACTACAGCATACTTAGCGTAATTGTTATTTCAACCATTGTTCTAACAATGAAGACAGCCACACTGGTTCATCACAGCAGGCTACAGTGACATTTAGGAAGCCGATTCCTATGATGAAAGAACAGAAGATGAAGACACTAACTCTTATTGTTTGATGCTTATGAAGAGAAAACCACAGTGAAAGCATCAACGACGCCTGCACTGGAGGCCTAGTACTTTATTGACAGTATTTAAAGGCTCGTCATCCTCTGGACATATTTATTTTGCTTTGCTTAGTAATCCAAATGACCTGACTAATTGCCCTAGCTCTTAAGAGGCTGACAATAGCTCGCTTCTTAGATCACAGTGAAAGGCAAAGGATTGTACACATGGAATGTAAAGACACCTATAGAACACAAAGGAATTCATCTGTGAATCTGTGCTGACTCCTGAGTCCTGGTGTTATAGGAGAGGAAACCAATGTATCAGGATCCACTGTTCCCACTACCTTCCTAATTTTACACACTTCTAATCAGTGGTGGATGAACCCTCTCCGTCACCCAGGGCGGTACGCCGAGGGGCGGGGCGAACCGCCTGGCAGCCCGATCGAACTGAGCATGCCTGGCAGCCTGTATGGATGCTGTGTGAGCGGCGCCCATACTGACTGTGTGCGTGCCCTTCGTCGCTTCATAGCTGGGGGGAGGCAGTGGCCCATCTTGTCACCCCCAGGGTAGCACCCGGGGCATACTGCCCCATCCGCCCCCTTCGTACGCCACTGCTTCTAATATGTCCTTCCGTTGTGGATTGCTACTTCTACCTCTACTCTCTTCTAAATTGGGCCTGCAATTCTGAACATATCTTTTGGGCACTCAGCTCCACTGAATAGCTTATTGCTGAGTAAAGATTGATCGGCTTGCATTGTAAAGAGACAATTTAGTTTCTCTCCATAAGCTCCTGTTGCAATTTAGTTCAGAACTTGATTAAAAGTAAGTGTTTTACATCTACCGCTAAACTGAGATCACGATGATGATTTTACAAAATGCCACTGTTGTATCTTGGAAGCCAAGGAACCCTTCATGCAACATCTAATCTATAACTCATGCTATACTTCAGAAATTATGGGATATTAACAAACCTGTTTCCTTATTGCACAGCATCAAGTAAGAGTATTACTCCCATTCCTACAGCAATCCTGTACACATCTATGCAGAAGTCCCCGTGAGTTAAAAGAAACTTATTCCCAGATACAGGATTGCCATCTTTCGCCGAACTCGGAATTAATAAAGGAAGGGTTCAAAAGAAATTAACGTTGCACTCAGAACTATCAGATGTTAAGCCATCTGGTCTCATGCAATGAGTTGCGTCGGGCACTGAGGAGTTGGGGTGTGTGAGGGAGGAGAAGCTAGCCACAGATTTTCATCAGCGAGCTGTTAAATTAGTCCTTTTGCTTCACAGGGCTTGTTTTATTCAATCTGCCTTTATTAAGAACACAGGTTTGATTCTGTGAGGAACAAATTCTTCTAAGTTCTTAAAAGGAAAATGGTTGTAAGCATGCTTTTATTAGGCTGCATTACTGGATAACCAATACAACATGTTACCATTATGAATCATCTGATTTAGAGTGACACGAAAGGAACTTGGAGGAGTGGGGCGGGGGGAGGCTCCCAGCCAAAACACTGGCAGGCCACAGCTCAGCAGGCCAGATTTGATCGGCGCTTGCTGAGTTTTCAGCTGTGCTCAGTAGCAACCGTGTCTACGGCTTATCGTTATTTAGAGTACACTTCCCAGACATGTAATAGTGTTGAGGAAATCAGGGCCAGGCTGAAGACTTGTCTACATTACAAATGTAAACCAGTTTCAAACCTGTTTATCCCTCATGACTCTAGCCTAACTGAGGAACTGGGGTCTGTAGTTCTACAAAGGAACAAAGGACTTCTGACAGAATTCTCACAATCCACCAAAATGTACAATTCACACAGATATATATGAGAGACCATGACAGTTAAACTGATTTCAAACTAATGCTATGGTGTGGATAATATGCTCTCCAAGACACAGAGTGCTGCAAAGACAATCCCTCTGCGGTGAAAGAAATAACCAGGAAAACTAAAATTATCTTGGCTTGACCCTCATTAGGGAGCCTTGTGTATTAGACCTTGCCAAATAGATAGAGGCAACACTGTTTTGCCCTAATACAGTTTTTGCTATCCATAGCACACAGACCTGCTTTTTAAATTGTCCTTTTGTAGAGTGACATGAAATTAATGGATTCACCATTCATTGACCAATTGCATATATGTCTCAACGTTGCTCTAAAGAGCTCAAGGCAGCACACACAGCTCTCCCCTTTTGTATCTTCACAACAGCCCTGTGAGGTAGATTAGTTTTAGAGATAGTGATTGTCCAAAGTTCAAGGCTGAATGTGGATTGAACTTGGATCTCCTCAGTCCTAGTAAGGCACTCTTTACAACTACACACACGGCTTCTCACCAGTTTTACTGTTAGTCATACAAATGTATTTCTTGGGTGATTCCTGACAAGGTATTTACTCTGGGACAACCATTCTTTATTCACTCATCCCCCCCCCCCCCACTCTGGGCATCCCCGTTATGTCATCAACATACTGTCTATCCTGTGTTTCCCATCATATTGCTTCCATTTGTTTTTGAAGCTCAGGAAGGAGGATGACTAAGAACACTCTCTAATTAAAGAACTAATTAAAGAGCCTGCCCACTTTGGCCCTCGCCATACAGATAGCATATGAGATTGAAGTGAATGCCAAGCATTTTATTAGATACAATGTGGAACCACAGCAACAATGTTGCTTGGAGCTCTTTGTTCAAAGAGCTACATCTTAGGAGGAAGGCTAAAGAGTTGCGGTTTAGATACACCCATTATATATGTGCATGAATACATACATCACCAAAGTTGCCTTTTTAAGCAACAGCTTGAGCTAGCTGTTTATTGTTGGAATATACTGAGGAGAAACTGAAAGGACCTGGAAAAAAAGGATAAAGGCGGGATCTAGCCCATAACAATGAGATACTTTGTTTTTTAAAACGAGGTTCTAAATTTAACCAGTGGGAGAGGTTGACACCTTTCTTTGAGTTTTAATGCACGCAATGCTGGAGATGCTAGCTACTGAGCACCTGAGGTAGCTGCACTTGTCGGTTTAGATTTTAAATACCCACCCAGTTTGTTTGAAAGTCAAAAGAGTTCACTGAAAACGCAACAGCTGGGTCACTGGACAACTTCAGAGTCCATCATTCTGTTCACATACTTCAGCATTAATTGATAAAGGCACCTAAAGACAATTGCTAGGGGAGTAGGTAAAAAAGGTAAAGGATCCTTAGACGGTTAAGTCCAGTCAAAGGCGTCTATGGGGTTGTGGCGCTCATCTCACGTCAGGCCAAGGGAGCTGGCATTTGTCCACAGACAGCTTTCTGGGTCATGTGGCCAGCATGACTAAAGCACTTATGGCGCAATGAAACACCATGACGGAAACCAGAGTGCACAGAAATGCCGTTTACCTTCCTGCCCCAGTGGTACCTATTTATCTACTTGCACTGGCATGCTTCCAAACTGCTAGGTTGGCAGGAGCTGGGACAGAGCAACAGGAGCTCACCCCGTTGTGGGGATTCAAACTGCCAACCTTCTGATCGGCAAGCCCAAGAGGCTCAGTGGTTTAGAGTCTAAACTTTAGACCACAGCGCCACCCATGTCCCTGTTAGGTTTCTATTCCTCTCACTGTGCAGGTCACATGACTGTGTTATGCATTCCAGCAAAGATTGTTGGAATCTTTCCTGTCCCCGGCTGTGGATCTTTCCTGTCCCCGGCTAACCGACAGTCCCTATACTAGGCGAGTAAGCCTCACTGGACACACTGGGACTTCACTTACTTCTAAATAATCATATATAGGATTGCCCTGAGAGGCCATTTATGAAGTTGCTTTGTTAAGGGAAGAACAACTGTGATTCATTTATAGAAAAAGGCAGCCTTGTCTGACGGATAGCCAACAATTACCCCAGACCCTCTTTCCTTCCCTCCGTCTTCGTTCCGACCTCCACCAGAGTCCCAACTCCCACCAACTCATTGTCACAAACACAATAACAGTAATTATCCTATAATTGAGCACTACAGTCACACTCTAGCCAAAGACGTCAGTGCGGGAAGGAAACTGGTAATGTTCACAGTGATTATTTATTTCCCCATTGTCTCATACATGGGTGGTATCTGTTGGGAAACCGGCCTTTCATCAACCCACTTCATCTCTCCCTCCAGCCCTCTGGATCGGAATCCACCTAGGCAAGGCTTGTCTGCCACTGGTGCTCCTGGCTAGACATCAGAAGAGAAAGGGGCAAAAGATTTGTTAATGTGTGGAAAAAACCCTGCCAGGTTCTCAAAAGTATTTTAATAGATTTCTTGTAATTGTGCTTCACTAAGGCTTTGTAGAGAGAAATTCAAAGCATTGTTTTCTAGCCTAAGGCTTCCATACGGTATCATGATATGAAGATGTTCTTAAAAAGACATTTTGCTATCAGGGAGGTTAGGGTGGTGGTGGTGGTGGAAGAAGCAAATGTTCATTAATAACATATAGTCTACTTTCAAGGTGTCATTTCAATACGAAAGGAGCAGTGATGCATTTAGGTGATTTTAGACTCTGGGCCGGATCCATCTTAGGGACTCCATCAGCAGAAGTGCTGTGCAATGGCTTCCACTTGCGTAACAGGGCATTCCCCCTTCTCCTCCCATCATGGACCCTCCCCACCCCCAATGGGCTGTGTGGGAGTCGGGAGAACCCCCAGAACAGTGCATGGGGTGATGGGGGATAGTTCCATTTGACAAACTGGGGGGGCAATTGAAATAACTGGAGCGTTGGCGGAGCAATCTTAAGTGGTGGTGGTGGGGAATGGCATGATAGACCTACCAATGTATCCCATGCCCTGTCAGCTTGCTCCAGCCAGGAACATCATCTGTGGTGCTTTTTGGTGGAGCAGAAAAGGTTCCTAGTCATGGGAGCAGCAGAGGCTCACAGAGATAGGCAGACAGGCCCCTCTGCCATATCCTAACCAGGGGGTTAGGATTGCTTTCTCAGATAGCACTATAGAAGCATCATTATTAAGGCAGTTTAATATGTGAGATATAAAGCTCCCTCACACAAAAGGAACATTATGACATTGCAGTTGATGAGGCTCACAGTCTCCATCTCTCAGCCAATGCACAAATGTGTTTCTGTCGTTGGCCATGTAGCTGCATTTTCCACTGTCCACTGCAGAAAGAAAGTCCAGGCAAGAACAGTTGTGTGTCTATCTATCTATCTATCTATCTATCTATCTATCTATCTATCATCTATCATCTATCTATCTATCATCTATCTATCTCTATCTATCACCTCAAAGCTTCTTATGCCATCCGCTGAACTTAATAGCAAAAATAATACTTATAAGAATACACTGCTATAACAATGAGCTACAGTATGAAACATCTCCTGGATTCACTTTTCCTTGCGTTATTGATAAGCATCAGTCAGAAGGAGGGTCTATAGGTTAAATCTATATTGCTTTGAATTTCCCTTCTATGGCCAAGATCAGACGCCATCAACACATCTTGAACTGATTTAAGGCCCTGGGGTGTTACTTAGTGCCATTCAAAACACAGCAAGCCATTTTCCATGCGCCGAGGCCACTAGGGCTCGTTAGAATGGCATTTTTAATAAAAGTGGAGTGTAGCTACAACAGTTTGCAGCCCTGCTCTCCAGATCAACCGCTATGTACGTCATTCCCCTCTGCCCCCATTCACATACCCTCCAGACTTTTGACTATAAGGACAAATTCATATTAGGTATAATTCTACTGAAACCAATACCATTCTAACCAACATACATTAGAGTTAAAGTCATTTGACGTTACCGTAAAAATGTGTGTATGTGTGCGTGTTTATTTTTATTTTTTGAAGGTTCCATGGCACGAAAGAAATCCAATTAATAAAGAGATGAAAAAGAACATATCTGGTTGAGGATCCCTTTAGAACAATATTTTGATCCTGGAAACAATGAAAAGGAGTTAACTATAGCATTATCTATCTACTGCTAGGAATGGATTAAAATTAGAATGACAACATTCAAAATAGTGGACTAATGCGGAACGAAATGACCAATGGAAGATTATTCTGCAGGAGAATTATTATGGCTGTGACTCTGGCCTATGAGATTCATTTCATTTCATTTTAACCGACGTGGAAAGTTTCAGGGTTGAAGAAAAATATCTGTCAAATTTTTGTGAGTGTGCTATCAAACCCACATAAAGCTTTGTTGTGGTACAGTAAGCATATCTGAGTTCCATGATATATCAAATGAAGAGTCAGGCAAGACAGGATATTGTCTCCAATAGTGGCTCATCAGATGATTCAGCAAAGTTCATAAAAGTGTCAAATGATGGTATCCATTTCCTTCTCCCCTTTCTTTGTTCCCAGTCTCACTAGAGAGAGATACCATCTCTGACACTGACAACTTCAGTTTTGACTATTATACCTATAAGCATTTTATATGTATTTTAGTAACCAGTAATATTTCTCTGTGTATTTAAAAAACACTCATAAAATCATTTAGTCTTTTACTATTATTAAATCTGCTAGTCGTCAAGTGACCACCGCCACCACTGCTTATTGCAGTTAATAAGCAATAATTAATTATGACCCCATTCAGGAGTCATTCTTTTTGTATGCTTTGACGAAGACGAAAGTATAAATATTCTTTTGTCATTCTCTGAACATACCATTTTAGAGCTCTGTTTTCTTTTAACCATTTTTTCCTCAGCTAAAAGTTCCTTAACATTTAGAAATTATTCCTAAAGAATATGGTCTATTTCTCTCGACCATTTTAGATGTCTTTTCTTTTTGGTTCCTCCTCTAGACATTCTTGGAAGAGGGCAACCAGAACACACACACACACACACACACAGAATTAGATATGCACCCATACACCCACCCTGGATCGCAATCATTGCCAAGAGTGCTTTTGTCTGTTACATACAGTATTTGATTACTGCCACATGGGGTGGCTTTGAAAAAGTGTCTGGAAGTTCCTGCTACTTCAGAACACTGTGGTATAGGTTTAAAATCCAAAATGCTAGTTATTACCTCTATAGCTTGAAATGGCTTAGGACCAGAATACACAAAGGACCACCCACACCTGCCTGCTCATTAAAATATATTTCAAGTTCCACTCATGTTTGAGTTGTTCTGGGGTGATGCATGTAGGAGAGACCCTTCTCTGGTTTTGTCTAGGTTTTGGAACACCCAAGCTAGGGAGGTATGCCTTGCCTGTTCTATGATTAGCCTGTTCTATGATTAGCCAAGCTAATAATGATCCTTCTAGCGCTTAAGAGAATGGTTGGTTAACATGTTTATTTGCTGTGCCCCTGCTTGTTTTGTTTTTTGTTTTGTTAATAAACAGATTATTTTCTTACATTTTATCATTTTAATATTTGTTGTAAGCTTCCTAGAGCAGAGGTTCCCAAACCAGCTAGTCTATGGTGTGTCTGTGGATTGTGGCTTAAGATGGGAGATGGCAAATCCATCATATTAAATATTCACATTGGAGTTCCTTTTTACTGTATTTTTATTAATCCTTTTATTTCTTATACTGCATTTTACTGTCTTGTGATTTAATTTCTTTGGAATTCAAATCATAATACAATATATAAATAATAATAGCAGCAATAACAATAGCAGAGCACCTAGCACAGCATATTACAATTGTTATAACTGGCAAAAGAATCATGAAGTGGGTGGTGCGAGGAAGCCTTTTTGGGAACCGCTAGCCTAGAGCATTTTAAAATAGTAAACGAACTGTGAAAAAGACTCAACGAATTGAAAGTGGAGACGCTATAGGTACTTTCCCTTGTTTATTTGTTTGCTTGGTAATAAATTTTTTTTTTAAATAAAAATTGGTTTTTTATATATATGAAAGAAAGTTGGAATATCTAGATCTAGCATTCTTTGTCTAATTTCAAATGACATCTGCAGGTGAACAGTTCAGACCTGTGGCAAGTAGCCTGCTAAGCATCTCAGAAGGGGCTAGGAGAGAGAGAGAGAGAGAGAAAGAGAGAGAGAGAGAGAGATTGTTGCCCCAGCCATATTTTGTTCTGGCCCCACCCCACCCCTTGTTGGCTCATGGGCTTTGACAGATTAACCTAGAGAAATGTAGCCCTCAGAAAAAAATAATAATATATGCTGCCCTAGCTCTTTTTTTTGGGGGGGGGAGATGATCACTGATATTAGCTTTGACAAATGACTGAAGGGTAAAAAATGGGGAAGGGCACATTCCCTACCTTAGATCTGGCTCGGTCCCTTGTAAAGCATGTTGAGATGCGATATGAACTCCACAGTACTGTTCTGTTGTGGTGTATTTCCCAAAGGTCCTTGTTTCCCCCTCAGAAAGGAGCCATGAGGTATAAGCCTTTTATACGTGATGTATATGTAAGAGATGCCTACACTTTCTTTCATCTTCTTGAAGTCATTTATCGCTGCCGGCTCTTTTTGGCAGGGTTCCCATTCATCTCTCTATGACACCTTGCGCATGTTGAGTTTTACTGTAGTATAAATATGCACTCGTTTATATTGTGTGCACCCTTGGTTCTCATTTCCCTTCCATCAGCAGCCTTCCTGGTTCCCTCCCAAAAGTCAGGTTAACTTCCTCGGTGAGGTGTGGTGTGGTGCGCCAGGACTAGGCCAGGGATAGGCTAACAGCCAGTGCTTTTAGCTCCCACATTACACTGTCGCCATATGATGTCGTTTAAATATCAGGCCAACGAGGTGAATAAAACCTACAAAAGTTTATGGTGTGTAAATTACAGCTGCACCTTTCCCCTTTGCCTCTGCCTGTGGGCTCCAGGGAGTTATAAGTGAAAACAGGCCTCTGGGGGGCTATTTGAATATTCACTGGATAAAGTACTATGGCTTTCTCACGGGACTGTTCCACCTCAGTTTTCATGTGGGGAGCCACTACTCTGGAGGAGCCACCATGTCAAAATTTGCCAGAGCACCCAACCTTAGTAACACATATCTGGTGTTTCTAGTAGCAATTGTTTTGGTGCTTCTCTGGGGTGGGGTGGTTGGGGAAATATGGCTCACTTAAATATAAATATCACTTTTAAGAATGCACAATTCTGAGTAATGAAGCAAGGCATTTTCAAACGTAGAAAGAAAAATATAACTGTGTTTTATCATTTGTTGTTGTTGTTTAGTCGTTTAGTCGTGTCCGACTCTTCGTGACCCCATGGACCATAGCACGCCAGGCACTCCTGTCTTGCACTGCCTCCCACAGTTTGGTCAAACTCATGTTTGTAGCTTCGAGAACACTGTCCAACCATCTCGTCCCCTGTCGTCCCCTTCTCCTTGTGCCCTCCATCTTTCCCAACATCAGGGTCTTTTCCAGGGAGTCTTCTCTTCTCATGAGGTGGCCAAAGTATTGGAGCCTCAGCTTCAGGATCTGTCCCTCCAGTGAGCACTCAGGGCTGATTTCCTTAAGAATGGATAGGTTTGATCTTCTTTCAGTCCATGGGACTGTTTTATCATTGGTTATCATAAAATTATAGAGCTAGAGGGAGCCTTGAAGGACAGCCTAGTTGACCTCCTGCTTGATGCAGGAAATCAACTGCTAGAGCATCTTCAATAGATGGTCACACTCAGTGCTTGAAGACCTCCACAAAGGAGAGCACCCAAACATCCCCTGCAGATAAACGGTTCCATGGTTGAATCCTACCAACAAGAAGTTTCTCCTAACACTCAAACCAAAATTTCCTCTCCTGTAATTTAAGTCGTCTGGGGCAACGGAGAACCAGTTTTTGCTTTCTTCTGTGTGACAGCCTTTGAGGTGTCAGTGCTTGCTTCAGAAAGCAAATGTGAAAAATAAAACCATTTGTTGTATAAATAGCATTAGGAACAAAGAAGAGATGCTGGGTGGTTTGAAGCAAAATGTAGGCATTACCTTGTCAAGGAGGACAGAACTGGAAAACCGTTGATTTGCTGGAAAAGTAGTGTCAGATAGCAATCTAGTTATTTATTTCCTTGCTACCTTCAAATGTAGCTACCTTCAAATTTACTAACCTTAAAATAGCATTTTCTTAAAGGTCAGCACATAGTTTAGCTACCAAGAAAGCTGCTTGGGTAAATGATAGCGCAGGAGAGTCTCGGGTAGCAACCCTATTGTGCTCACAGCCATTGTGTGGAGTGTGAGATCAGAAGACAACATGTTCCCGAGAATAGTAGGCAGGTGAACCAAGACATTTTGTCAGGTTGTTAAGACATACTGCATTTTTAAACTCAATGCTCAAAACAAAATAATGGAATAACCATAATAGGTTGGCACCAATATCACAGGGTTTGCCGATAGTGAATGCAGCCCACAGAGGATAATGATCCAGTCTGCAGAATATGAGGGAAGAAAAGTTTGGCTTCAATTTTCAACTCCCTCACTAGGGAGAAATCCCCAGTGAGCACAGAGTGCCATTTCTAAGTAAGCATGCGCACAATTGTGTGCTTTGTGTAGTATTTCAGCTGCTGTTCTTAAATATTATCTGCTTTAGAAGAAATCTGGGATATACTAGCAATTATAAACAAAGGCTTGGATTTATATATTAGGAATATTTAGTTCCTCTCATAAAAGGATATGATGGGGTATTTTATCATAAGGTTTAACTTGTACTTGTCCACGTCATTTTGTTATATTATACAAACTGCCTGATCAGCAACCAGTTTTACTGCAAAGTCAATTTTAATAATAAAGGGAGGGTAGAAGACCAAGCCACCTTCACCCCACCCCACCCCACCCCCACTCCTGCCTAAATATGTTGTTGATGGTAAATTTTATGGACTGGCAGCTATGGGGTCAAATGCTATCCTTTAAGAAGCTGAATTTAGGCCAGGGGGTTCCCAGTGGCTAACCTATCTGTACTGTGCATAGTTCTGATAATCACATCTTTAAAAGGATACTCAAGAATTGGAAAAGGTGCAGGAAGGGGCAACTAAAATGATCATGGCTCTGGAGCAACTCCCTTACGAAGAAATGTTTGGGGCATTTCAGTTTGAAACACAAAAACCTGCTTACACCAGGTCAGCCCAATTGGTCAATGTAGCTCATTCTTGTTCATCGGGGTTTAAGATAGGGGATATTCCTAGCCCCACTGTAAAATGTCATGGATTGAACCAGGGACCTCTTCATTCAAAGCAAATGAGTGGGGTGGGGTGTGGGGAGAAATATCAGTACTGTACATTTATGCACTGCATAATCCGACGAATCTGATGGTGGGCAAGTCAGGACTGATGGAAGAATTTGCTGTAAACTACAGAATTTGCTCCAGCAAGAGCAATGTTAGTGATGGCCACCAAACTGTGTGGTTATAAAAGGGGATTACCCCAATCCAAGAAGCAGAAGCAGAGGAGGAGGAGGAGGAGGAGTTTGGATTTGATATCCCACTTTATCACTACCCTAAGGAGTCTCAAAGCGGCTAACATTCTCCTTTCCCTTCCTCCCCCACAACAAACACTCTGTGAGGTGAGTGAGGCTGAGAGACTTCAGAGAAGTGTGACTAGCCCAAGGGCACCCAGAAGCTGCATGTGGAGGAGCGGAGACACGAAACCGGTTCACCAGATTACGAGTCCACTGTTCTTATCCACTACACCACGCTGGTGGTGGATAAGAATAAGGCTATCAATGATTGCTAGCCATGATAGCTATGTATCAGAAGTGGGATGCCTCTGTATAGTAATTGTTGGGGAACACAACTGGGGAAAGTGCTGCCGTGCTCATGTCCTGCTTGTGGGCACCCCACAGTCATCCGACTGGTCCCTGTGTCAACACAATGGCAGACTAGATGGGCCTTTTGCCTGATTCAACAGGGCTGTTCTTCTGTTCACTATATTAGACAATATAAAGTGACTCTAAGTAAAAGACTGCATTCTTACTCACACTTACTTTGGAGTAAGCCCTCTTATATCCAGCTGCACAGACTTCCAATGGAATATGCGTAAGATTGTGCCACATCTTCTATAAGCATTAAGAACATTTTTCCAAGTATCCATTGCCTGTTATTTTTAGAAATTAGAGCACCCGGGTTCCTAGAGAACAGTTTCAATCTGGCTTTTCACGAAATCCATGCTAACAACATCCATGCTCTCTCTTGTGGCCGCAATACAGAACTGCATCATTCTTTCCAGTGATGAAAACTCCTTTATGTAGTATATATTTTTAATTTTTAAATTCCAAAAGGTAAAAAAATACAGAAACAAAGAGAATGCTACTTCATACACCAAAGCCTCAAATTTCACTCAAACAGGATACCCCAGGATGCTGAACAGTAATTTAAAAAATTCAAATCCAAGCACAAAACCCTTCAGAAAATATGTGATTTACATTAATGGGAGCGCTTCCTTCCTTTCTCATTAGAGACTGCAAATTTATCCATGCCTATGTAAATGTTCTGAAAGTTCAGGCTTTTATTATTAATTGTTTCACATATTTCACCTAAGTGTATTTGATGTACATTATATCACAGGCTGTAGTCCTATGACACTTACACTTGTACAATGTGGAACTTACTTCTGAGTCTACTTCTGAGTAGACAACAAGACTGCGCTGTTAATATTTGAGGGAAAAGTGTTTCTGAGCTGTCAGGCAAAATATTGGAGAGGTGACACTTAGAAACAAGATGCTCAGTTAAGAGAGTTCCTGCTTTCTCTGTGTTTCTGAAATCTGGTGCAGATGTATATAGCTAGATGACTTGTTAGGTCAAATATTGCCAGCTAAACTAGGATCCTCACTGCAGGAGATTTCAACTTGGGCCACTTTTTCCATAGTCTTATATTTTAACTATGGGTGGTTGTGCACTAACTGCAATATTCAGCTTTGACCCTGATTTGATGCTTCATGAAACAATCTACCTAGGTCCGAGGTGCCTCATAAGCTGCCCAGTTTGTTTAGGTGTCTATCCAAGTCTACTTTCTTTCTTTCTTCCTCCTCCACCCAGCTCACTACTGGGAAATATAATTTTTCCCCCTTTTGGCAGAAGTGGGTGAAATTTGTAGACATACATACCCCACCCTGCCCCTTGGATAAAGCCTGTCAAATTAGAAATAAATAGGTCCAAAGGCTGTGATGTGGAGTGCTTTTAAAATTTGATTTTTTTTAAAAAAAGAAAATGTCTATAGCTTTTTTATTTGGCAGCACAATCCACTGATATATGCAGATAAAGTTGTCACTTTTGGGGAGCATGGATCTTGCCAGATTTTAGAAGGGCAGCTGCAGTGGTTTTCTTCTGAGGGCAGCCATGACAGTTTTGAGTGGATGAAAAAGGAACCACTTAACTTATTCTAGTGTGCAAAGTTAGTACCACTGCATGCACTTTAATATCCTTCTTTGTGAAAATGTTCAAATGCGTTCATCACCATAGATTAAAAAAGAACCATGTATTTGACCCCATATCTTTGAAATAAAAAGTCCCCACCCCACAATTTGCATTCCCACCCCAGCCTAATAGGTTATTTAGTTATCATTAATGTGATCCTATTCAGAAAATGAGAATATACAAACATATAAGGAAGCAGGGTGTTCTGGGAGGAAGTTTATAGGGAATTAAAAAAAATAGTGAAATACTCATTAAAAAAAAAACCGGAAATCTTCCTACTAGGCATGCTAGGGGAAGATATCAAACCACAGGATAGATGTCTGATAAGTTATGCCACAGCGGCAGCAAGATTATTAATAGCAAAAGAATGGAAATCTCAAAAGGTATCAACCAAGGAGGAATGGCAAATTAAAGTAATGAATTATTGTAACTTGGCCAAAAGATATGAGGAAGTAAAGGGAATAAAGAAAGAAGATAGCGCGAAAAACTGGAAACTATTCATGGATTATATTAAGTGCCAGGCGGAAAAACCAAATCTATTACAGAATTGTTAAACGCTCAAATGAAAATATGGCAGAGAGAGAGAAAAAAGAGAAGAGAAAGAAACAAGACATAAAAGGAAGAAATAAGGAAATAGCATTGAAAGAATGTATAAAAAACGGTAGAAGCGTAGTAAAATAAAGGGTATGTTGTAGGAAAAGAAACCAAAAGGTGCAGATACAAACAAGAAGGAAAATTGATAAGACAGTTTAGTGAAGGTTGAGAAGAAGGGGAAGGGGTGGGGGGATGGGGGGAAATCAATTGATGTATTTTAGATGTCGATTAACTGAATGGATACATATGTGTATTTTGTTGTTTTTTGTTTTTATTTGTTGACTTTATTTTGTTTCATTTGTTTGTTTTTGTTTTTGTTTTTGTTGTTGTTGTTGTTTTGCTCTTTTTCATCTTATTTTTTTTGTAATCTTGTAGACTTTGTGTAACGATTTGTAATAACCAATAAAGTTTTTTTTAATTAAAAAAAAAAGGAAGCAGACAAAAAAAAGGAGATTCAGCTTATTGTTGCTACAGTCACGAAATCACTGCTTGGGGCGGGAACCCAGGTAAATTATGTTCTGTGCTTCTCCCCACTTGACTTGTCAAAGCTGTACGTATCTATACCACAGGGCGTATCTGCACTACAAATAAATGTACATCTGTTTTGTCAAGGCTGGCTCCAGGTTTGCCATCTGATGGCACTCCTCAGCAGATGTACCAGCAGTAGTGGCACTGTAATCCTACCATTTTAAATTTCCCATACACAGAATAACACTGTAGAAAACTTAAAGTGGTGAGTGGCTGAAGAGGAAGAGGTGGGATTCAGCACTGGTAGCTCATTGCCAGTTGCCCTAAGATGTCAGGTACTGCTGCTGGTTGGCTGGTTAAGGTGGCCAGGTGTCCTACTTTACAGAGGATAGTCATCTATTTGAAGGACTTAGCTACCTGAAGGTCCAAAAAAGTATTATTATTATTATTATTTTTGGCTTTTAGGTCTATCTAGTCTAGAAATGCCACACTTCCGTATGCTTATTGCCATACAGTAATCACATCTTGGTTCATATTAGATGGAAATATTAAATGGCAAATGCAATTTCCATAAGAAGTGAGTTATTAATTTAATAAGAGCTGAAAATTAAAGATGCCGTTTTATAATGTTACCCAAGTTGAAGCCGTAGTTGGTAATAATTCTGAATGTTTTTGTCTTCTGCAAGTATTTTTAGACTATTACAAATTACGTGACAATAAATTCTGGTTGTCGTTTTATCCCCCTGGAGCAGAGCTATGTTTTGGATGTTTTAAGCACTGCGTTCACATATAAGTTTATGCTGAACAATATTTGGCTGATATGTAAGCAACAGCTCCTCTAGTTTATTTGAATTGCAGCTGAGTATTTCTTAGGGAGATAAAATTCAAAGTTAATGGCAACTTTATGTTAACATCCTTCATATTGGCAAGGGACACAATAAAGCAAAAGAAAATGATTATGTGTTTTAAGAACATAAGAAAAGTCCTGATGGATCAGGCCAAAGACCTGTCTAGTCCAGCAAATTGACCATCTGGTCACAGTGACTAATCAAATTCCACTGAAGCGCACAATCAGAACCTGAATACAACTCTCTCCCTCCCTGTCCTAGCAAATGTCATTCAAAGGTGTACTGAGTCCAACAGTGGAGGTAGAATATAGTCATTGTGACTAGTAGTCACTAATAGCTTTCTCCTCCATGAATTTGTCAAATCTTCTTTTCAAACCATCCAAGTTGGGAGCAAATCCCACAGTTTAACTATACAGTGGATGCTCAGGTTGTGAACGTGATCCGTGCGGGAGGCATGTGTGTGTGTGTGCATGCGTGGGTCGCGACTCAGTGCTTCTGCGCATGCGCGAGTGCTGAAACCCGGAAGTAACCCGTTCGGGTACTTCCGGGTTCAGTGCGGGACGCAAGCTGAAAGGACGCAACCTGAAGCGCCTGTAACCCGAGGTATGACTGTATACTACGTGAGGAATTACTTCCTTTTTCTCTGTCCTGAATCTGAATCTTTCCTTTGTCAATCGTGAATGTTTTGCCTCTTTGTGACACAAATAACCACAGTGGAATCTATAGTCAACCTTGCACATGTTACTGGATCTAGCTCTATGTATTTTTTAAAAATTGCCTGACGTTAGTGCATTCTCATTCTTTTAATTTCTTCAAGGAAGCTGTTATTAACATGAAACTACCACCACACCTGGATGTGTGCTACATATTCACAATATGTCACAATGACAATGTTCACAGCTCTCTTTTCCTACCTAAATGGAACTTTGCCATGCTTTCAGGCTCTTCTCCTCCTATACAGAATTCTGGCTCCTCCACTGCCCTCATCCAAACAGAATGCTGTTTCATGAATTTTGAAGGGAGAAAGAAAGGTCATAAGCATCAAACAGTGTTTTTCATAATGGCAAATAAACAGTTTTAATTTAAAGCTTATTGAAACCAAGTCTGGTGAGACTGTTCATCAAGTTTCTCACTTAATTATCATTCTTGGGTAATGTTTCTATGCCTTTGCTTGCCACTTTGGAATCATCTCTCTTTCTCCATAGAAAGATGAGACTAAAATGTTGGA
The DNA here is from genome assembly GCF_965207765.1 of Zootoca vivipara. Taxonomy (NCBI): domain Eukaryota; kingdom Metazoa; phylum Chordata; class Lepidosauria; order Squamata; family Lacertidae; genus Zootoca; species Zootoca vivipara. The sequence continues at coordinate 49,947,523 of NC_142584.1, forward strand.
AGTAAATAATATTGGATCACTGACTATAGTCACAGTGTAAATAATTCATTTTCTCCAGTTGACTTATTATTCAGTCTATTTCATTAATATTGTCAATACAGTTCTCTTTTCTTCTTCGTTCCAGCTTTGGTATTGGATATTGTTGTATATATAGACTTCTCTTTTTTAAATTGAAACATATATATATAATGATGGAACAAAAACAAGGGAAAAACAATTTAGAGCACTTAGAAGAGAATAATAGTGTTTTTAGCTCATACCTTAGCGATAGTACAACAAAGTACTGTTTGCTGATTTAACCCACATTCAGAACCACTTCAAAGGCTTCCCCTTTATTGAATGTTTTATAGTGCTTTGAGCAAGATGTAAATGTCATGATCAAAACACTATAAATCACTTACTTTAGCTGCTTCTGTGCTTCTAAGATTCCACAGAAAAACGAATAGTGAATTTGTGACCAAACACTGAATCTCAGCTGAGCTGAGCTTCAGTGATGATAGTCTTTAATCACTTTTGCGTTCTCCCAAAGCTAGTGTAAGAGTGGTGCTCCTTCTGACAAACTCAGTAGTCTTCCGTCCATTCTACTGAAAAATGCTAAAACAGCTTTGATGCATGCAATGGTTTATGCTGATCCAACAAGAATCTCCAATTACCACGAGATGGGTTATGAGAATGAATGTGAAATCCAGCTTGTGGCCATACTTAACCTGCTTCCTCTGTGTTAACAGAGCATCATTCTGAGATCCAGTGCTGAGGGCCTTTTGGCGGTTCCCTCACTGCAAGAAGCAAAGTTACAGGGAACCAGGCAGAGGGCCTTCTCAGTAGTGTCGCCCGCCCTGTGGAATGCCCTCCCATCAGTTGTCAAAGCAGGGCAGTCTCGAGCAGGTCAGGTGCCCTGGCGCTGAGGGGCGGAGATCGCTCCGGCGCCCCGCCCTCGCAGCGCGCAGCATGGCTTCTGTGCGGCTTTGCTGCACAGCGCCCTGCCTACCAGCCCGGCACCCTGGTGCCCTGCGCCACCGGGACTCTACCTAGAGCCGGCCCTGTGTCAAAGAAATAAAAAACTCTCTGACTTTTAGAAGACATCTGAAGGCAGCCCCTGTTTAGGGAGGCTTTTAATGTTTAATAGATCACTGTGTTTTATTTTTCTGTTGGAAGCCGCCCAGAGTGGCTGGGGTTCACCCAGCCAGATGGGCGGGGTATAAATAATAAATTATTATTATTATTATTATTATTATTATGAAAGGGTTCTGAAGGGTTCAGAAAGCTTCTTCACTATTTTGTGACATTTTGCACATGTTGTTAAATAAAGCTTTTAATATTTGATGAATTACAGTATTTTAATATTTTGCTGGAAGCCGCCCAGAGTGGCTGGGGAAACCCAGACAGATGGGTGGGGTATAAATAATAAAGTGGTTGTTGTTGTTGTTTGCTAGCATGCAGAAAAATGTGCAGAACGTCAATGGGATTTTTTCAATTTGTCGATAAACTGTGTTTGGCTTTATACTGAGCAGTGTGTAACAATCCTGGTCAAAAGCTGCAGCTTGATCATGCGTGTCAGCCTGGCAACTAATCCAGCAACAAAAGTGGTGCGCATTGTTGTTGTTGTTCAGTCATTTAGTCGTATCCGACTCTTCGTGACCCCATGGACCAGAGCATGCCAGGCACTCCTGTCTTCCACTGCCTCCCACAGTTTGGTCAAACTCATGTTCGTAGCTTCGAGAACACTGTCCAACCATCTCATCCTCTGTCGTCCCCTTCTCCTTGTGCCCTCCATCTTTCCCAACATCAGGGTCTTTTCCAAGGAGTCTTCTCTTCTCATGAGGTGGCCAAAGTATTGGAGCCTCAGCTTCAGGATCTGTCCTTCCAGTGAGCACTCAGGGCTGATTTCCTTAAGAATGGATAGGTTTGATCTTCTTGCAGTCCATGGGACTCTCAAGAGTCTCCTCCAGCACCATCATTCATTACTAAATGTGCATTACTAAATGCCATCTCACCCACTGATTAGCATTATCTGTGCTAGTTACAGGAATGGATATGTATTTGTGATATTCATGTTATTTACTGTTTTTATGCATTTTTATGTTATTGTTATATAATTGTCTAACATATGCATTTTGTGTCTGCCCTTGCGACAAAGTTTCAATTTTAAAAGGCGGGTCCTACATTTATTTTTTTAAATAATTTAAACAGCTATGCAAATTACTTATAACTTCAAAGGCCATTCCAAACACTGGCGTCAGCTGCAGAGAGTGTTTTTTTGTTATGATTGGCCATGATAGTAATACAGCCTTGTAAATCTCCCTTGTAATCCTGTCTGCTGCACTCTGAATTTCAAGCAGCTCTTAATAAAGATAAGGCTGCATGACTTCACACTTAATGTAGAGCTTGGATAGGTCAGTGGATAGAAATTGGCAATACAGTAGAGCTTTCCTGGATCTCCCTGATCCACTAAACCTGTGATTCTAAACATGCTGCCTGCTTTTCTGGAATTATTCCATCAGTTTCGGACGTTCAGGCTGTGAGCACAGTTACATATGTAGCCAAATGGGTGATCACAAGGTGGAGGAAGCAGTGGGCTTGAGGGGAACCCCAAGGACTGCAGAAGTACAAAAAAACCTCACCACTCTAGAAACCAACCCTAACTTCAGGAAACCCTGAAACAGTGTGATAAGGATGGAATGTACTCAATGGTCATAGCATGCCAACTGACTGCTATGGGGGGGGGGGGGAGATGATAAGAAAAAAAAACCTCTAGGAGGGAAAGGAAATGGATTGGGGTAGCTAGAATCCTCCACAGTGCACCTAGTCCACCGCAATTCTGAATGCCATTCTGGACGCAGGTGTGCCTAATAGTATCTTGATGCTGATCATAATGTATCTATTTGCCAGCTGTGCCACTTGTTAGCTAAGACATGTTAGGCCCTGTTCACACATCATTGGAGACCTCGCGATTACGTTGGGAGCATGTGGGACACTGTTATTGTCATGGCTTGTCTATGCATTCAAGAACCCGTGTCACAGATGCTGAATATGTGACCACTATATGTTCCCTGGTGGTGGCAGTTCTTTGTCCAGGTAGTATACTGTACTGGGAAAAGTGTGGTGGCTAGCCCCATATTCAGCACCCTCATGGTCTTTTAAACTGTGTTGTGGGGGTGTTGTTTGTTACTATGGTATGCATTTTTGTGTTTTTATATTGTAAACTGTCTTGTGATCCTTGGATGAAGAGCAGAATAGAAATGTAATAAATAGTAATAATAGTAATAGTAATAGTAACAACAACAACAACAACAACAACAATGCTAGTAAGTTGAATTTCTAAGTTGAATTTTTTAGAATGAAAATGTGTGATTATGTTAGGTTTCAACAATTCTATCACATGATTGAAACCAATCTTTTCCCAACCTGGTGCTATCCAGATGTTTTGAACTTCAGCTCCTATTATTCCCAACCAGCATGACCAATGCATAGGGAAGATGGGAGTTGTAGTCCAAACCATAAAGAGGGGGACACAAGGCTGTGGAAGGCTTACTATGCTATTTATATAGCTCTCCTAGCATATTGAGTCTGGAACAATATAAAGAACTATGGTTTTGTTTTGTTTTTTTAAAGAATTCTTTTATTCCACTTGTAGTCTAGCACCCTAACCATGAAACAATGCTGGCTCTCAAATTTCATTGATGGTGATGATGATCCAGGTTTGCTCTATTCAACCAAAGAAAGAAACTTTTAGTACAGTTTGACTCCATAACTGTGCCTGGGAGACAGGAACGTGGTGGAGCTCATTATAATTTATAACTTGAAAAACATATGTCTTCCATGTTAGTACCTTGGCAACCCCCAGAATCTGAACCAATAAAATTCTGGGCAATATGTTTTGTGTGTGTGTGTGCACATGTACACACACACCCTTTTGAGGTTAATCTGAATTTGTTTTCTGCATATGGATTGCATGCTCATCTTGCATCTTGAACTTACCCAGAGTTAAGTGTATCATCATGGGTGATTAAATACACATAAATTCTCAATTAAATATGCGGCCAACAGTGGCTCTTCCACAAGCAGATCATTCTGAATGCTTAAGACCAGATTTGTAAGAGATTTCTGCTTCCACTTAGTTTTATAGTCAACAACCAGCTGCTCAAAATAGCTCTGCATATTGGGTGCTGAGCTTGTGGTGTAATAACCTGGCACAGAGCACACTGACTAAAGCAATCCCGCTGCAAATGAGAGAGAAAATGTGATCAAGTGTGTCTACATCATACAGTAGGGGGGTGGCTGGGTTACTCACAGGGAATGATGTGGATGTGGTAGAGCTGAAGCTTTATAATTACTGAGTTCTTTTCAAGTTGGAGGAACAGGGAGCTGCTCCACTTTCTGAGTGCAGTGCCCATCCCCTTTCCTGCATATTATTATCCCTTGAGTCTGCTGGACATTTGGGAAAGCAGGCTTAGCCATTTAGCACACCCATGATAACTCAGAGTCAAAGTTTAATGAGAATATGGAAGACAGGTAAAAGTAAATGGAAAGGGACATCTATCTATCTATCATCTATCTATCTATCTATCTATCATCTATCTATCTATCTATCTATCTATCTATCTATCTATCTATCTATCTATCATCTATCTAACATTAAATCAAAACATTCCAAAAATCACAACAAGAGGGAAAATTCGTAAGTGAACCATATGTCCTCATTACACACTTGGAAAAGAATATAATCACAAAAGCCAAACATATAGGATTGATCGCAACAGCAGCCTTTTTTAAAAACTTGGGGAGGGTCAATGTCATGATATCAAAATAAAGGAAATCTGGAGTATTGAGATAAAATTCAGAATAACATACATCTCCAAAAAGAAAAGTAAACAGAAGGTGGTCTAGGGCCTTCTGATGAGGAATTATTGAAAGAAAGGAAAGGAAGCCAGTTATAAATGCCAAGGTTTTATGACATCAAAACGAATGCAACTCAGCAGAGGAGCAGCCACCCAAAAGGACTACAAGTCCTCGCTGTCTCAGCTGGGATCAATGCTCATTGTAGCATGTTCCTGAACAGGGCTGGATTTAGAGGCCCCAAGCTACTGAAGGTAATGGGGTCCTTTATATGTCCAGCTATCCTTTGTCAACAACAAATTGTTGCTGTTTTTTGTGTTGAATATATGCTATATGGTAATTTATGGATCTAATAGGTATCTAAAGCCATTTGCACATAACAAAATATGTATTTTATCAAAATAATTGTGGAACTGAAATACAATTAGAGGAAGTATATTAAAAGTGAATTTTGTTTTGGGGGGGGCAAGAGAGTGGGGCCCTAAGCTATAGCTTGTTTAGCTTATATGTAAATCCAGCACTGCGCCTGAAGATTAATTGTAAGGTGGCAGGGCTCCCTGCACTGGTTGTGACTTCCTTGCAGATTGAAAGCCACTCCATGTTGACTACATTGCAATAATCTACTTTTGCAGTTACAAAGTCCTATAGGAAATATATAGGACTCAAAATTGGAACGGTGACTGGAAATGCCTTCTGTGAAGTGTCCCTTCTTGTTTTCAGAAGTCGAACGGCTTCCACTGAGTCTCTCTACCCTCCCCCCCCCAAAAAAATTCCTCATTGGCTTTGCCAACTGCCCTTTGCGGCTCGGTTTTTGAACATTTTGGAAGTCGAACAGTCTTCTGGAACGGTTTACGTTCGAAAACCGAGGTACCACTATAGTATCAATATAGTCTACTTGGATCCTGTTCACTGAAGTAGATGCATCATCAAGTGATGACTGTTATTATAAATCAAGTGCCATGGACACAAAGAAATTCCATTATCTTCACATACTTCACCTGCAAGGAGGCATTTATTCTACCCAGAGAAATGTAAAACAGGGATTGGAGAGGGGAAAGTGTCCATCAGCCCTCCAAGGTTTCAGTTCTCAAGCCATTTAGCCTCAAAGAATTCTACAGATGCCATTTCTTTAGAATAATTTATTGGGAGGTTTCAAAAATTTAGGAACCCATGTTTCACCAAGTGAAAATGATGGGATATAAAGAATGGCTAAAATGTGTTGGTGCACTTCTGCCATCTGTTGGCAGAATGAAATCAGATTTCATAAAGCTACAGATCTACTGTTGCAGCAGATCTAATAAATAGGAATTGTTCCATTGCTTTTCATTTTCGTCATGATGTGGAAACCAACTCATCATACAGTGATGGGGGATTCTGTTTGCCTATTTATTCCCATCTTTCTTCCTCCATATTCTCTCCCTGAAGATAAGTTAACATCAGGTCAGTTGTATGTTCTGCTGTGCATCACTAACCACCAAATGCCAACGATAGTATTTTCCTTGTTGGGAGTGGGTGGAAGTGGGCTTAATGGGAAATATTAATGGTAGGTTTATATAAAGTTTGTAGCTGGATCACTCATGATCACTGCGTACCACTAATGCAGGGGTGGGAATTTTTCGACCCTCTAGACCAGGTATCCCCAAACTGCGGCCCTCCAGATGTTTTGTCCTACAACTCCCATGATCTCTAGTTAACAGGACCAGTGGTCAGGGAAGATGGGAATTGTAGTCCAAAACATCTGGAGGGCCGAAGTTTGGGGATGCCTGCTCTAGACATTGCCGGACTTCAATCCCCATCAGCCACATACATCTTGGTCCATGGTCAGGGACAAGCAACATCTGGAGGGCAAAAGATTTGCCACCAATGCCTATGTTTATTTAACTTCTAATTGTAACACCTGAAAAAGGCTCCTATTGATAATGAAGTTTGCGGCAGCTTAAAAGCATAAACCTTCTCCCAGAGAAAGAGGGATACCAAAATTTACTGAAGTATGTTGCAAAGACAATTGCTGATTGGATGGGAGAGGAGCAGGCCTACGTGGAAGATGCTATAGAGATGCTACTCAGCTTTGCCCTGAATCTGCGCTGTTGAATTACAGAAAGGGGGGGGCATATAAAACCTCTTCTGGGAGCAGGTTATGCTTTCAAGCTGCCTTCTCCAGGGTGTGTGTGTGTGTGTGTGTGTGTGTGTGTGTGTGTGTGTGTGTGTAATAACAGTAATCATCATAATCAACCAGTCATTTGCCCCCTCCCCCCGGGTTTGCCTTTTGTTCTTTCAAATGTTAAAAGTAGGGCACTTACTGTAACAACTTCATGGTGAGTACTGGCACCTTTTTTTCTATATAAAAAAACACTACCACTACTACTAAATCAGCTGAACATACCTAGCAAGAAGATGTAAAAGTTGCTTTGAGAGCAATAGACTCTTTGGGTCTGCAAGAAATACCTTTCAAAATGACGGATAATGCTCATTTTCCCTACAAAATAGCCGCCTGTCTGGAAGCAGCCTCACTTAGCATGTTCTTCGCTCGAGCAGCATTGTGCCGACATAAATGCTGTGGCTTTCTTTCAAAAGGGCTTTGAATGCGAGCAGGTAAATGGAAGGACTCGTCAGGTAAAATGAGAGAATAATCTGGGATTACTGAAATGAACCTCATAACTATGGAGCCTCTGGGAAATAAAGAGCCAAACATTACATCTGTTAGCTCCTTAAACTACCCTATAAATAGTTTGAGTAATTAGGGGCTTAGGTTCCATGAAAACAATGAAAAATATGTCATAATTACCCTTTCATATTTTCCTTTTTTTCATTGGGGGGAAAATGATCCTAGTAATTTGGTGCAAAAGAGGGTCGGACACATTACACATTGTTATCCCCTTGGCTCTGCTGTTGTGAGCATAAAAGAAAGTCTGGAGGTGAACCTCAATTCAGCAAGGGCTGCTTTCTCCGTCTTAAAGCTTTGGAGCAATTAGCGTGCATTTCACGGTCATTTCTGTCAAATAAAATACTGTAGCTTGGTGAAATGGCACTCATTTTGGAGCAGTTTGAAGGCTTCAAAGCACTTGCCATTTTCTAATTCCCCGTTTCCAAGCATGGGTTGTTGTTGTTTTGTTTGCTTTTTTGCTTTAAACATGAGTGGCTTGCTGTTATCTGGGATATTATCAACAGATTTTCTCTTTCCTCAGACCACTGGGTACCTTCATCCGATATACTAGCATTCCCCAACCTGGTGCCCATCAGATGCTTGTGACTAAAACTGCCACCAGCCCCATGCCAATGGTCAAGGATAATGGAGCTGTAGTCCAAAACATTTACATAAAGGGCACCAGGTTGGAGGAAGGCTCTTATATCTGGTACTGCACCTTGCAGAATATCATAAAGTGGTGAGGCCAAAACAGGTATTTTCATTGCCCCTGTACTGTGCAATGCCCTTACCTTAGCCATAATTAAAGCAGCAAGTACCAGTTGCTTCAGCTCTCTCAAAAGTACATGTTTTTGCCCAGATTTTCCTCAGTGTGGATTCTTATCAACCCACATCTTTCTACAGTGGGTCAAGTTCCCCACATGTGGAAATAACTAGCTTTTGAGGTCCTGCATCTCCAACAGCTTGGAGAAGATGTCTCTGTGTGTGCGACATAAGGAAATACAGTAGGTGTTAGGTACTGTCTAAAAATAATTTTAAGACTTGTTTCCATAGCTAATGCCAACATTGAACTAATACATTTAATATTCCAGATTATTATTTTTTTGGCCAAGTTATCTTCCTCGATAACTAAAAATCCTCTTCTCAGTATTCTTTTAACCCCTGAAAGAAACCCATATTAACTGCAACCAGTTGATGGCAAATCACTGGTATCATTTCTTCAGATAGTGCCATATTTTCAAATGCAATCAAGTTTCTGGTGGCTTCCAGTTTTGCCTGCTACTAAATGAAGTGATTTGTTTTCAGGAAATCTAGTTGTGTTCTACAGGACCCAATGAGTTCTGAAGTGACCTTTCTCCCTTTGCCTCTCTATATGCATAAAAATCCCAAGCCCATACAATGCCCTCTCTTCCCAGTCCTTGAAATATTTAATCTGTTTCAGTTATTAAACTGAGGATGAAATGGGATAGGAGTCAGGGGCGGGGGGCTGTACAGTAGCCCAAACTTTCTTTTGTGAATGTTGTGATTGCTAGAATAAAGACCTAACCAGTTGTTCTCTTAATAGTGCTTAGATTTACCATTACAAGATTATGGAAATATGAAAATGCCACTTTAGAATATTCGTATAATAGGCTCTGGTTTTCAGCTCTATCTGAAAAGCTAACCAAGAAGGCATATAAAGGTATTCATCTTGGCTGTGAGTCCTGGAGTCCTTTTTTTTACCTGGCCTGGGAGGGTGAGGCCCTGACTGACTCCAGCTACAAAACCTGAGGCTGCTGAAGAGACTGGAGACTATCTTGGCTGCCTCTTAGTGCAGATCTAGGTCATTGAGCCTGAGCTTCCACAGCCCCTGCCTGCCATGAACCACCATTGCTGCTGGTAGCAACAGCAGCAGCTATGTTCTGTGCTTATGGTGATATTTTATTCTCTTGCTAATTGTGATGTTTTAAATTTGCATTTTATATTTGACTTGCTTTAGTAATGTTTGGTTTTGAAATGTTTAAAATAATTTGTTTTTTAAACTCTGTTGCTTTAAATATACATTCCGTAGTTTACCTTTGTAATGTTTTATTTTGAAATCCTAATATTTTAGTTTCTTGCTAAATCGTGTCCTCCCTAAAAGAGGGCATGTGTTGCGGTGAGACCTGGAGACTGACCTCCTGGTTGTGGATGGGTCTATTGGATAGCCACAATGCCCGATTAGTGGGTCCCTCGTTGCTGGGTGTAATTTGGCAAATGGGGTGCAGTCTAAACAGTTTGAGGGACCTATTTAATCCCTTGCACATGACCCAGAGATTCTCTTTTGGCTCATGCAAACCGAACACCCGCCCACCTCTCCCTATATTTAGGGTATTTTGCCATTGACCTTGCTATGCCCCCGTGTGTCGTCTGTCTTTCGGACAGGGGCATGGCAGGAATTCTTCCCACTTGGCTGATTGGCTGTCGCCATTTGGGTTTCGTCTGCTGTATAGCAAATCGTCACAACTTGTAAGGTTGCAGATAGGCACTGGTTCATGTGATAGGGATGGGAGAACGGTCTCGCCATCCCTATGTGAAGGGTATTCTGTTAAAGGAATCCCGGGACTCAACTTGGCTTGGTCAACCCCTGGGTCAGCACTACCTGCAACGGTGTAGGGAGCTAGTCGAACCAGAGTCTATGCAACCACTCACTTTCTGTAATCAATAAAGTTGTGGCCTAAATTCTGCCAAAAACCAAAACTAAAATTTGAGTCAAGTGTGTCTTTATTCAGGGGGGAGGTCTCTGGGTCTGAACACGCAATTATGCTGCTTTGAATGTATACTTTATATTTGACTATCTTCTGTAATGTCTTATTCTGGATTGTTTTATTTGATGTTTTAATATAGGTTGTAAACTTCTTTGAGATTTTTCTTAAAAATATAAACACATATAGAAATGAGAAACAACAACAACAAAAGATAAGTTTTATTTGACTTAGTATGAGTGCATTAAATTTATTAATGAAGCGGAACCAGTAATTCCAGCTAAGCGTGCAGGTATACAGATCCCTTTATAACTGCAGTAAACTTTCCACATCTCAAGAATTTCCAGCTGTATTCGTTAACCCCTGTTAAAAAGATTGAAAATTCCAATGATCAATATTGTTTCCTTTGCTTAGGAAGACAGTATCTGTGCTGAATATTTTATAATGCCAATCCACTTTTATAAACCCCAATCAAAAACAATACATTTAAAAGCCCTCTGTGCATCTGTTCCAGTGAACAGACAAATCTGGGTCTAACACTCTGCCACTATCTAACTCCAAAAGTAATGGTGTAGCTTGAACTAACCCAGACTTCCAGACCTCTACATCTGACTGGGACTCTCCCCAGGCCAGACTACCTCCCCAGCCACACCTCATCTCCCCAGGCCACACCCCTTACCTGCCTTGCTTTCCATACCTGGCTGGAATGTGGCCTTGAAACTTTGATGTTGCTTCTTGGTTGCTTGGATGGAGGACTGGGGACGGACGCATAGCTGCCAAGTTTTCCCTTTTCTCGCGAGGAATCCTATTCAGCATGAGGGAAAATCCCTTAAAAAAAGGGATAACTTGGCAGCTATGGACGGACGGACGACAAGTCTGCAGAAATTAGCCCACAAAGGTAACATTTACATTTATTGCTCTACCCAACTTTTGTCGCTGGCCCTGGCTATCACTGGTATGTAGCTCCCAGAATATGGCTCAGAAGGGAATGCAGTCCGCAAGCTGGAAAAGTTTCCTCAACCCTTGTTGAAATAATGCATCTCTGTTAAAGGCGTGGCCCTTAACAGATGCAGTTTCCTGGCATTTTGGAGCTGGAGTAAACATGGAAATCCCTTAACACCACATGCTAAACCATTTTTTTTTAATTGATCATGCGAAAGGCTGGACTAGATGAATCCCAAGCAGGAATTAAGATTTCCGGAAGAAATATCAACAACCTCAGATATGCAGATGACACAACCTTGATGGCAGAAAGTGAGGAGGAATTAAAGAACCTTTTAATGAGGGTGAAAGAGGAGAGCGCAAAATATGGTCTGAAGCTCAACATCAAAAAAACCAAGATCATGGCCACTGGTCCCATCACCTCCTGGCAAATAGAAGGGGAAGAAATGGAGGCAGTGAGAGATTTTACTTTCTTGGGCTCCTTGATCACTGCAGATGGTGACAGCAGTCACGAAATTAAAAGACGCCTGCTTCTTGGGAGAAAAGCAATGACAAACCTAGACAGCATCTTAAAAAGCAGAGACATCACCTTGCCGACAAAGGTCCGTATAGTTAAAGCTATGGTTTTCCCAGTAGTGATGTATGGAAGTGAGAGCTGGACCATAAAGAAGGCTGATCGCCAAAGAATTGATGCTTTTGAATTATGGTGCTGGAGGAGACTCTTGAGAGTCCCATGGACTGCTAGAAGATCAAACCTATCCATTCTTAAGGAAATCAGCCCTGAGTGCTCCCTGGAAGGACAGATCGTGAAGCTGAGGCTCCAATACTTTGGCCACCTCATGAGAAGAGAAGAATCCTTGGAAAAGACCCTGATGTTGGGAAAGATTGAGGGCACTAGGAGAAGGGGACGACAGAGGACAAGATGGTTGGACAGTGTTCTCGAAGCTACGAACATGAGTTTGACCAAACTGCGGGAGGCAGTGCAGGACAGGAGTGCCTGGCGTGCTGTGGTCCATGGGGTCACGAAGAGTCGGACACGACTAAACAACAACAACAACAAAATGTATGTCTTCTGTTTCTTCCTGCCAATTTAGCAGAAAGGAACATAAAGCTAAGCAAAGCTAGTACTTCATTACAGTGGGAAACAAAAGTATTCCAACAGGAGAGGAGCCCTACATTGTTTTGAGAGCAAAATAAAAAAATGGCCGCTAGAGGGCCTTAAAGTTGCAAAATTGCAATATTCTACAAAATAAACGAGGCTTTAGCTCATGATTTTAGAGAGTTGGTATTGGGACAATTAAAATGCCCAATCTGCTGTATATAGACTGGTATGTTTTTGACTTCACAAAACTAGGAGCAAAGCAAGAAATGTTTTTAGAGATTCATTTATGTACCTCAACTCCTAATTAGCTTTTAAAAACTTTGATACCCCAAATTCTTTTTTTAATACATGGAGTGTTTGTTTTAGCCCTGTAGAAGGCAGCACATTTGAACTAGACTGCAGCTGAAATTTTGTTCTCAATTCCCGATGAAAATTCAAGGCAATTGAACTGAATGGAACTCTCTATATATTGGGTGATGGGAGTTGTAGTGCAAAAACAGCTGGAGACCCCGAGAAACCCTGTTTCTTAGTTTGAGAAACCCTGCCTTAGAATTTAGCTTCTGAGCTATAAGTACTTACAGACTTCGGCTCCTAGCACACAGGGACCTTACTGCATCCTTATTAGCTTGAACTGTTTTGTTTAAATTATTAAATGTTAGCCTCTCCATGCAGACTGCTTAATTTACACTGATACTTTGTCAGCTGGAGCCAAGATGCTCTGTCCACTGGGGCGCCCTGTAGCTTGTGGAGTGGCAAGTGGGGCTCTAAGTCTTTGTTCTCCCCATGGTTTCAGTTCAGATTGGGAACCCCGAGCCAATGACGGCAGAAGCTACCCCCCCCAATGCAAGCAGATGGTGTGGTAGGGGCACAGATTCTGATAGGGACCCTAATGTGGGCAGAGGGTTAAAACCCAGCCACGACACTGATCTGGCTACCTCTGCCCTCCCCCTCCACTATTTGTTAAATAAAAACCAGCAACATAAGGCCAAAGTAGTGTAATAATTGTCATGTCTAACTTTGTCCTGAGCCCTCAAAACCCTTTCCAGTGGGAACCCGGATCTGTCTCATAAAACACTTCAGTAGTTCATGAACACCCCTCTATCATACTGACCAGCAGCATCAGGAGACTCTTCAGCTGATACACACTCGGCAGAGATGGACATTTTGTTGGTAGCTGTGATGAGTGAACTTGACTGCTAATAATGGTACACAGCTGTTTCTATGACTGTGGCTTCACCTCTTTCAGATAGACACCGATGTCACCAACCCAGGGAAGGGGCTTTCCTCACCCAAGTGTGCAGTTGCAACCAAGATCTGACTGCATTAATGCCCCATCACAGTTATTAATTTTGGAGATAGTGTAGCAGCAATTGGTTCTGCAGCAGGCAGGGAAAGCAGGAGGAGATTGAAATTTGTGTGTGATGAATGGCAAACTTCACGGAGAAATGGAAATGTAAGGGAGATGGTAAATAAAAATAAGAAGATGCATGGTGGAATGATGTTAGGAGTAAAGTATGATATAACAAGGACAAATAATTGTTCTTCATTTTTAAAAAAATCAATCACTTCCTTGCTCTGTGAAACCTAGTTTATGTAGCCAGCTACCAAAGTTTATGCATTAGAACCTCTTCATGGATGTCATGGTGATGTTCTCTGTTCTGGTTGTATTAAAAATCATACACAAAGAACTTTTCACAAGGCAATGTGATTTATGAAAGCAGCCTGACAATGTAACTTTTACCAGCACAATTAGCAAATTGCTCTCCGTACATGAACAAATTTGCACTGAATATGCTTGGAAGATATGGAGGAGGAATAAAAATTGGATATTAACATGAAAATGAAGCAATTTAATTAGCAAAGAGATGGGGAAGAAGGGAAAGTCCCATTTCCCCCCCCCCCCATGCTCTGAGCAAAACAGGTGCCTTAGTAAAAAAGATTGCTAATGAAGCATGATTCTTCCAAGGCAATTTGCATAGCATTAGCCTTGCAGATTTTGCTCATCCTCTTAACCTACAGGAGGTCGAAGAGTTCGCGCTCACTTTGGAAAATTGATAGTAGCTTTTAGGCACCAAAATATCTCGGTTATATATGAGAGTCTTGCTTTCTTTTCTTTTCTTGTTTCTGCAGGATGGGTGGAAGTGGTTTTTTAAAAATGAACTGTGACCAACTTCTTCTGACCTCCTGAAACTAATTAGAAATATTTCACTAACTACTCATCATCTGCATTCCCCAATTGAAAGTTAGCTGCATTTTTAAAGAAAACAAAACACAAAAACCCCACACATTTCCTTTATGGTTTTCTGCATTCACACAAACATCAGATATATATGTCCTCTTTCAGGAGTTCACTGCAGAACATGCAGAGGCTCCTAATGGTTGGGGGCTCCCATCTCCATGTTGAAAATATTTTGTGAGATGAACTTGTACCCGTCAGACTTAGCCCATTGTGGGACAACCTGGGAGTGTGGCTGGTGCATGGAATGTCATCCAGGCTGCAGAGCGATCCTCGTGCCTTCCTGCAGACACCTTCTTACGTTCTGCAGTGAATGCCTGAAGTGGGCTGTAAAACTGGGGAAACCAAATCTAGGTTTCAATTGTTAGCAGGTGGGATATATAAAATGTAAATGGACATAAAATGAGAGCCCCTGCCCACACTTAAACTGGCTGAAGGAGGCACCCTTTCTCTCCAGGGTACTCTTTCAAAGGAAAACCAGGGATCTTCAATGGGGAATTTTTGGGTCCAAACCAGAGGAGACCTGGCCCTTCTGGTGGCTGAAATGCAGCCACAGGGGGCTATGCATTTGATCAGAGCAGGGACAATGAGGATTAATTCTTTCTCTGCAGACCATTTTTGCAATCTAAACTGACCACCTCCAACTGCTTGCGCAGTTACCGGGGGACCTGAGGGGGGGCCTAAGATATTGGGAGAAAAGGAGCTTGCTTAGAGGTACATTCATTTTCAAAATGGAGTGTGGTAAAAGAAGTTAAGTGCACACGTCCCCTGCTGCTGCTCAAATCAAATTCATAACTCCCTACAATTGCATTACCGTTAAACAAAAAAGATGAGAGGAAACCACTTGTGTCTCTCTAGCATTTAACCTAGTTTGTCCTGTAAGAACTGCACCAAACAACAAGACTATTACAGAATAAGCACATGTGTATTCCTTACAATTCTACATTGGCCATGTTCCTGCCATGATGCTTCTCACTATCCCAGGTATCTCCACACCTTGATATCAAGCATAGATAACATGAGACTGCTATGCTAACTCTGTCAATGCCTCCAACTCAGGCGAGATGGAATAGCTGGGCTCTGGCATACACACACACACACACACACACACACACACACACAATAGCAAAAACCTTTTGAAAAAAGATGTAAGAACAAAGGTTTGTATTCAATGTAGTGCTTAGTAATTGGTTCCTTACACAATGGAACTTTCCTTCCTCTCCTTATCCCACAGGCCCCCTAGTAATGTGTTCTGATGAGTGAGGCGGTGAGGGGGAAGGAGAAGAAGCCCCATTGCACTAGCAGAAATCTTGTGCTGACAGGATGGTTTAGTTGAATACTGCTCAAAATAGATTATTTTTATTGGGGCTTAAAAACACACACAAATGTTGCATTATTTGGGGAATTGTTGGAATGGTGTCCACTGCCCTAGGATTCTGTGGATAGAAGGAAGTTCTAAAACGGGCATCCCCAAACTGTGGCCCTCCAGATGTTTTGGCCTACAACTCCCATGATCCCAAGCTAACAGGACCAGTGGTCGGGGAAGATGGGAATTGTAGTCCAAAACATCTGGAGGGCCGAAGTTTGGGGATGCCTGTTCTAAAAGCACAATGAAGTAAATAATATTTGATTGAACGATAGAATAGAATAATTTATTGGCCATGTATCAACCATACTTGGAATTTTGCTTCGACTTCATTGCAATGTAAAGAAAAACATACCTCATACAAACCCTATTCCCCTCACAATACAACAGCACAGCGAAAACCCCCATACCACCAACTGGCCTTCCTTTCGCCCACAACTACTGATTCAACAATTTGATGGCAGAAGGAAAAAAGCTATTCCTGTGCCTAGACATTTTTGTATATAGATATGTAACCAAGGAGTATGGGTGTCGTCCTCAACAAGTCTTCCTGTAACTGTGTGGAATTGTTTCAGACATATTATTGAATATGGAGTAAAAAAATCTTGATCCAAGAACCACCCCTGACAGCTAGGAAAATATTGGTGAGGATATTAATCAAGTGTGTCTTCCTACAAATTGGTGTGAGGGAATATTTTTAACAAGAAGACAGCAGAGATATAATTTCCCAAGACATTTATTGCACCTGCTGTTTGTTAATTTGCTCTGACTGATGGGGGTAAGATTAAAAAAGCCAAATCCCTTCCACCCTACAAGGCATTATCTGTATAGATTCTCACAATATTAATCTGAGATGAATATTTTGTATGCGAGGTCCCTATAGTGAGAAAAAAGAATTGCAATAAACAGCCTTCTGCGTTCACAAGTTCTCATATTTGACTCATAATAAACATTACCTAAAACTGAATAGGAAGTTTGCCATCTCTTGTCCAGCCCCTGTAAGTTAGGACTGCCACATGTCCGGAATTTCCCAGACATAGCCGGGATTCATCCATCGGAAATGGCATTCAGGCAGAATTTTTGAAAAGCGGCAAAAACCCAGGCATATGGCAGCCCACGTCAGAAGCCTTGATTTTTTGGCAACCTTTTTTGTGTGCAAAAAAAGCTCATAACTTTGGCTAAAAAAGCTCAACAACTTTTGTGTCCAGATTTTCACTTTTTAAAATATGGCAACCCTAAATTCTCCTCCTCCTGCTATCAAAAAGACTATGCTGGTGTTTATATCTCCATGTTTTGTGTTTGTGACCAATAGGACCAAACAGTCCTCATAGGTTGCCCTGCATAATACTTGCATTAGTGTTGCACTGAAATCTACTTCTCAAAAGTTTTCTTCCTATGTCAAAGTTGCTTCCATTATTCTGCCTTATTCTCAGCTGGTCAGTGTGAGACTTCAGGGCCCCCCAGCACAGTGCCACCAATAGTGTGGCCCCAATTGATAGGCTGAGGCATTGACTTTTGGGGAAATCAAGATCCTGGCCAGCCGCTGCAAACATGAGCCAAGCTTGGTTCCTGTTCAATAGTGGCAATGCCCAATGTTAACACAGTCACATGGAGGCCCAGCAAGGAATGTTTTAAGGCAGCGCAGCAAGGTTAGGCAAGCGAGGGGCCCTTCTGAGCCACCGTGCCCCTTATCCAGAACCTAAATTGGCCAACTGCTAGTACCAAGCCTGATTGATATGGCAATTGAGAATATCTTTCAAATTTCCCTAGGTGTGATGTAACTGAGGGTGGCATGTGTGTTCTCCTTCCAGTAGATATTTCTTCTGCACTCTGCAACATCACATAGCCAGGGATGATGGAAGTTGTTGGCCAACAACATTTGTAGGTCTAATGGTTCCCCTTCCCACAGTATCCCAGAGTGCCTGATTCATTTCAGGTGAAATAAAGTCAACAACAGGGGCATTTTGACAGCTGATATGGCTGCCTTGGTAGGTGTGATATAAATGGACAAGTTAAATTCTCCTGCCTGTGCCGTCCATATTAAGCAACAAGCCCCAGTGTCTATTTCTAGTAAGCAAGGCCCCATAATGCTCATGATGATAGAAACTGTTTGGTTCTTCTGATTTGTCTACCATCAATAGTTATCACAGCTCTTTCAACAGAAGTGTAGCATGCAATCTGCACCCAGCTCCCTCAACAAGACAACTTCTGTCCTCTTCAGTCTATTCCTCTATACTTGTGGGATTAGAGATAAAGAATAATCATATTTTACAATTAACCTTGTCATACATGATCTAAAGAAGGAAGAAAATTGCCAGTGATTATCTTCATTGAAGTTATGCTGACCTAATTGTCTTAGATGCAAACGGTGCTCTGCTTTATGAATTCTAAAACATTGGGTTTTTAAAAAATAAAAAAAATAAAAATCAGAGTACTTAAAATGCACAACATTTAAATTTCTAAGCTTCTAAGTGTTTTTCTGTCTCCACTCATGAAATGAATCTCGGAGACAGAGAGAGATGAGTGTGGGATGAGAATGGGCCAGAGGCATTCTGGGAAAACTGTAGAGAAGGGGCTAAGCAATGAAACCAGAAGTCAAGCAGGCCGATCCACTCAGTGAAAACCACTTTAAATGGCTCTCTGTGGTAGGCAGCTTGCCCTCTTCATATAGAAGTCATTTGTGTATTCAATGAGGGGTTTCTCTATAGCAGAAACCTTAAAATAAAAATTGACATAGGGTAGCTAGTTGGTTTTTGTGACTCTTGTGGAAACTCACAGCAAAAACCCTGACATGCTTCATGTGACATGGCAATCCAGACATTATTATTATTTAATTAAAAAACTGCAGACAAGTGTTTCTAAGATTAACCATTAATGCCAGGATATGAAGGGAAAGGATTTTCAAATGGAAACTTATGTCTCCAGCTTAAGGGAAATGCCTGGATCAAGACATGCAACTGACAGGTCTCGTTTGCAATCAAGGGAATTACTTTACCAGTGTAAATCCCACTGCTTTGGAGGAGAGAGGGAGGTTGCAGAAGCAAAAGAACACTTGTATCCCCTAAGTTTAAAAAAATATGCCAGGATAGGGAGGGGAAAGGGAGGCAGGAGAGCTGTGGTGGGACATTTATCATACCTGAAAATTTAATCCACTTCTGCCAAAAAAGTTATCAATGATTCTCTTTTTTGGGGGGAGGACCAGATTTTAAAGGTGCCCAACACACATCCTTTGGCCCTATTTTAATGATGATGATGATGATAAATTAAATTAATGATAAATTAATAAATAATAATTGTACCCCACCCACCTGGCTGGGTGTCCCCCAGCAGAACACTAAAAACAGAATAAAACTTCAAACATTAAAAACTTCCCTAAACTTTTCTGTGATTTGGCCAGTTATTCACTCCAAAGTGGCTAATATGCCTAGAAATCTCACCCAACTCTGTTGAAAGGAAAATAAAATATAGTGTGTTCTAACTTCCACACAATAGGGGAATGGGGGCACATGAAGCTTGCGTACACACAGTGAAGAGAACTGGAAGTAGAGGGCCTTAGACACTTTGACTATTATGTTTCAAAATATAAGTTTTCATTACTAGAATACCAGTGGGCAAATATATATTCCATACCATCACTTTTTTTTTTAGTCAGTTATGAGAACTTTGATTCGGACACTTGCAAAATCCAGAAGATCTTTGCATCTGCAAGCCCCATCGGACATAAGCAGATAAAATGTGTGAGTATGTATTGTAGTTCAGCCCTGCTTTTGACTGAGGTCATTAACAAGGACTCTGTGCAAATGTTAATTAGCCAGTTAACCAGTGATTTGAAATGATGAACCCTTGTAAAATGCTGTTATTGACCCTTTTCTGGGAAATGGGGCTGGAAAGGTCAGTAGTGGATAGTCCATTTGTTCTGGCATGTCAGCGCTCACATTGTAGGAAGAAGTTACCAACATTTCTCTAAATAATTATCATGAAAGGGGGAGGGGGAGAGAACAAACATTATTAATGGGCCGAAACTTATTTACATTTGTGGTGGTGCCACTTAATGCAATTTATATAATAAAGTAAGCTGCTCCTTAATGTGAAGACAGATAATTTATTAACACTTGGAGCTCACAAAGCCATGAGTATAATGAAATCAAATAATCTCATTTCGTTTTCTCCTCCTCCCACCCCTTAAGCACTTCATGCTAATGAAATGTAATAATCAATAAAGATGAAACGCCGCCACCACCATCTAAAATGACAACATCAAGACTTTGCTACTGCTGATGTCAATGACAGTGTCCCTTCATGAAAGCTAAAAAGCTGGTGGATGAAAACACAAGCAAATTAATAAGTTTAAAACCACCAATTAGGGTGTGTGCTCATCTTAGTACAGCTAGTTGAAGGGCTTACAGTCATCAACATTTCACTAAAGATCTGTGGTGCAGTTTCCACGAGGATTTCAGTTCCTTGTATTTATGGGCAGGGCCGGTGCGTCCATTTAGGCGAAGTAGGCAGCTGCCTAGAGCGCGTAAATGGAGGGGGCACTAGGCAGCCTGCCCAGCAAAAACCCCGTGCCACCGCTGCCCTCCCACAGCGCGCGCTCGTCCTCCTCCCGCCTATGGAGGGGACGCTCCTGAGCTCCTCAGCGGTTGCAGCGAGCAAGCGGTGGCGACGGCAGCAGCCATAGCTGAAGCTTTCAGCTATGGGCGCTGCCGCTGCTCGCTCACTGCAGCCGCTGAGGAGCTCACAGCGTCCCCTCCATAGGCGGGAGGGCGCTGAGCTCTTCTTTTGGCTTGCGCTCCTCCTGCCTATGGAGGGGACACAGGGGCGTCAGCAATGCGTCTTGACGCATGTGCCGGGGCGCCAAAAGGTGTTTTGCCTAGGGCGCAAAAAG
Source organism: Zootoca vivipara (assembly GCF_965207765.1). Lineage (NCBI taxonomy): Eukaryota > Metazoa > Chordata > Lepidosauria > Squamata > Lacertidae > Zootoca > Zootoca vivipara. The sequence continues at coordinate 49,968,260 of NC_142584.1, forward strand.
CCCTAGCACCGGCCCTGTTTATGGGATGGGAAAGGGAGAAGCAAAAGGAAACTTGCAGTCATCTACATTTGGACTGATCAAGTGAGCAAATGGCTTTGCCACTCTTGATTTCCCCCACCCAATGTACATGCATAGGGCCTCTTCTATATCCAGTGACCTGCTTTGAAGAACTGTTTGCTTAGTGAATCAGACCACGTTCCATGTTGCTCAGAATCCTCTTTGCAACAGAGATGGGTCAGATGCTTCTGGGGGCTCAAGGGTTAAGTTTGCAAGACAGTAGCATGGTTGGTGTCTTAGTTTGCAGGTGTGCTGAATTTGTCTGTGACTTGCAGTGGTGGGTAAACAGTGATTTAAAGTGGAGAAAGAGTAGGAAGGCGTGCTGAATCTTTCCTCTGTTTGTACTCTCCTCCACTAAGGATGGGTGAATCTGGTTTAGTTCTCTCAGTTTCTTATTTTTCCAATCTTAAGTTCAGTTCACCAAACACCCACGTCAGTTCCTGATATTTTTTATTTTTAAAAAGTCATCGTGAAAATTCACCTGCATTTTAATACAAATTGCTCCAAGTATACACATGTTTGAATGCAATTTTGTTCCTTATACACATTTTTGCAGCACAGTTTTCCCTAACAGAACACATTTTTCTATGTTATTTTCACTGATAGAAACCTTTTTGTGGCCTCCCCCGGAATATTTTTGTACACATTATTTGCCTGGAGAACTGCATTGCAAAATTCAGAGAAGTGTGCATTTTGAAGGGTGGTTGTATTTCAGTTCTCGCCACACCAAATAAGTTTTGATTGTTAAGCATGATAGAAAAAGTTTTTTGAAATAAGTCTCCTCCTCACTCTGCTGACTATTGTTTCTTCTGATGAGAGAGAGAGAGAGAGGAAAGAAAGAAAGAAAGAAAGAAAGAAAGAAAGAAAGAAAGAAAGAAAGAAAGAAAGAACCATCTGCTTAAATTCCTACCTCCTTCACCTGCTTTGTGCTACGAAGGATTCCCCTAAGGTGCAAATTTTGTTTTTGTTCTTTGAAAGCCTGAAGTGAAATCAGGATAACTTAGTCTCATGATTGACTTTGGAAAACTGGTCATATGGGATCAGAATGAACTAAAGAGGAAAGACAACAGATGCTTTCCCAAAGTGCTCAAAGAGACATCTGTGTTTACTTCCCAACTGGATTCCCTGTGCCTCACATATACACAAACAGTGTCCCAAAAGAGTCCTATAATTAAGCTACTGAAAATTAATATGTGCAATTAAACCAGTCAGCCAACTCTCTCCTCTATTTTTTTTTTAAATCAAAGTTTAACAAGATTTCCCTATCATCAGTCTTCTGTCTTATTTGTTGGAAGATTCAGGACAGAGAAAAGAAAGTACTTCGTCGCACAGCACATAGTTCAACCATGGAACTCACTTCCATAGGAGGTAGCAATGGCCACCAAACTGAATGTCTTTAAAAGACAATTAGATAAATTAATGAAGGACAAGGCCAGAGCAGTATGCCCTAACTTGGGAGTTAAAGAAAAGTTATTTCCCAAGGGGCCATGTTGTCCACTCTTTGTGCATCAAGACCCTGGAGCACCCCCAAGAATAATAAAAACACATTGACACAGAATTTTAGTTTAAAGGTTAATGGGCAAATTTAGGCCACAACTTTATTGATTACAGCAAATGTGAGTGGTATTGGCTTAGGCATTGGCAATAACTATATCTGACTCCTGCCCACCTTGCAGGAAGTCTTAGAAGGGTAAACCACAAAAAGAGGGAGCTCTGTTGATGGCGACCAACTGAAACTCACCCGGGGGTCCCTGCTGGGTCCTGGCATGGCCCTAGGCTCCCAAGCAGACTTCGGATGAAATCCAGACCCGCGGATTCCTTTACCGGAATACCCTTGTACCTG